>NW_012109585.1:3112873-3197494 GCF_000951045.1 Mandrillus leucophaeus
TTCACCGTGTTAGCCAGGATGGTCTCGATCTCCTGACCTTGTGATCCGCCTGCCTCAGCCTCCCAAAGTGTTCGGATTACAGGCGTGAGCCACCGTACCCGGCCAAGATGCCATTACTTGAGTGTTCCTCATCAAAAGAGGTGGCTTCCTATCCAATACCATTATGGAGAAGCCCATTAGCCAACAGGTCCCACCCATGCCCAGAGAGCTTCCAACTAGCATTTTGGTGCGTTGTCTCAAATACAAACCAAGAATCACCAGACATTGAAAAGAGTCTCCAACACAAAAGACAAGACTAAAACCAAGAGGAAATAAAAAGAACCCAGAGGAAAGATACAATATAGGGAGCAAAGGAAAACTTCAGAAAAAACTACCATATCTTCAGAGAAATAAGAAAACATAAAGCATATATGAGAATTGAAAGTCGTGCAGAACAAACAAAAAGTTCTAAGAATTTAAAACTATCAAAGCAAGAATAAAAAAAAAACCAGAAGATTGTAAGATAAAGTCAAAGACTTAGTCTAGAACAACAGTTCTCAAAATGTGGTCCTCAGACCCCAAAGGGCCCTGAAGCCCTTTCAGAAGGTCTGCAAAGTCAAAATTATGTTCATAATAATACTAAGCCATTATTTGCCTTTTTCACTGCAATTGATATTTGCACTGATGGCACAAGAGCAATTGTGGGTAGAGTTGCTGTAGCCTTAACAGAAATCAAGGCAGTGGCAGCAACTGCACTCATAGTCACTACATTCTTCACTACTACACACTCACAGTAAAAACAAATCAGTCCCACTAAATTATGTACTCGTTGAAGCAGCAAAAGTTATTAATTCTATTAGATCTCAAACTTTACATATATTTTTTAGTATTTTATGTAACAAAATAGAGGACACAGAAAGCACTCCCATAGCACACCATGTAGGATCAATAGCTATCTCAAAGCAAAGCACTTTAGCGACAGATCAAGTTGCGAGATAAACTAGCCACTTTTATCACAGAGTACTATTTTTACCGAAAAAACAACTGACAGTCAAGTGACAGTTATTCAGACTTGGGTATTTGGCATATATTTTTCTGGAAAATGAACAGCATACACCTGTCAATTTCAAGGAATGTAACATTTGTTACTTAATGTAACTGTAATATTTGTTACTAATGATAAAATTTGAGCTTTCATGAAAAATTAAAGCTCTGAAAAACTTATCTGCCACAATGAGCTTGAGAACTTTCAAATATGTGCTTTTCAGCTGAGATCAGGGGCAATATTTACAAATCTGATTGTTTGATATTGTATCAAGAAATGTGTCAACATTTGAAAGATCTGTATAACTCAGTGAACCAATATTTTCCAAATGACCAATGAATGTTACAAACACAGCCAGTTAAAATTCTACACCACAACTAACCTTTAAGAATGTACTATTGTTGAGTTCTGGTGTGGTATCAAAGGATATCTACAATTAACTTAAAAGCTTATTAAAATACTCTTTCCCTCTTCCAACTACACATCTGAACAAAACCAGACTTTCTTCAGATACTTCAAGTCAAAACAACATATCACAACAGATTGAAAACAGAAACAGCTGAAAAGACAGCTGTCCTCTATTAAGCTACACATTAGGAAGAATTGCAAAAATATAAAACTATTTTTTCACTAAATGTTTTGTTTGGGGATGTATATCTACCTTTTTTTTTTTTTTTTTTTTAAGAGTCTTGTGCTATCGCAAAGGCTGGAGCACAGTGGGACAATCTTGGCTCACTGCCACCTTCGCCTCCCAGGTTCGAGTGATTCTCATGCCTCAGCTTCTCAAGTAGCTGGGATTACAGGCGTGTGCCACCAGGCCCATTTAGTTTTTTGTGTATTTTTAGTAGAGATGGGGTTTCACAATGTTGGCCAGGCTGGTCTTGAACTCCTGGCCTCAAGTGATCCTACTGCTTCAGCCTCCCAAAGTGCTGGGATTACAGGCATGAACCACCGCACCCAGCCTATATCTAAATTTTCATAAATTATATATTTATCTTAACATATAATTGGTTTATTATTTTACATTAATATTCTAAAATGTTCTCAGTATTAATCTCTACTATAGTAAATATCAATGGATAGAATCCACATAAGTTCTTCGGGATTCTCAATGATTTTTAAGAGTGTAAAAATGTCCTGAGACAAAAGAAGACCTGAAACCAAAAGATATGAGAACTGCTGGTATCAAAATGACAAAAAGATAGAAAAGAGAAAAGGTTAGTGAAACAATCAGTTCTGGAGGTTTAACATTAAAAAAAGAACAACTCCAGAAAAAGAAAACAGAGTGCATGAAGAGGGCAAATTTTATCAAATAAATAAGACAAACCCCTGGAACCGAAGTCTGGAGATTTAAAGGGAGCTGCACCAAGTGCCCAAAACAATGAATTTAAAAATCCATCTTGAATGATGAAAATGCTATATTTCAATACCCTGGTTATAAAGGAACTCTCAAAGTTTCTGGGTGGGGGTGGTGTAGAAATTATCATGTTCCAAACATATGAAAAAAAGCTCATCATCACTGGTCATTAGAGAAATGCAAATCAAAACCACAATGAGATGCCATCTCATGCCAGTTAGAATGGTGATTGTTAAAAAGTTAGGAAACAACAGATGCTGGTGAGGCTGTGGAAAAAAATAGGAACACTTTACACTGTTGGTGGGAGTGTAAACTAGTTCAACTATCATGGAAGACAGTGTGGTGATCCCTCAAGGATCTAGAACCAGAAATGCCATTTGATCCAGCAAACCCATTACTGGGCATATACCCAAAAGATTATAAATCATTCTCCTATAAAGACACATGCACACATATGTTTATTACAGCACTATTCACAATAGCAAAGACGGAACCAACCCAAATGCCCATCAGTGATAGACTGGATAAAGAAAATGTGGCACATATACACCATGGAATACTATGCAGCCATAAAAAAAGATGAGTTCACGTCCTTTACTGGGATGAAGCTGGAAGCCATCATTATCAGCAAATTAACACAGAACAGAAAACCAAATACTGCATGTTCTCACGCATAAGTGGGAGGTGAACAATGAGAACACACGGACACAATGAGAATACACACAGGGGCCTGTCGGTGGGGTGGGGGGCAAGGGGTGGGAGAGCATTAGGACAAATACCTAATGCATGTGAGGTTTAAAACCTAGACGACAGGTTGATAGGTGCAGCAAATCACCATGGCACATGTATGCCGTGCCTCCTACATAACAAACCTGCACATTCGGCACATGTATCCCAGAACCTAAAGTAAAAATTAAAAAAAGAAATTACTACATTCCAAAGACTGGGACACAGAGCAGCACACAACTTCTCAACAGTCATACAGGAGGCTGGAAGACCAGTTCCTAAGGGAAAGTAATTTCAACACAGAACTTTACATTCAGCCAAACTATTAATCAAGTATAAAAGTAAAACAGGCTGGGCACAGTGCCTCGTGTTGGAATCCCAGCGCTTTGGGAGGCCAAAGCAGGAGGGTAACTTAAGGCCAGGAGTTTGAGATCAGCCTGGGCAACCTAGCAAGACCCCATCTCAATGGAAAAAACTTTAATTAGCTGGGTGTGGTGTTGTACGCCTATAGTCCCAGCTACTTAGGAAGCTGAGGCAGGAGGATGGCTTGAGCTCAGGAGGTCAAGGCTGCCGAGAGCTATGATCACACTAATACACTCCAGCCTGGATGACAGAGCGAGGTCCCATCTCATTAAAAAAGGAAAAAAAAAAAAAAGTAAAACAGATTTTCTTTTTTGTTGTTGTTGTTGAGACAGAGTCTCGCTCTGTCACCCAGGCTGGAGTGCAGGGGCACTATCTCGGCTCACTGCAAGCTCTGCCTCCCAGGGTCCTGCCATTCTCCTGCCTCCGCCTCCCAAGTAGCTGGGACTACAGGTGCCTGCCACCACGCCCAGCTAATTTTTTTTATTTTTATTTTTATATTTTTTAGTAGAGACGGGGTTTCACTGTGTTAGCCAGGATGGTCTCTATCTCCTGACCTCATGATCCGCCCATCTCAGCCTCCCAAAGTGCTGGGATTACAGGCATGAGCCACCGCGCCCGGCCATAAAACAGATTTTCAAACATGCAAGATCTCAAAGATTTTGCCTTCCATGGACCCTTTCTTTGGAAGACACTGGAGGATGCACGTCTTGAAAGTGAGGGAGCAAATGGAGAGAGAGAAAGGCGCGGATTTCAGGAAATAGGCAATTCAACAGGCTTCCCCGGATGATGGCGAAGGGAGGACTCAGATGAGTAGCTGGGCCCAGAGAACAACTCCCACCCAGGGAAAAAGGAGACACCTGATGTGTTTGAACGTATTCAGAAAACATCTCCAGTTCAGCCAGAATGGAAGGATAAATACGTAACAGAAAACTAAGCAAATGACAAAATCAGGTACTATGTACCTAATTCCAAGGAAAACAAAACATCTTTGAGGAAAAAGAAAATGTGATTCCAGTACACTACACAGCTCCACTGTGGGTATTTGTACAGTGAGGCCTGGAGGCAGCTGTGCTTTGGGGAAGGGGGAGTGTGTGGGTATCTATTTGGTCAGAAGAGAACTGGTATGAAAAACTTACTCCCTGTCCTCCATAATGGAAAGTCAATCGAAAACAACTAAAATGTAAAAATCAAGAAAAAGGTGAGATAAGCAATCTTTTTTAGAAATATGGTAAACATCAAAAACACTAAAAGAATTTAAAAAAAACTTAATTAAAAAAAGGATTAAACAGTTACCTACAGAAAGCAGAAACCAGGCAGGGAGGGGCAGGGCCCAGCGGGCGGCTGCTTCTCATGAGAAGCTTGTTGCTGCTGGGCTATGAATATGTACTCCTTTGACAAAAATCAAAAACTACGAAGGCACCAGAGGAGCCTAACATTCCTCCTCACAGTCTTAGCCTAATAAACATTCGGTGGGTGTTTACTTCTACCCACTAACCACGGGGCCAGCCAGGACTGAGTAGAAAGTATGGCATGATTGGGAGTGCAGGAGTTCAGGTCTCTCATCTAAAGGCACCGCCTCCTGCGGCTGATACCTGCAGCCACCCAACAAGCCCTGTCGTCATCCTCACCCCTAACTGAACTCCAAATACAGGGCTGGCTCATAGCAAGTGCCTGGTAAACATGACATCACCCCAAGACCTAGGCATTATTGTTTATCTTTTTCCAGGCGAGGCGGATACTCAGAGAGGTCAAGAAATGTGGCCTGCCGTCTAGGCTCACTGAGTTTGCAGGTTTCAACCTAGGTGCTCAGTGTATCTCTCAGAGCCACGTTAAACTTCAGAGCTGGTCCCTGCCCCTCCCTGAGGCTTCCACACCCTCACCTCCAAACCTCAGGGCCACCTGCTCGCCTGACACCCTCAGCATCCCAGGCGCCCTCAACAATTCACACACATTTGGGAGAAATTGAGGGCATGTCCCCCTGGAGCTTCCCCATCGTGAGAGGAAAGGGGCAGGACAGACATCATCACACCTCATGTGACAGAGGAGGAAACTGGGGCCAGAGAGAAGAAGGAGCCTGCCTGAATCGTGTAACAGGAACCCAGGTGGCCTGACTCACCTTCTGGCACCCCTTCAGTGATCCTCCAAGTAGGCTCCTCCTTGTCCTCATCTAAGCTCTGGGCTTGGCCTATTTTCAAGGAAGAACTGCCCACAAGTCCCCAAAGTCCAGCTCTGTGTTTACTCTTCAGTGAAAATGGTGGCAAATGTATACAAACCAGATGCGGTGACGTATGGTGTGTTGTCAAGAGCAGAGGTCAGAGGGCAGCAGGACTTGTTTGCAAGGGGCAGGACTGAGGTCCGGTAGCCAAGACATTCAGGGTGGGGAGTCTGCTGGTACCCACAAGCTTTAAGGGAAACATCTTACTTCCCAGAGGGGTACAGAGCTGTTCCTGGAGACCAAGGTGGAGCCAGGGATGGGCAGGTGGGGAGGGCACAGACGACAGCCAGCATCCCCACGCCAAGTACTGTGTCATGTCTCCGTCCCATACCCCCTCAGCAGCCAGCCCAGCTGAGCACAAGGAAGTACCCCACCCCCACCCTTGTTAGAGTCACCGGTGCTGGAACCATTCCGCCTGAGCGTCTTTCCCGATGCTGAAGACACGACATACCCAGGGCTGGGCCCAGAGTGGATGCTGGCGGATGCCTGATGAATGAGTCTGCAAATCCACAAAGCCAGGCACTGCTTCGTGTGGCAGCAAGCCGGCTCTGCCCATATTATAGGAGGCTCCAGCTTCCTTCTCAAAACAAGGAAGTGGTTCCGTGGATATCATGAATCCACTTTCATCCTCTCAAAGGCATGAATTACAAGTTCTCAGACCCAGCAAAGTTGTGTAAAGGATTCCCACCAAAGCCCATGCACTTCTCTCTATCAGTTGTCCTCAAAGTGCGGTCCCTGGACCACAGAGTCAAAATGCAAATTTTCAGGACCCACCCCAGACCTAATGAAGCAGAAACTCCAAGGGTGGGTGGGGACCAGTGATCTGCTTTAACAGGCCCTGCAGATGGTTCTACGACATGCTAGTTTGAAAACCACTGCTCTGAATAAAATCCCCCAAAATAATACCCCTTGTGCGAAACAGGGTTCTTGCTTCAAACAAGTGAAAAATAGCCGATATCCCAGATCACTCATCATTAGCATCAAATCAAATTCCTCCAAAATCGGTTATTCAGCATCTGCTCTACATGTATCTGTGTAAACCTACAGAGAAACGTGAGTGCATATAAGATACGACAAAGGGAGGGAAAATAAATGAGTTCACAACTTGTTACAATTAGGCATGTATGTTTATGTTTGTGTGTTTTCCTACCTATTCACTGAGATCTCAAACTTCCTGAGCATAGGACTCAGCTTTCCTTGGAACATCAGCCCAGTCCTAGGGACTTTGCAGAGAGGGTGGCTCAGTCCACTGTAGGGGACCCAGCAGAGTTCCAATCCAGACCTTGCCCCCAGGGGTTCACACCAAGTCTTGTCTGAAACTCCTCCAGAGGATGTACGACTCTTTCCTCCTCAACATTTCTTGCTACACTCCTTTGCCCTCTTCCCACTCAATGAAGTCATATCACATACCCTGTTATTGTGAAATCCCAGAGTGTATTTCTCCTGTTCCACTTTCCATCCGCAGCCTCTGATTGGGCCTCTGCACCTGGCTCCTCCCACCTCTCTTTCCTGACCAACCTCTCCCCGTAAGCTTCAAGAAGCTCGTGGTTCAGGGTGCTTCACTGTCCTAGGGTCCAGCATTGTATACCCTTGTTCCCATTTCACACTCTAATCCATTACAAGCCCATGGGAATTTGAGGAGGAGTCGGCCCCCTTCCTGTGTTTTCCAAGTGGGTCCCCTCAGGAGCATGCCACAGGCAATCCCGGCTGGAGACCTGCGCCTGCACCATGGACCCCTCTGAAAGCCTCATGAAAGCATTCCAGGATGTAATAAACCCGTCAGGCCCTGGCTAATTTATATCGAAGCAGATGATTTCCCATTTTTTAGAATGTAAATGTTTAGATTGCAGCATTCCCCTGCCTCGGCATCCGGGGTCCTGGCACGTAAGTGATGAAATCGGCCACTTTTCCAGAGGGATCCTTAGATGGAAGAGCCACCATGCCAGCATCCACCCATGGGAAGGATCCAGCTCTCAACAGGCACATGTACAAACCCCACACCAAAATCAGTACACCAGCATTTGCTTAATGTCAAGAAGTCTCATCTGGCTTTCGCAGAGGATGGGAGGAGAAATGGAGCTTTCAAAGGCAGGGCTTCAGAGCAGAGACAGCAACTCAGATTAGCTAGGTATTCCAAGATCTCTTTCCTTTTATGCTTCTTTCCAAAAAGTTCCTCATTTACTCTGGCCTCAGATACATGTTATTAGATCTCTGTGTTGTATAAACAGGCAAGAGGAGTAGATTAGTGGAAATAAATATAACACAACCAAGAAAACAGTCCAGCTTGGCCAATCGAGCCCTGCGCATCCCGCTGTTCACTCTGTCCTGGGCTGTGTGCACTGACCCATGAGACCCTGCCACCCAACACCCTGGGTGGTCCATCCATGAGGCAGCCTCCACCAAGGGAGCTGCTAGCCCAGGGAACCACAAGTGTCTTCTTGGGTTCCAGGCACAGGAAAACCAGTTTCCCAAGACCAAGGGAACTCAGAAATGGCCCCTGTAATGAACCACTAGCATCCAAGGACTCCAACTACTTCAACCAAAATACACCCATTGTCTTGGCACCATTTTCTATAGACAAGTGCCAATTTGTGCACAATGTGAGCCCTACAAGCCACTCAGCCTTTTAGTTTCTTCACTGGCCAAGTGAAGCTATCCTCTCCATCTCCTGACAATGATGTAAGAAGTCCAGATATGCTGCAAGGAAGGCTTGAGGGTCCTAGAAGGAACTCTAGGCTCGGATGGCTGCTTCACCCATCAAGAAGGCAACAGAATGCAGTACTTGGGCTTGGAAGTGAGTCACACTGCTGAGTTCCAGTCCACTGCCTCTAGGCTGTATGTCTTTGGGCAAGTCACCTCACCTCTCTGAGCCTGACTTTCTTTATCAATAAGATAGAGATAATATAGTATCAGTCTCTTAGGTTGTTATCAATAATTAACATGCATTGAGTATTTACTATCCTAATCCAGGTCAGATCACCTGAGAGCAGACTTCCTGCCTGGCCAAATGATCCACTCTCTTGAGCTCTGGATGGTGCCAGATGGTGCCAGGCAGCATTTGAGCAATATTTTCCAACATGAGACCTGCAGTAGACAGCTGGGCTGGGAGGAGAGCAGACACGAACCAGACCTGCTCCTTCATTTAAGCAACAGGCTCTGATTCACCTAGAGGGCCAGGACTCAGCCCGTGGCTCTCAGCTCCAGGCCTCTGCCGCCCTTATCAGAAGTAGTAGTGGCAGAAGTTTGGTAAAACAATCACTATGATCTGCACAACCAAGGTGCCCCACCTGTCCTCAGGACCTATGGCAAAAACAGGAGTCAAGGCAAGTTTGGGCTGCCCATTTACAGACATAGCACCTGAGCTTCTCAGAATCACCTGAGGGCAAGGTTTTCAGGCAAATGCTCAAAAGCCCCTCAAGTTCCACCTCAGCTTTGCCCCAGGTCTGAAGCTCACTGGCAGCCTCAAGGAACTGAAAGGCTCACATCCACCTCTGCAGGATGCCAAATCCAATGTCCCCTCCAGCCCTGAGGCTGACGAGGAAAACAGAGCAGCCTGGGGGTCCTACAGACTCGCCCTGAGCGGAGGCAGGAGGACTTGGTGGCAAGTCTCCTAACTTGAGTCTCTGCAAACCAAGCCTTGTCCAGCTTCCAGCTCAGACTCATTCCCTCCTGCTTCTGAGTCAAGGGGGAAATGCTGTGAGAATTAGCAAGGATCCGTTCTGGAGCCCCAGCCCATCATTTGCAAACAGGCAGGGGCTTTCTCCCTTCCTTCCAGTATGACTGCCCCAAACAGCTCCTGGCCAACCCTGGCCATGCAGGAAAAGCCCTGCCTACTCCATCACTGGGCAGCCTGGCTAGAGATTTTATTCCATTAATTTTCATCCTGATAATTGGAAGCAGCTCTCCTCCCTGCTTCTGTAGGGTTTAATGAGCTACATAACGTCACATTTCCCACTGAGGCTGCTTAAACCTGCATTTCACTCCAGGGACACTGCCACCCCATCCTGCCCTATCCCAAGCTACCCCAGGCCCTGACGGCAGACGGCTCTTCTTCCTCCCTGGAGTCAAGCCTCCTCAGAGCAGGGCCAGGAGCTCCAGCCTCCACAGGGGCCTCCGACAAACCTCTTGGTAGAAAGCAGAATCGAATCCTCTTTGGACCCACGTCTACATTATGGGTAATAAAGGCCTTTATGTGCCTATAAAGCAAAATTCCTGCAAAGCCTTTCCATCTCGACATGCCACGTGCAATAAAATGACTGCTGCTCGCACACAGCCCTTACACGTGCCAGGGTCTACCCACATGCGCTGCGACCAGGTGATGCCTGCACCCACCTGACCCATGTATGCATGGGGTGCCAATCCCAGACCCTGGGGCCTACCAGCTAACTAACATGAGCCCATCTCACTGAGCCCTATTTTCCTGCTCTGAAACATGGGATAATGGAAGCACTTAATCCACCAGACTGTTGCAAAAGTCCAACTTGCATTTTATTAATTCATTAAATTATTAAACAAACACCTAGTGAGTTCCTACCCTGTGCCATGCATGTTCTGGGCACAGGAGATACCACACTGATTGTCAAGATCCATGCCACCACAGTGCTTCCATCCTAGAGGGAGGAAACACACACAAAACATGGAATGAATGAATGAACTTATATCTGAGATAATGAAGAGTGCTATGAAGACAATGAAACCAGGGCCAAAGTAGTGTGGGGTGGGAGGGGATGGGGGGCTACTTCAGACTGAGGATTAGGGTCACATGAGTTTATGCATGGCTAGAACAGATATCTACTATAACAGTATACTATTATGGTGTAGATGAGGTGCTATCCTGCATCATAGCACAACTAGGCTTACTGAATTGGGAGGTGCCTGCAAAACCCAAAAACTCAGGATGCCTCGTGGGAGCTGATGGCATGCCTAGGGCTTTGCTGCTGAAACTTCATTATCTGGAATGATTTCTGGGGGGTTTATCCCAGAGATATATTATACTCCTCCCACCCCTACCACTGCCACCAAGTCCTCCTGCCTCCGCTCAGAGTGAGTCTGTAGGACCCCCAGGCACTCCCCTGGTGATCCGTAAGGGCCAGGCCCATGTCTGTCCTTCTCAATGACCAGCACATAGCAGGTGCTCTGCACAGGTGAAGGAGCTAAGCTTGACTCAGGTGGTGCTGCAAGTGTGACACAGCTCAGTCCCCAAAACAGACCCACCCCAGATGCAGGGACAGAGGAAGGAAGCCACATGTTGTCCAGAACAACTGTAATACCCAGATAGGGCAAGAGACTCATGTCACATCATATGCTGGTTGCAGTGCCAAGTCCTTCTGGCTCCCCTTTCAATAATCCAGGTTACTTCTGGCCCATCTTTCTTGTTGAGTCAAGCGCCACCCCCCTCCCACCCATTTCCCACTCTGCCAAGACCATGTCATCCACCTCAATAGCCAGCTCTGACGGCCCTCCAGCTCACCACACCCCAGCAATAGGCAGTGAGCCAGACCCACTAACCCCATGCAGCAGCTGACGCAACAGAGGTAGAGCAAGGTCACCAAGGAGCCACACCAGCATGCAGCATGTCCCAAGGGAGATGCCTAGGCCCATCTGAACCTTATCTCCTGCAGCATCAGGCAGGTCCATCTGGCCCAAAGTGGACAGACTGGCCCTCCACTGCATGTTTGGCCATGGGCTGAGCAGCACGACGGGCATGGGGACAAAGCAGCTCTGCTCCTGCTGTCCGTGGGGGGAAGATGGCGATCGTGCCTTCATTTGGCAGACATCCTAGATCAACATCACAGGGTCCCTCTGCCAGGGGAAGTAATGCACAGCAAGAGTTACCTGTGAGCAGACCAAGAGAGAGTGTAAAAGGTGCACAAGTGGAAAGAAATGGGCATATTTAGGAGGTAGGGGTGTCTAGGCTGGTGGGAGGAGGTTAAAGGTGGGATTGGCACCCCATGCATACACAGGTCAGGTGGGTGCAGGCATCACCTGGTCGCAGTGTGTGTGGGTAGACCCTGGCACATGTAAGGGCTGTGTGCGAGCAGCAGTCATTCCATTGCACATGGCATGTTGAGATGGAAAGGCTTTGCAGGAATTTGGGGGCCACCAACAATGCTGGCCCCAGCCTGACAATGCTGATAAGGGCTGAGCTGGATGTGGCAGGTCAGGATGCAGCCACCCAACAGTTAACACAGAGTGAGCCAGACAGGGGACAACAGCACAGCAGCACAGCAGGACGGGAGAAGTCTGTCCTGGAGCCACACGCAGAACTGAATCCCAAGAGTCAAGAGCAGCAGCCTTCACAGAGCCTGGGGCGTGGGACGTGTGGTGGCACTGAGCCACAGGGATGCTAGCCTGTGCCAGCCGCTGCTGTGTTGGGACGCTCTTCCCCTCCTGCCCTAGTGACCACTCAGAAACCCAGAACCAGGGGCGGGACTACAGCCAGTCATCCACTTGCCAGGGGGACCCCCAGCTCAGTGGGGAGAATAGGGTGGCCACTTCCCTCAGGAAACCCCACCAGGGCACAGGAGAGTGGATCTACTAAAGGGCGCAGGGCCAGGGCATGGCATGGCATGGCCCTGCCCAGGTTGCCCAACCTGCTGCAGAGGACACAGAACAAGCACTGTCACAGCCTCTGTGGGTTGGGCACCCTTCCTTTCCAATCTCCAGTGCTCTGGGCAGTTCGACAAAACTGCCTCACCCCAATTTTCAATGAGGTGAGGCCTCATGTATCAGGGCATAGGCACCCATCAGGGTTGGACCCTCAGACCACACTCCTGTCATCTGGCAAACACCTGGAGCCCCTTGACAGCCACCTCAGGTCACAGCGGCTCTAGACCCCAGTCTGCAGGGTCCAAAAAAAACTAACAACTAACTGGAAAAACCTACACCTCCCCTTTGTTTCTGGAATAGAAGGGCTGGGGTCAGGCCATCCCTGCTAACACACTCCAAGAGATAGGAGGTGGCCCCAAGGTGGCCATGCCCATGGATGGACACTCTGATGGGCAGAGGTTCCTCCTCCCCGTGAGCTGGCATCGGTCTGCATAGAGCTTCCGCGAGGCAGCCTGCGTCCTGCCCCTGAGGCCACAAAATCTGCAGCTTCCTCTTCCAGCCGAGAGCCCTTCAGCTCCTTAAAGATTCTGTGTCCTTTATCGCTCCATAATCATTGACAGGGTAGGGGCCACGTGCCGGGCAGTGAGTGAGGAGACACAGGGAAGACAGATAAGGGCCCTGCCCCAACCGTCCGGCGGGGAGGACATGAGCGAGGAGGTAACGCAGGTCGGTGAGATAAGCACTCCCACATACAGTGACCAAAACCTGCAGAAGCAGAGAAGGGAGCCACTGACTCCCAGGGGTCAAAGGTGGCTTCACAGAGGCAGCCACATTGGGGGTGGACCTGAGTGAGAGGAACAAGTCACCACATGGCAAAAGGAAGAGCAAGTATGCAGCCAGGCCCAGGGCTGGTGGGGGAGACTGAGAACCAAGATCAGGGGCCCGGCAGGGACAGGCCTGGGAGCCCCTGTCCCTCCTCTCGCTCACCACACCTCTGCACCACTGAATCACTGCTCCAGGCCCCTAACCCTTCTCCAAGGCTCCTGATCAGCCAGAGATCCTCCAGGGGTAGAGTTTACTAGCTGTGGTGGTGCCCGGCATTCATTCATTCACTTGCTCCCTCATTCATTCACTCACACACACATAATCTCTCTCACCCGCCAGAACTGTCACAGGGCCCTGCTTCACAGCCTGGGAGGCTTGTCCAGCCTGTCATGCCTCCTCTGTCAGCTCTCTGGTCCCTTGTGACAGCTAAATTGAGATGGGGTGGAGGGGATAGTCCAAATCACCACCCTAGTCACAGCAGCTTTTCTGGTCCTTGCACTTACAGAGCTAGCTGGTGGCAGAGAGAAAGCAGGGGCACTGCAGTTCCTGCCTGTGGGCAGCACGTGGTCTTCTCCCATGTTCTGAATTGGCACCACCCCCTCTCTGCCAGAGCTCATTCACTCAACAAGTATTTATTAAGTTCCTACTCCATTGTCAGCACTGAATAAGTATGTTTTAAAGTTTCCACCCTTAGGTCACTGCAGTAAAATCTCCCTGCATCCTCACACCTTCCAATCTAAGTAATCATCAAGTGCCTACGGGCCTCCCGTCACTGGGCAGCGCTGCTGGACACACCACCTGTGCAGCTTTGAACCTGGTGACTGGGGTCCTGGCTGTCACAGAGCTGAGTGTCTAAAGGGGAGACAGACAGTAAACAAGTGCACACACCAGTGCTATGAAGGCAAAATAGGGGAACCTGACCATGTGACATGAGAGTGGGAGCGCTTTATACTGGGTGGTCAGGACCAGGCTCTCTGAGAGGTGATGTTGAGCTGAGACCTGAGTGGAAGTGACACATGGTCTGTTCATGCTCTGTTGGGCCACACCAGTCACATGGCCACACTCAACATCAAGGTGACAGGGAAGTAGAATCCTACCACGTGGCCAGGAGGAAACCGAGACATTTGGTAGGCAGAACATTTGTTGGTTGAATGGACTCTCAGGGTCAATGGGGAGGCAGGCCTACGATCTGAAAGAACACCCTCGTCATGACAGGTGCTGATGCCTCTGATGGAAGCCAAGACTCGGTTTGGAAATGGGAGTGTAAGTGGAGCCGCACACCAAGCGTATCTCCCCATTCTTTCCCACTGTGAGCATGGCCTTTGACCAGGTCTTTTGCTATGATTCATACCCAGTCACGAATGCCCTACCTTGGAAGTTCTACACATATCAGATTTGTGTCCTCCAGCCTCTCCCCCCTGCCTGGATTGGCCTCCAAACACACCATCTCAATTCTTTCATGAGGCACAAGGTGCCACAAAGCAGCAGCCTGAGATTAGAAAGGTGTCCCATTTCCCCATCCTTCCTTAAAGGCGCTGGACTAGATCTCTTTGCTCTTCTCTCCCTCTGGGGCCATGAGGAAAGGACCTCAAATTCTGATGCAACCATGGCTCCTCTGGGCGAGGCCAAAAAACTTCCAAAACCATAAAGATGTCCAAACATTGGCCCAGCTTCCTCCAAACAGACATAAAATGCCTCGCTCACATCCGGGCCCACCACACCCCTCCTCCGGGCTCCAGGCACCATCTGGCACCTCCATCCTCATAGCTGCATGGGCGGCGGTAAGTGGGGCCCAGAGAAGAGGGGCTCAGCCACTCCCAAGCCCAGCTCCCCCATGGCTCCAGGGGTGGGAGGCCTTTGATGCCTATCTTCACCCTTTGGCTGAGCAGTGACAGCCTGCACGCTAGATTTGGTGCCAAGCCACCCCAAATCCAGTTATTTTTAGTCTGTTTGTTTATCCCATTTCAAGCTAACTCTGTGTCACCACTTGTTATCATAACAGAGAGCACCTGGACGTGTCTCGGAAAAGCAACAAATAAGCTTTGGAGAGTGCCGGGGATTGCCAGGAACACCAACTGTGCTTCTAGCCTGGTGCCCAGTTGTGACAAGGCAGATTCCTTTCTTCCCTCCACATGAAGGGCCTAATCCAGACAAGCCAGGCAACAATGGCTGCCTGGCTTCCCAAGCCCTTCCTTCCCGCTCATCACCCCGTGCCTAGTGGCAGGATTCACGCTCGGTGACATCAGCCCCATAGGCCTGAGTGCAAGTCCTGGCCAAACACCAGGTCCCAAGAATGTCTTAACACTCAAGGCACTAGCTTAGGCCGAGAACAATCTTCCCTTCCACATGCCAGCCTCGGGCCGGCCTGTCCACCAATAGCCAGAGCAGCTGGGGACTGGGTCAACGTCTGGAGGGGCAAATAAGTCCGTGACATGGTTGCCCATTTGGATAAGCCAGGAGGGCACAAGAATCATCATATGACCATGTCCTGCCAACCCTGTCCATGGAGAGGTCACAGAGAGTTACAGCACAGCAGGCCTTCTGCTAATGTGGCTGGGTGCTGGAGGTCACACAGCAACCCCAGAGGGGCTGGGCAGAGCGGGTGCTCTGGGGCTGATCCAGAGTCTTGTCCTTACTCTGATTTATCCTTTCTCAGCATGACTTCTACCATCACCATCACAAAGCTTCGATTAGCTAAGCACTCCCCACACCCAGACTGCAGGCTAGGCTCTGTACACATAGTACCTTCAGCGATGTTCATGGTAATCAGCATCATCATCATATTAGACAGACTAAACAACTTTCCATGGCCACCATATGGGAGCAGCATCCAAACCACTCTGCCTGCAAAGCCACCATCTCTGTCTTTCTCTACCTGGTTCTCACCTGTGATTGAAGAGAGGGAAGGATGACAGAGTGCCCACTGGGAATGGCTTTCCACCCAGTTCTCACCAGGATTCACGGCCCAGGTCAGCTCTAGGCCAGCATCCCCTGAGCACCTGCTGTCTACTGGCCTGTGTGAGCTGCTTTACAGAAGGACACACCAATGGGAAGCAGCAGCCCTTCCTTCAGGAAGGCCCAGCCTGGGACAGAACTGTGCCTGGCACTCGGACAGAGAGGCCCGGGAGGCATCAGGTGGAGTGGGCCCCTCCTTCCTACCCCCACTGTCCTCCCCGACCCAGGCCCTCCTCCCCTCAGACTCTCTCACTGCCTTTGAAATGGATTCCTCGTTTCTAGTTCCTCCTCGCCCAGCACCAGTGATTCTCTCTGATCTGCCACTCTCCTGCTCAGAACCTTCAACCCTCTCATCATCCCCTTGTCCATTCACTCACCAGTTACTGAGTGCACACACATGCTGGGTATATGCCAAGAGCTGTGGCCGCAACAGCCTGCAGGACCTACAAAGCTGATGAGTGAGGGAGGGAGGCAACCCTTGCTCCAGAGTGAAGTTGGATCTCCAGCATCCAAAAGCACCAGTGCTCAGGCAGACCCGTGACTTTGAGTCTCACTGCTGCCACCCAGCACACACGCTGACCATCACCGCTGCAACAACCACCACCTCTACTAGTTCCAGGCACCGCAGACACTGACCCCAGAGCAATCCCTGGGGAGAGAGCACATCCGTGACTGGGGAATGGCTCCGTCACAGAGTCTGTGACCTCAGTCTCCAGCAGTGGAGAGGAAACTGAGAGAGAAGAAAGATCCCAGTCTAGTTGAGTGGCTTGAACAAAGGTCACAGAGGCCAAAAGGCACAGAGTCTGTCTGGGGGAGGGTGAGTGGGTAGATATGGAAGGAGACTGGATTTGGAGACCAGAGCAGGAGGCAGGGGCCCCTCACAGAAGTGACCGTGACTGGGCTTTGTTCTCCTGCTAGGCAGGAGGGGCAACACCCAGAACTGCTATGAAGGGGAAGGAATTAGCCAAGACAGCTGTAGTGGTTAAGAAGGATGAGCTAGGGAGAGACTGCAGCCAGGGAGGTCAGAGAGGAGCCTCAGGTGATGTGCTAAGGGGCTGCCCTTGCATTGGGGCACGGGGAACAGAGGCAAGGAGGCAGAGCATAGAGAACAGACAGCTCTTAATGAGATGGCTCACTAGGCCAGAGACAGGGAGAGCAGGTCCACACATCAGGCTGACACCAAAGAGGCATACCACCCCATAGGCACCGCAGCACAGAACGCTGCGGGCTGCAAGGATGCCCAGGCCTGGAGCCCAAGAGCTCAGAAAAGAGCTGTGTTCCACAAGCAGCGGCCCTAGCTGAAGTCCCGAGGGTCAGAACGCTCTGAGAGACAATGCAGCACCTATTCCCCTGGCCGCAGGTGGGACTCTCCTCCAGGCACGGCAGGGAGAAGGTTGCCGCACTTTCTTCCCTTGGTCTGGAGGCTACTCTGTTTCTCTGTCACCACGGACAAGTGGAATCATAGCCACGTCCTTCCCAGCACTCCAGGCAGCAGCTTCTCACCCGGCCCTTGGCCTCCTTGGCCCCTTCTTGCCGCTCAGCACATGTCGCTGAGTGCACGTGTACTGGTGAGAGCCCTCTGGGGAGTGCCGACCCACCTTGCAGGCCAGTCACACAGCACTCCCTCTGAACCCTCCTCGGGGACGGCACATGTGTTTACCACGCAAGCTGCACCCAGCCACACACAACCAAATCAATGCAAAACAAAACCACAACGAGATACCATTTGTCATCTATCAGATTGGCAAAGATCCACAAGTCTGATAGCACTTTGTGTAGGTGAAGATATGGGGAAACAAGCCACTCATACCTCATTGGTGAGGGAAGAAATTGCCTCAGTCTCCTGGCTAGGCAATAGGATAGAATCAAACCAATTTAAATGTGCATATACACTTTGACCAGCATTTCCACCTCTAGGAGTCTCTCCCGGGTGCATGTGGTTACTGAGACATTTGCTGCAGCAGCATTATTTATTATAGCAAAAGATAGAAAGCAGCCAAAAAGCCCATCAATGGGGCACTGATCAAAAACTCATATGGAGGCCAAAGAGGGAGGATCATGAGGTCAGGAGATCGAGACCATCCTAGCTAATACGATAAAACCCCATCTCTACTAAAAATACAAAAAATTAGCCAGGTATGGTGGCAGGCGCCTGTAGTCCCAGCTACTTGGGAAGCTGAGGCAGGAGAATCACTTGAACCTGGGAGGTGAAGTTACAGTGAGCCGAGATCGGGCCACTACACTCCAGCCTGGGGGACAGAGCGAGACTCCATCTCAAAAAAAAAAACCAAAAAACAAACTTGTATGGTCCATCTACAATGGAATAATATACAGCTGTTAACAGGAACATGGTGGCTCTGTATAAGATGATACGAAATGAGGGCCAAGATATACCAAATGTTGAAAGGAAACAACAGGACAGCTCAGCATGTGGAGGGCACGGATATTCACATAAAAGCAAAACTTTGGGTACATGGAATATACGCTTAAGCACTGACCCCTGCGTGCTTGCATGAGCACACCTCTGGGAGGGCACAGCCTATGCACTGGTGACAGTGGTTGCCTCTGGGGAGGGACACTGGTGGCTGGAAACAGGTGGAGGGGTACACTCATCACCACATACCCTTTTGTAATATATACTCTGTGACAGTTTCACCATGTGTCTGCTTTACTTTAAGGAAATCAACACACAGGTCTGCTTATGGGACAGTGCTTCTCCTGCCTACATCAATTTATGTTAGATTATTCTCACCCCTACCCCCAAGATCCCTGACAACTTACCCATTGTGCTATTTTCCCTGAATCCTCAGTTCCCCACACTGTGCTTAGCAATGAGGTACTTGGAAAGGGGCTGAGTGGGGAGGGGCCAGCACTTCCAGTCCAAGGGTCTCCACTTCTCCCTGGCATGCTGGAAGAGGCCAGAGCTCACTGTCCCACCCAGGATCTATGGGACTAGGCGTGGGGCAGTGGGCCAGGCCATCAGCCCCCAACTATGTGGCTCTGCAATGAGCAGAAATCCCAGCCCTGGAAGCGCACCCCCGAATCGAATCCCGAACTCGGTGTCTGAAAAGACACTCCCGGCAGGCACGGCGCCTGCGCAATGCCTGCAGTCAGCTGCCTGTGGTCCCGGGAACGGCCTCTGTTGACTAATTTCTGTACATAATTCCACCCAGGATGAGTCAACAGTCAGGGCAGGCAGGACTCCTCACAGGCTGGCCCCAAAAGCCTTTGAGAAAGACGAAAAGCAGAGCACAAGGTGCCTGAGCCACTGAGATAGAGGATGGGCACCCCCTCGTTGGATCAGGCAAGCTCCCTCTGCAGGGGCTTTTGAGAGACTCCCCAGGCCCCACCAAGGCGTCAACCATGCAGGGTGGGGACAGGGGTACCACAGCCCCTCATTCTGCCCAGGGCCTCTGCTCCATCTACTGGGTTGGGTCAGCACCACCCCACCTGATTCTTATTAACCACCCTCTAGAGGCAGCCATCAATTACACAATGCTGCCATTTATCAAGTCCCTTGTCCCCACACAAGTCACCGTGACCTGGCCAGGGGCCCAGGGGCCGACCCTTCCCATCCCTGCTAGGCACCTGCCTGAACAGGCAGGCTTTTCCAGTCTCTCAGATCCCACCCCATCACTGACTGGGTCACCTGGGGCCAGTCATGTCATTTCTTGCGCCCTTGCCTATAAAATGGGCCCACGACACATCTCCCTCGGGGTTGCTGTAAGGACCAAATGGGATGACCCCAGCACACTCCATACAAGATAAGGGCTCAGTAACTGGCAGCTGCCATCAGAATTGTCATCGTAGGAGGCCACAGGAAACCCATTCCGTTCCATCCCCCAGGCCCTTCCCTGCAGGCAGCACTCGGTTCTGGGCAGGGAAGGGTGAGAGAAGGTTCAAGGAAAGGAGAACCACTCCCGCCTGGGCTTGGCACCCTGCAAAGACCAGTAGCAGCACCACCTCCCCCACCTTTGTTTGCTCTCTCATCTCCTCTCTCCTGTGCAGGCCTTCCTATCCCCAGCCCCTGCTCCTGCAGCCACGGCAAATCTTTGTCAGCAAACAGCACATTAATTGCTTCTTGGCCACATTTCAAATGATATCACAGAAGCAGGCTGCTCAATTTGAGCGAATGGAAAGGAAGAAAGAGGGGCACCCGGCAACTCACACAAGAGCCAGGGATGATGGGTAGCTCTAGTTACTAATTAATTGACTGCTCAGATAGAATAAATCTGAAACCCCAACAGGTCGGGCTGGTGAGCCCTGGGCTCCCCGCCAGCCCCCTTCATCAGAGGGAAGCAGAGCTCTGGTCCTGACCACCTTCAGGAGGGGAGCCCTGGAGTCCCGCCGCCCACTGCCCAGAAAAGCTAACAGAGGCTCCACCTCAGTGACCACGTCCTGACCACTCACAGAACCACTCACTCACTCACTCACTCAGCCAGCACACCTGAGCTCCCAGGCTACCACTAGACTAAACTCCAGAAGGGTGGGGATGCAAGTGCAGGGCTCACTGCTGCACCCCATTCCTAACACAGCACCCAGCATGAAACAAAAACAAGGAGTGCCAAGTATGGTGTTAGAGTCTAAGGATATAGTACTGAACGCAAGCCCTGGCCTCATGGCACTCACATTCTAGCGTGGGAACTGCTGTTAACCAAATAGCCAGACAATGACAGCAATATTGCAACCATAATAGATACCATGAAACGGAGACTGCCAAAATAAAGAGAGTAGTGACAGTGGAACTTGTCCCCATGTGGTGGCCAGGAGGAGCCACTAAGCGGGAGAGAAGTTTACCACCACCCCAGTGTGCTCACCACATCCCAACACCCTGAATTCCAACACCCTTGTACCCCATCACCACACAAGACCACCAGCATCTCACCCACCTAAGGTGGTGCAGGGTGCAGCCCAGGGAATATGGGAATGAGATTGGCTGGAAAAGGTCTCCTAGAGCAATTGTGCCTCCTCCCGAGTACTGCCTGATGCAGTGGGGGCCACAGGCACTAACAGACACATACAGCCCTGCAATGCCCAGGCCTTGTGGGACCCCGAACTGCCAGGCACTTTTCTTCATCTTCTAAGAACGCCCAAGTCACCATGGCCAACCGAGATCTCTCAGCCTCTCGATGCCTGAATGTTAAGATGTGGACACCTCCCCCCAGCCACCTGGCACTCCTGGACATGGTGTGTTTCTGAAAGAGCGTATTTGGAGAGGGTGGGACACAGACCTGAATTTGAGCCTCAGCTCTGTTCCTTCCTAGCTGTAAAACCTGGAGTAAACTATTTAGCCATCTCTTTTCTGTAAAATGGGGGTAGAACTGTCAGCTGAGGGGCAGCAACCGTGTCATGAATACAAAAATGGCAAAGGCTCATACATACCCAAGGCTGGCGCTCAATGATTTTCCTCCCCTTGGCTGCCCTTTCTAATTATTTTTCGGGTAGGGTGTGGGAAACCATTCTGGGCCCCAATTTCTGCTTTTCCCTATGGTCTTTCAGCCTGTGCCATCTTTTTTTTTTTTTTTGAGACGGAGTCTCGCTCTGTCTCCCAAGCTGGAGTGCAGTGGCGCAATCCTGGCTCACTGCAAGCTCCGCCTCCTGGGTTCACGCCATTCTCCTGCCTCAGCCTCCCGAGTAGCTGGAACTACAGGCGCCCGCCACCGCGCCCGGCTCATTTTTTGTATTTTTAGTAGAGACGGGGTTTCACCATGGTCTCGATCTCCTGACCTTGTGATCCGCCCGCCTCGGCCTCCCAAAGTGCTGGGATTACAGGCGTGAGCCACCGCGCCCGGCCGCCTGTGCCATCTTTTACTACTCAGGTATATGTAACCAGCTGCCAATCTGCCTTCTTCTCCTGGACCAAGAAGCAGGCACCATAGATCCGGGGTCCTTTTCCACCCAGATCTGCCAGACGGTTAAAAAGTGGCAAATTATTTTGAAATGTTATTGTCTACACCAATATTAATTCCTAGTGGCTCCACAATTTCTATAAACAGAGGCTCGAAGGTGGCCATCTGCTTAGAAGTAGGGCTAGGAACTTGTCTGGAGGCTGCATTTGCATAGAGAACACACTGTTTTGCATGGACTGTGTTTCTTTGGGATCTCTTTGGTATAATATCAGTAACCACCACTTCCACTAATTGTATCAAGCACTGTGCCAAGAGCTTTACATACATAGTCTCATTTAATCTTCTTCACAACCGATAAGGTATTATTGTCTCCATTTTACAGATAAGTAAACAGATTTGGAGAGGCTAAGTCACTTGCCTAAGATCTTGCAGTTGGCTCAGGCCAGAGCCAAGACTTGAACCTAGGTCTGTCAAATGCCAACTCCACTGTTGCTATGAAATAAACTGCTACTCTCCTGGTCACACTCCCTAGCTGTCCCACGCGACACTTTCCTTCCACTCGAGGACACCCACCCCACCCCACCCGACCACCCAAGCTGCCTGTCTGCAGCTGGAGGGCTTCAAACTTCAAACTCCCCACAAATGGATTTCTGAGCGTGATTTTTTTTTCCTGGCAGGAGTCTGAAAAGGCTGTTCCTCTCAGTTACTGCTGTCTAGGGCTTTTGAAAACATTAGGGAGGCTTAGACCAACTCAGGAAGCCAGTATATGCCCGCAAAGGTCTGAGCCCCTTGCTCGGGTACCTCCCCCAAATGGAAGTAGTACAGGGGGCTGCTCCAAATTCCACCTGAAGGAGTGTGCTCCCTTCCTCGACACACCTGACAGATTCTCTTCCACAGATGCCGGCCCAGCCCGAGGCTGCACGTCACAATAAGCCCCCACCTGCAAAGAATGTCTGTAAATCCTGGGGCTCTGCGCAGGGCAGCCAGATCGCAGGGAACGGCAGCAAATCCCAGG
Source organism: Mandrillus leucophaeus (assembly GCF_000951045.1). Lineage (NCBI taxonomy): Eukaryota > Metazoa > Chordata > Mammalia > Primates > Cercopithecidae > Mandrillus > Mandrillus leucophaeus. Next base: position 3,135,752 of record NW_012109585.1, read on the forward strand.
ATAAAAGCAGAAGCCATCCTGTTGACAATTCATTCGTGTTTCTCCCCCAAATCCATCCACAACAGAACTGTTAAGCTCATGTTTCCTCTCCTGTTGCAAACAATTGTAAAAATGATTGGTATCTGCCCTCAGTGTAGAGCCTGTCTGCTTCTTCCCCAGGCTAAATCTTTCTGGAAGGGCTGCATGTGTGAAAAACACGCATTCCCAAGATGTGCAGATAATGGTTGCTCTTAGAGACCCTAATCACTCAGCTCAGAGAAGAGAAATGCAAAGGCTGGTCAAAATAACTGATGACTTTCTAGAAACCAGAGGTCTGCTGCAGATGCTGAGCTGGGCACCTGAGGGCGGGAAGGCTGAGGGTCACCCTGGAGATGGAGTGGTCCCACAGGGTTTCATTCTGCTACTGGAGCTCCCATGATGAGTCCTCTATCCTCCTGTATTTATCTCCTGTCTTTGTCTATGGCCCTAAAATCTCTTCTCAAAGTAGAAATGGTATCAGGGAGTAGGGGAAGGTATAAGGAAGAGAGCTCAGGCAGTGGCCAGGACACCTGGTTCTGATCCTGGCTCTAACACCAACCGGCTGTGTCTTCACCTCTCTGGGCCTTGGTTTTCTCATCTGGACATCTGCAACAAATGACCTCAAAATTGACAACCCATGAATGTCACATGCAGATTCAGAGCTGTTTAAGTCAGCAGCACTGCAGAGCCCAGTGCCAACAGCTAGTCCCAGTCAAGCCAAGAAGCTGGCATCTGTGGGGCAATATGGCTGCAGCTAGATACATACTACGAGACGACACATATGGGTCTGTGGGAGCTCAGGCAGAGAAGCCAAGAGGAAAACATCCTTTCAGCCTGAAGGAACCTAGAATTGATGCACTGATGCACAGATTTTCTAAAATACATATTGCTATCTATGATGAATATACTTATATTCCTCCCCATATCCATCTTCCCTTCTTCTAGCAAAAGCTCTAATTTTGTTGGAGAATCCATCGCTCCCACATCTCAATCCACTTGGAGCACAAGTCCCACATCTAGGTCAATCAGTACATGGCATTCCCCTGGCCAAGTAATTAGTTCAGAGGCGGGCACATGACCATGCCAATCCAATCAGAGTGAGCCACAGTCCTCTGCTAGGAATGCTAGGATAGAGATTCTCAGCCGATCCCACTGGATCAAGTAAGATAGGATGTAGGGATAGAGCTGCGGCAGCCATCTTTTAACCACATGGGGACTGAGAACAGAACTCTACTTAAGGGAACCAAGGAACGGGGAGAATTAAACCCTGTCATGGAGAAAGTTTGGGTGCTGGATCAAGCCACACCTGATATTGCTATGGACTATTCAGATAGAGCTACTAAGGAAACATCACAACCAATTCCTCAACATTCCCAATCCTCTATTTGAAAGAATATTTTGCTGATTGAAAGATAGGATAAGACCTAACAAGCACATCCAGCCAATTCTCTGGGTTGGAAATGGATTCATCCAATCATCTACTGATTTAACAAATATTTACTGAGTAATTATCAGCTTTATGCCATTAATGGTGATCAAGGCACAGACTCTGCCCCAAGAGCTCTCTGATTGTGGGGCCACAATCTCACATGTTGGTGGTTTTACTTCAGTGTGATGATGACTGTAACAGAGCGAGTATAAGCGAGCTGTGGATACACTGCCTCTAAGCCACGAGGAGGGAGATCAGGGAAGTCTTCTCAGGAGGCTTCCTAAAGGCAACCACGATGCCCTTTTAGATTCAGCACTGACAAACCTCAGCAGTCCTCAAAGCAACACTGTGTCACAGACTTGGCAGGAATTTCCATCCCTACGCAATAAAGAAAGCAACAGAGACCTAAGGTTCAGGCTCGCATAGCAAATTGAGGCTAAGCAGAGAGGAAGGGGAACAAAAATCTCCTTGTCACCTTGTGACAGCACAACCCTATTCTGACTTGATGGCTGCACGGGACCCCAAAGTTGGCATCAAAAGGACCGACACACAGGATGTCTGGGGTGCAGGGGAGACGCTGCAGGGAGTCAGAGACAGGTACACACCTGCTGGGCCAGGGACAGCAGCAGCCCTTCTGGACAGACCCAGGCCAAGCTCCTGGGTAGAGTATCATCATCACTTGGGTCATACTGGGAAAGGGAAAGTTTTCCAGAGTCACAAATGCTTCTCACACAAACCTCAGCAGAGCCCTGAGCAGTTGGATACACCTCACATTGTCTATAAGAACGGCAAAGGGCCCATGGCCGCTGACCAGGATGGAGGAGTCAGTGCCTCATCTCAATGCACCATCCTCACTCTACAGGCCACGAGGTCAAGGAGAGGCATGCCATGAAATCCTCTCTTACCTTTTTGTACTCAGATATGATGAAAAACAAGAGAAAATAAATCTCTCAGAAGAGATTAAGAGCATGGACTTCAGAGACCAGAAGTCTTGAGTTTAACTCCATTTACTAAGTTGTGTAACACGTTTCTTTAAATAATCACAACAAGTAGTAATAACAGTCACTCAGGGTTTCTGAAACTCAATTTCCTTATATGTAAAATGGAGATAACACCTACCTCCTGGGACTTATAGGCAGTACATGCAAAGCACAGAGGCATGCACAGTAAGCGGCATGAATATCTTTTATTTTTTGAGATAGAGTTTTGCTCTTGTTGCCCAGGCTGGAGTGCAATGGCGTGATCTCGGCTCACTGCAACCTCTGTCCCCCAGGTTCAAGCAATTCTTCTGCCTCAGCCTCCCAAGCAGCTGGGATTACAGGCATGCGCCCACCATACCCAGCTAATTTTGTACTTTTAGTAGAGACAGGGTTTCACCGTGTTGATCAGGCTGGTCTCGAACTCCCGACCTCAGGTGATCTGCCCACCTCGGCCTCACAAAGTGTTGGGATTACAGGTGTGAGCCACTGTGCCCGGCCACAAGAATATCTTTTGATTATTATTATTCCCATGTAGAAATGGCCACTCTTTGCCTATCCCCACACATAGCTATAGAATAAAACTGAGGACACACCAACTGAAGACAACAGAGAAAGAGCCTGGGGTCTAAAATGAAGCTCTTCCACAAAAGCAAAATACAAGGGCAAAAAATATCTGAAAAGCAGCCATGGCCTCAACAAACCTCCAGAGCCCATGACTAGAAAACCACAGCCTCACTCCCCATTCTAACCCTCTGCACGCAGCCAAATGAAGACCTCTCCCGTCAAGAGGCATGAGGCCAGAGCTCAGAACCCTCACTTTCTTCGCCTGCGAGGGGGCTCCAGACCGCTTAAAAGAGCCCTCCTAATCCTCTCGGGACATTAGAGCCCCATGCCCACTGGTGCGAGGACACGGTAGTGCTGCTGCCCCTGCAAGCATCCCCAACAACCCTGCACCCCCGCCCCCCCAGCTCCATCAGGGTAGGGTAAGACCTGGTAGGTTTTCCCACATGAGGCTTCCAGAAGCCTCTCCTTGCTCCTTTCAGTTGTCTTCTCGAAAAGCAGGCCTGGCTAGCCATGGTGCCAGCCTCACAGAGGATTCAGCCTGTGGGTGTCAGCCCAGTTCCCACTGGGAACAAAGAGCTCAGCTGTGGGGCCCAGGACGTGGTGGCAAGGGCACCCTTCAGGCCCTGCAGACATTAATCTCAATTCACAAATCACATCACTAGGCCCTGGGAGGGCAGGCTGGAGCCTCTGTGGCCCACTTGGGCTAAGCAGGGTAACTCAGACTCAAATACCCAGCTTGTCCCTCTCTTCTCACACGTTCCTCAGAACAGGGGTTGCAGGCTCCAGGCAGCCTGAAGTCCCAACACCATCCTTCTCCTGGCCCCACCTCAGATGTCTCTCCCTAAAGCAACCTGAGCTCCCTGGACAGATCCCCCATCTGCCTTGTACCTTCTTGGAAGGCACCGATTCCCTTGCAAGGGTGGGCCCCTCGGCTCCAAACAGGGCCTGTTTAGAACCAAGGATGACTACACATGGTCCCATCCCTCAGGAGCTCACAGGGTGGTTGTAGCAGTACCAACAATGCCAACAACATCACAATAGCTACCACTGAGCGCCCCCTTTGTGCCAGTTACTATCCCAGCTGGGCCTCAGTTAACCTTGCAGCTCCACAAGTTAAGCATTACATTCCCCGTTATACAGAAAACTGAGGAGCCAGCTAAGATATCTTCCCCAAGGATACATAGAAAGCAAGTGGCAGGGATCACACTGGGGTCATATGTGCACCCAGGATTGTCTATGCAGAAAGAACATTGACTGTGGGCTTGGTCACTTGCACTATGCTTTTTTTCCTTTTTGAGACAGAGTCTCACCCTGTCACCGAGGCTGGAGTGCAGTGGCACAATCTCAGCTCGCTGCAACCTCCGCCTGCTGGATTCATATGATTCGCTTGCCTCAGCCTCCTGAGTAGCTGGGATAACAGGTGTCCACCACCACACCTGACTAATTTTTGTATTTTCAGTAGAGATGGGTTTTCACCATGTTGGCCAGGCTGGTCTTGAACTCCTGGCCTCAAGTGATCTGGCTGCCTCACCCTCCCAAACTGTTGGCATTACAGGCATGAACCACCACACCCAGCCTGCACTATGATTTGTTCAATGTTTTTCTTTAAATACTTTTAATGACAGTAATAACAACAGCTAACACCAACCGAGTCCTGATTATATGCCAAGCACTTTGTAAATGCCTCACATGCATTAACTCAATTCTCACAAGAGCCCTAGGAGGTAGGAGCTATTATTATCCCCAAGTTAGACAAGAGGAGGAAGTAAGCCCAAGGCCTCACAATCCATAAGTGGCAGAGCCAGGATTTGAAGCAGGCAGTCTGGCCCCTCCCTGCTCTTGCCAGCATCCTCTGCTGCCACTACAGACCTGGGGTCTCATCCTTGGTTCCAATACCTGAGAAAACATGGTCTCACGTTAACATTTTCTAATAGGCATCAAGCATAACCATAACTATTAACTTCAAAAAAAGTTCCCCACTTCCCAGAGTCATCGGGGGTACCATTGGTCGTACACAAACCACACTCCAGAAAACCCCACCTTGGTGAGGAGAGGGGCCAGGTGACAGAGGGTGGCCCTGAAAAGCCTGGAGCCATCACAGGTCCCATCATCACTCTGGCCCTGGGTGGACCAGTCCAGAAGGAGAAAAGAGCCAGGAGGCAGAGACAACGGGCACTTGGCCCAGCAGCTCAGAGAGAAAGCGAGAAATCAAGGTGCTAATGCAACACAGCCCAGTATGCTCTGCCCTTTGCTGGGGCCTTAAAGGGGATTGGCAGTACAGAGGCTGAGTCCAGGAAAGAGACAAAGGAGACAGAGGGAACAGAGGGGATAGGGCTACCCCTCAGACCTGCCCTAACACCTCCCCGAGAGGAGGTCCCGCCACCACATGCCCTGCCCTCTGGCTGTTTCCATGGCATCAGGAAATGATTCTATGGATAAGCCAAGAATTGTTTTTATTTCTCTTGAAGGACACCTAAAATGAGCTGCCTCTGCCTGCCCTCTGTCCGGGTGATTTTTCAAGCCCTGAAGGCCAGTCGCCACATCACCCAAGCTGACCTTTCCACCTCCACAGCTGAGACACGGGTGTCACATCACACACAAGGGCACCCACTACATCTGTCATCAGCACCAACTGGCAACCAACGGAAACAAATAATGGGAGCTTTTGCCAGATACTCCTTTTTCCTTCTCCTCCACTGCTTCCCGGCTCAGAAATCACACAGGGGGCCCCTCAAGTCATTCCCTGAGTACCAGAGGACTACCAGACATGTGACACGTCCCTGAGCCATTCCTAGAGAAGACCAAAACCCTGTTAAGAGGAAGAACATAATTAAGTTGTAAGAAAAAAAGGCAAATGATGTTACATATAGAGCTCTACATTTATCACTTTTCCAGACATACAGATGTCCCTGTGTGCAACTTTGTTCTTCAGATTCAACAACTGCCTTCTCCCAGCAAGTCTCGTTTCCCAAGCTCTCCAGGCGGCAGTTCTCACCAGGACTCCATCTCCTTGCCCCACTACAACTCTCCCAACAGCCACAGACCCTAAATTGAACGTTCCCCAATGAGGAGGAATCAATCTGCTTTGACCAATTGTCCCCAAACCACACTCTTCCTACAGATCTGGAGGTTTTCTGGGTGATGCCTCAAATTAGAAATGCTCAAAACTGGTGTCTCATTCCATCACCACCACGTCTTCCTCCATCACACACCCCTGTAGCCTCTCTCCTCCTTCCTGTCCCAGGCCGGGTCCATCTACTCCTCACTGGGCTAATACACCACACACTGCGGTCACAATCCTAGCATGGCCAACTGCTTCTCAGACACAAGTCAGTCAGATTGTCTGCCAGCATTTAAAATAGGAATAAATAATGGTCACAGCAGGGGTGCAAAATCAGAACCCGACTCATTTGAAAGCTTACTGAAGGAGAGCAGAATTAGCAGAATTGGCTTGGGAAAAGGGTTCAATGGCACCTACTTCCTGGAGAGTGGCCCCTGCAAAAGACAGGAAGAGGGCACAGAGTGGCCTCAGTCACTTAACTCTTGCCCCAGCTCTGCCTCCCACCTTAGGATGAGGCTCTTGGCCTTAGCTGGGAGGAGCGGGTGCTACACTTTCCTTAGACAGCAGGCAGCAGCGGTGCAGCCCATAGCTCTGTATCCTAGACTCTGCCTGAGATGAAAGCCTGCTCAGCTCCGGGTTTGGAGAGTGGCAGGTCACATCCCGAACTGCTCCACTCTCTCAGCCTCAAACACTATCATGCTCATCCCTGGGCACAGAAGGAAAACGTCCAGTTCAGAGTCTTCAGCACAATACCAAGTTCCCAGGGAAAAGGCTGCAAAAGGAATAAGTTTAGTACTGGGGTCTTCTTTACACTAGTACAGTGGCTAAAGGCCCATACCCCTCGAGCTGGACTGCCTGGGGTCAGAACCCAGCTCCACTGGCCTAACTGTAACCCTGAACAAGATGTTACCCCCGACATTGGTAAAATGTGTCTAATACCTCATAGTTTTTTCGTGAGGGTTAAGTGAGTTAATACCACAAAGCACCTGGAACCCTTTCTGGCATATTTCTAAGCACTGTGTTAGCTTTATAATTTTTTCATTTTTCAGCTTAATTATTATTACCACTAGCCCCCAGAGTAGAGGGCCCTACGACAAATGGCCTCTGCATTTTCAAAGTAAAATCCTAATTTCTGTCCTCCTCATGAGACATCTTGGAAACCACAGCTGACCTAACTTCACCTCTTTCTCTGCCAGGCCCACCACTGCCCTGCCCCCACCCCAGCATATCACACAGCTTTGGGCACATAGCTGGTGCCTAGTCAGTGTTTCCTGAATTGAACCAATCAGATTCCAGGTCCCTCCTGCCCCGTGAACTTCCTCTCAGTGAGTGTTGCTTTATCTCTGTCCCCTGGAAAAGGAGACATCAAAGCTTATGTGGTTCCTTTATCTCTGGAAGCCCTTAAAAATACTAAACAGAGCCAATGAGGAAATGAAAGTTTGGGAAACAAGATGGTGATCATGAACAGAGCAGAGCCATGGGGGCAAACCCAAAGTGTCCTCTTTCCACTTGGAGAAGTCACAAGGCCCATTTCCTTACAAGAAAGACACGTTTAGGAACTGAAATTGAAGTCCCAGGAGTCAGCCTGCAGCATCACAGAGACCCCCTCTCCACCTACCATAGGCTCATCACCCAACAAATCATGCCAGGGAAATGGGGCTGTGGGCGGTGCAAGTAACACTCCCAGAACCACTCCCCCAGTGGGAGACACACAGGCTGGAAGATGCCAGAAGAACTGCGAGTGCCCACATGTCCACACCCTGAAGTAGTAACAGAAACAGAGCCTGCCGGTGTCAAGGCCCCACATTTGTACAGACAGGCACCTGAGTGTTTACATAAGGCCTGCAGGCCCTCCTTGCATGAGGCAAGATGCCACCAGCAGTGGAGGTTTCCATTGCATAGGAATTCCTAGGGCTAGACCACAGGGGCCCACATCTCTCTTTTCCAAGGGGGGATCCCTCAGGGAGTCACATAGACTTTGGGTTGGGTGAGCCTCTTATAAAGCAGCTGGAAGGCAACTGCCCTGAACGAGGGACCTCTTTCCCCTTCCCATGTGCCTTTATAGGGGCTCCTGCCACTAATGAGCATTTGAGTAGAAGAAAATATGAAAAAAGAGAGAAAGGAACCACATTGAACTTCCCAGAGCCACAGACTAGTTTCTAGACCAGCCAGAACCCAGCACATCAGGGACATGAAATCAAGAACTTGGGCTCAGAGAGGCATCCTTGATAATAAGAACTTAACCTTAACCCTTGCTGAGCCCTCAGACCACGTGATAACTCCTAAGAAGTGCCAGTTAAATACGTTCAACTGAGAAATTGCAACTAGTAGAACCAAGTCTTTGCCATTTTATTCAAAAATGTTTACTTCATGTTTCCCTATTAAATATAAGCAATTTCCCCTTGTTTATATTTGCGCCACATTCACACAATGTGTTCCCCATCAGCATTTGAATTATGGGTACAGGCCCTGAAATGTTAGTTTTGTGCTAAGATAAATATTGGAATAATATTCCCTCTGCTTTTTTGAAGTAGTCAGCATTACAGTTTGTGAGTGAAGAGCAGAGGCCCCATTTGCTTTGTTAAATAACAAAAGGATAACCAAGCAATCCCCTTGGGGAAGACAGATCAAAATAGCCCCCCAGAACACTTTCACTGCCTTTGTCATTGCTTTATCTCTAACAATAGACTAGTCCCAGCTTCTCTGATGGCACTGGGCAAACACCTTGAGCTTCCAAGCCCAGCCCTGTGAGGATGATGGTGTCCACTGTGTGCCCAGCACCTGCCACCACAAGCCCTGACACCATCACCAGCACCCCGCATGGAAGCCCCAGCACCATCACCAAACCCAGCATGGATTTTCTGGCAATATTGCTTGGAGTTCCAGAAAGAAAAAGGAAGAGAGAAAGAAAAAGGAAAAGAGAGGGCGAGCTTACATAAGGCCCTGGGAATGAATTCCTATTTGGGGCACATTGGCTGGAAAAGTACTGGTCCTCCCTTCACACAGTCCCATGCGTCTCACAGATGACTCACCTGAAGGTTTGCCTCCATAGGCTGAGGAGAACAAGAACCACTGGGGAACAGCTCAGAAACACAACATTCTCATCTCTGCCACACAAGATCCACACAATGGCCACATCTGGGGAAAGCCCCAGAGCTCAAATCTAGGCCACCCCCAGTCAGAAGCCCCAGTTCTGGTGATCCTGATCATGCTGGCCATTTTGAGAAGCTCAAATGTTTTTGGGGTTGAGGCCAGCAGCTTCCCATCACAGGTGAGTGTGCCCTGGGCTGATGATCCTGACACCCTGGCAGCAATCTGCGGGGGCCCTCTCCCCTGCATTAATTCTCTCTCTGGTGTCACAAACCAACTCTGGGGGGAAACAGGGGAGGTACCAGAATCCCCATTTTACAGATGTGAAAACTGAGCCTCAGAGAAGCTTACCTAAGATCAGTTGGCTGATGGCAGAGGTCTCCCAGTCCCCTCCAGAGTCTGTCTGTGAATGGCAGCCCTGGAGCCTTCCCCTCTGTGTTCTGAGAAGGCTGAAAATCTGGATCCAGGGCCTGTCATAAGCCATCTTACAGCCTCTCAGAAGCTCAACTGTAAATTAAGGGGGCTGCCCTAATGATCACTATGACTGTTACTGCTATCAAAAGTATTAGCACTTGGTGGCCACTTCCAGCTCTAGCTTTCACTCTTGCCCTGAGTGTCCTTTTACAATCCAGACAGCCATGCCCAGCTGAGAGCTATGGATCACAGCTAGGCAGCACCTGCTGTCTGGCCCCCTCCTCACAGCCCCTCAAGGTCCCCAGCCGCATGGCTGCAACCCCTAAAACTCAATCAACAGGACATTGCAGTGCATGAGGCTGGCGGCTTCTCTCTGCCCTGCCAAATACACTCTCTTCCCCATAGGAAAAATGTGACGCAGTTGGATCTGACTTGGAGAGCATTAGGTTATGATAATTTGAGCTCTGTTCAATTATTGCTATTAAATGCATGAGCAGACACTGTAGCTGGTGGGCTGGATTCTTAAGAAAAATAAGTGGGTTTATATTTCAAGCTGGAAGACATCTCTAACCAAAGGATCCAAATGAATGAAGTAACTTTAGACCTTTTCCTCTTCGGCCATGCTTTGCTCTGAAGAGAAATGTGCCTTTCAAACCAGAATTCCAGGCCTATTCTGGTGATCTGCTCGGCTTCAATCCAGCTAATTAAATTAAGCCACGGCCACCTCACTCCTAGCCGGGCAAGAGGGGGCCCATAAATTACGCTGCCCTGAGCTCCCCAACAAATTGCCTCTCCCCAAAGAGGGTTTCGCCATTTGAGAAAATGCATCCAAAGGCAGTGCGTGGCAGTGAGGCCCTGATAATGGGTCTTCCCACTCCCCCGCCAGTGGAGAAATAATGAGTGGCCCAAGCTTGAGGGAGCCCAGCCAACGGGGCGAGCAACGTGTTGGGCTCCAGAACTCAGGCCAGCTGGTTGGCCAGACTTATTCCAGCTAGCCCAAAGCACCACAGGGCAGGGACAGGGGCACGGGCAAGGGCAGAGGCGGGCTCAGGGCTGGACTGGGATGGAAGGACAGGAACCTGCTCCTGGGGGTGGCCTCCCTGCTCTATCTTGGACACACTTCTTGTAGCCCATGACCCATACCAGCAGGTGGTGACCCGGACAGTTGGCAGACAGCAGATCCTATAGATATCTCCTCCAACCCCAACCAGCTCCTCAGACTGCACACATCCAGGGGTGCCACATGCAAAGTGTCCCCAGAGTTATGCAATAGGAGGGCCCTGATACTCTGAGTCCCAGAGTGGCAGCTCCAACTCTGCCCATCAACTCTCACAAATTGCTACGGAGTTGGGAGGCCGAGGTGGGCGGATCACGAAGTCAGGAAATCAAGACCATCCTGGCTAACACAGTGAAACCCCATCTCTACTAAAAATACAAAAAACTAGCCGGGCGTGGTGGCAGGCACCTGTAGTCCCAGCTACTCAGGAGGCTGAGGCAGGAGAATGGCGTGAACCCGGGAGGCGGAACTTGCAGTGAGCTGAGATCACACCACTGCACTCCAGCCTGGGCGACAGAGCGAGACTCCATCTCAAAAAAAAAAAAAAAAAAAAAAAAAAATCGCTACGGAGTAAGTAAAGCAGACAGCACTTCCTGGAGGATGAGGAGGAACAGAAATGACCCTTGGGAGTCCTGCACAGTTACCTAGAGGGACCTGACCCTCCAAGGCACCCTCACTCGGCTCTTTGCGGTCCTTCCCAAAACACCCAGGGGAACAAAGCAGGGGGAGTTGTTGCAGCTAATGTCTCTGCCTCTCTGTCTTTGCAGCAGAAGTTACTCTTTTCCTGCCAGAGCAAAGAAAAAACTCTCCATCATTTTAGCAATGGGAGTGGCCCCTATTATGTGTGGGGAAATCCCCTGGGTGTGTAGGGAAGAAGATCAGCAAGAACCGTGCAGCAGGGAAAGTAAAAATGCAGGCAGGCCTGGGATGGGAAGTTTGCAGAGCGCTAATCCCCCCGCACCAAGGGACTGATTTTAACAAGGCAGGCTGCTTGCGAGGGGATTCGGGCTGACTCACATGTGCTGTTGTGGCAGGCTCTTCTGCTTTGTTCTGCATTCAGAAATTTCTCATTTTAGGCTTTCTTATCCAAAAATGACTGTGCTGTGAAAACCAGCTCCATATTGGACAACTCCTCAATTTAAGGAACATTTTTTAAACGTCACTTCTCTGTAGCACACTGCCACTCAAAAAGGCAGGGTGGAGAGGGTAATTTCAGTCTAACTCCCCAACCACATCTGTCTCTGCTCCCTGATGAGCTGGGGCAAGGACCCTGGGGAGGAGGCTGAGCTCCTCAGCTAAGGAGCACACCAGGTAATTGGGCTCTGCAGTTACAAAACCCCGAGGGCCACAGGGGAGCTGGGTAGGTCCCTGCCCACACTGTTTCTCAGACTGCTCTCCCAGGATTTGGACGATAGCTATAATAGCGAACATTACTGAGCACCATGCACCAGGCACTGTGCCAGGCCCTTTACATGCACCGTTTCATTTAATCCTCACAGCAACTCAGTGAGGTGGGCACCATTATCCCCTCTTACAGACAAAGAAACTGAGGCTTAGAGATGCGAGGGGAGTTGGCCAAGGGCCCAGAGCTGACTACAGAGAGGGATGGGTTTCCAACGCAGCATGGGCTCCCAAGCTCATCCCCTTCTTGGGCCGAGCAGGCATCTGCTCTGCCCTGTGCTCAGGTTTTGGAAGGCAGAGAGTGCAGGATGCCGGACTGGGAAGAACTGGTGAACATAGAGAAAGAAACCTAAGGCTGCTGGGTCTCCCTGCTTTCCTGGTAAGTCAATCCCAGCACATTGCCAGGAGGGTGGATTCCCACGTGTACCTTAGACAAAACTGCCACAGTGTGTCAGCAGAACCAAGACGCAAGTCAGGGGGCACTGTGAGACCTTGCACACAGCCTGAGGGGCGGCGTCTGATGAAGTGCGGGAAGAAACTGGGACATTAGAAAGCCCTCCCCCTGCACCACCCAACAGGTCTACCAGAGTGCTGGAGGCAGCCGGCTGGGCCACTTTCTGAGTCACAGAGGGGTGTGAGTGATGCCAGGAAGCCAAGCTGAAAATTGACCTTCTCCCTGAGGTCACTGCCAACACAGCACTCATCACATGGCAAGCATTCACCAATGGCTTAACCCGCTGCAAAGGGGAAGAGGGCAACTCGATGGGCATGTGATATGAGACTAGCATTGGAAAATCCACCAGGCCCTCTCCCTAGCAAGAAGGACCAGCAGACAACATCCCCAGCAAAGCCAACACCACATGATAGAGGCCAAACCCAAGTGCGGACACCCATTCCAACTGTTCTCAGTAGCTGGCACGCCAAGATGAGGCAGCCACACCTTCCCCAGCCAGCATCACTTCTCAACTCCCCTAGATAAACACATGCTGATTGGCACTTGCTTTGAAATCTGAATCTCCGAGATGGAAACCCAGGGTTGTAAGCGATCAGACTTTGTTAATTTTGCCAGGCATCACCCACAGGACTGAGCACGGCTCTCAGGGTGTGGCCACCATCCGCCAAACCAGCCACATCTGCTTGCATTTCATCACCAACATGGTAAAGCTTGACTTTCAGCTGACCTTGAAATTCACAAATTCCAGCAGGGGAGGGGGTGGAAATGGGGGGAGTAGGAGCCAAGTGAAAGCCGCTAAAAGGAAGCAGAAATAAAACAAGATGGTGCTGCCCTGTGTCCCCCCAAATTAAAACCAAATGAACATATCAAAGGACACTTTTCCCAGCTATTTCAGCTCTAACACTCCTCAGCTTTAATCAAGTCGCTGGGAGAGAAAGCCTCAAGTGGCTGTAATTTCCTACCTGCCTTCACCTGCATAGCTCAGGACTGAATCTGGGAGTTATTTGGGGCTGGTTTTCCCTAAATGCACAAGCCCTTCTGAGATGCTGTCTCCCCAAGCCAAGCCTGGTTCCCTAGGCTCTCACAGGGCATCTGCTGGCCCAGGCTTTCTCAGCCCTAAGCAAAGCAGCAGGATGAGGAAGAGGTTTGCATTTGCCTCTAGGGTGTCTGGAAGGACTTCGACGTAGGCCTTGGCTCAAAGATTAGGTTGTTCAGACAAAGAGGACGGAGTTGCCACTGGCAAGGGCCGGACATCAGACCCCAGGGGTGCTAATAGCTGTGGATATACCTTTGTCTTCTACCTCCTGGTGCTTGCAGAAAGTAGAGGCAGGGAGAGCACGTGGAGAGAAAAGGCTGCCTCACAATCCAACTCCTACGTCTCTCTCGCTCCTTTTTTGTGGGACCACAGGCCAGCCCGATCCCTTTCAGAGTCCCAGATGCCCCCTCAGCAGAATAAGACTGGAAAATATCATAAATGATGCAGCTTTTTCCAATACGGTTGCACATATGTTAACAAACATACTCACAGCTTTTCACTTCACAAAGACTCATTTCAACTTCACAAGAGCCCCAAGGGGCAGAAACTGTTGAGACTGCTCAGAGAAGGGAGGTGGGCAGCACCCCAAGGCCACACAGCTGGCAGCTGACAGAGGTGAGATGAGACTTCGGTCTGTCTGGCTCCTCAGTCTATGCCCGTTCCATGCTGCTTCTGCGGGCCTCTCCAGCACTGGCATTCTCATGTCTATTTAAAGACGTCCCTGAGGTTTGCTCCTGGGGAATCTCCTCCAGAGAAATTACACTGTCTGTATTCTAGGGCGAGCCACAGAGGCCCAGGTGACAGAGCAGAAGCTAGAACAAGCAACATGCATTGTGAAAGGGGAAGGAGGATGTGCTCCCCAGCTCCATCTACAGAAAGAAGGGCCACCTGCACTTACTGAGCGCTCACTGCATACCAGGTGCTTTCCATCCTTCATCTTATTCAATCCCCCCCAAGCCTCTGAGATAGGAACTATGGTAACTCTCACTTTACATATTTGTTCTTTACTCACTCAATAAGCACTGGCAGTTGCTTACCTGTCAGTCACCAGATGAGAAAACTGGGGTTCAGAGAGAAGCAGTGACCTACTTACCCCAGGCCCACTTCAAGTTGTGGTATAACCCCAAGCACACTGATGGCATCTGGGTGTGGGGCCCCACCAGTACTCCACCTTTCCTTCCAGGGCTGGTCTTCCCTCACCACGGAAGCTGCCTTTCTGATGGTGCGTTCCAGGGAGTATGCACTGTCCACGGAAGGAACTCTGGGTAGATGCACATGGCCTTGCCAGCCTCAACTGGACTCCAAGGCCGCTGGCCTCCCCATCAACTGCCTCTGGGCTGGCGGTGGGACAGCTACCCTGCCATGGGGTGCAGATGGACCATGTCAGGTTGGCCTTATGGCTGGCCAGCCTGATGCAGAGCCCCTGCCTGGCCTCCTGTATTGCAGCACCATCAGTGGGCAGCCCCAGCACAGCAGCCCTATGGGGCCAGGCCAGAGCAGCCTTAGAGCAGCAAGGCCAGCCCCAGAGGATGGGGGCCCCTTACTCCTCCCTGGCAGGCCTTCCTTCTCCAGCCTATCCTCTCCCTGCCAGGCACCCTGAGCTGTGGGTTACATGGGAGCATCTTGGACCTTCTTCACAGAGGACTTGACACCCAGAACAGCCAAATGATGAAGACTCCCAAGGTTGGCAAGACCTTCAGGCTGACAGAGTCCTCACCCCTAAGCCCAAACTTCTGTCACCCCCAACATGTAGCCCTGCCAGAAGGAGAAATACACCTGTTTGAGGTCAGACTGCCTGAGCTTAAATCCTGCTCTGATCTTAGCCTTTCTGAGGATTGGTTTTCTCATCTGTAAAATGGGGATGTTGACAGGGGAGGTGGGGTTGGGCTGGCTAAGCCATCAGCCTCGGGGAGAGGAGCTGGGAGAGAACAGGCTGCAACAGGTGAACAAGAAAATCAGGACACCTGTGACAGAAATGGAGGCTAGGCATGTGCAGTGCTGGACCTGCCATCAGTGTTGGTAGGTGGCTAAAAGAGGCCCCAAGCGGGTGAGACCACCATGAGGGAAGAGGAAGGAGTAAGGCAACAAGCACTCATTGAGCATCTGCCAAAAACAAGGTGCAGTAAGAGGACTGGAGAGAAATCAAACATTCAAAAGCAACAGCCAATGCTGCGGTGCTCCTTGCTCAGTGGCGCCTCCCTGACAAAGACAGACGTTCAGCCTGCCCCACGGAGCCTTGAACCCCACTCTGAGGCTCATTTTAAAGAGTCCAAAGCATTGTCTGACTCCCAGTCAAGGAAGACCCTGGGCTAAGCTAGTCTCCCACATGGCTCTGCCCTCCTTGGCCCAGCCCGGGCCCCGCAGCTGCAGCATGAGCTCCAGCAGGTGTCTCCAAGCTCTGAGGTTACCTCTGCCCAGCTCCATGACAAACCCCTGCCACACTCATGGAACACTTCTGGGCACTCGCTGCCTGCCTGGGGACCTCAGTCTTGAGGCAGCATCAAGAGTGGAGTGGAGGTGAGGACATGGTGGGGGGCAGGGAACCTGTGGGTCATGAGAGCTCTTAGAGACCCAAAAGGTCCCACTGCATACCCAACCAAGACCACCTTCCTACAGTCAGGAGACCCCGCAGGTCCCTCAAGGTGGCCAGAAAGGCCTTGATCTTCTGCAGGAAATGAAACAGTCCTGTCCTGGGTTCAAGTTCTGAGCCTGGCACTTAACCAGCTTCCAGTAGGCCCCTGGGTCGCAGCTTCCTTTTCTGAAATTAGTGGGGTCGGACTGCACAGGGTTTCTGTGAGGAGCAGAGGAGATGAAGTGATCATCTGGTGGGTATGTCAGACCCTTCTCTCCGTGCCTGAGTCCTCTCGCTGCCCAGCCATGCTGGAGGCAGAAGGTCACTGGCCCCAGAGCCAGGGCAGTGCTCTTTTGTAAGGTGAACAAGAATCAAACTAAAGTCCATCAAGTGGGAAGATTCCTGGCAGGAAGGAGGCCCTTGCATCCCCCTATGATGGGGGCAGGAGGAACATCTTTCCCAGGTGCCACCAGGACAGAATTCCCTCTTTGATTAAACTCTTTCTAGAAGAGGAGGAAAAAACCCCTCTCCCCTCAGCCCCCAGCAAACAAGGTTGTGCCAGCCAGGACATACTTCCACAGACTGTAAACCAGGGCCCAGCCCGCTGCAGAGCAGGGCACGCTGCAGTGCGGGGCGAGGCGACCTCGGCAGCTGGATGGCTTCTTGACAGTTATTGGCAGGGCCTTGCTACTGAGGACGAGCGGGGGAAGGGAAAAGGAAGAAAGCCAATTTTGTTTCGATTGCTGCTGACAGCTGTCCATAGGAAAGCGGAGGCGCGTGCCCACGTAATCTAAACTCAAGCAGCCCAGGTCTCCCTTCAACCCAGAAATGAGCTTGTTAGAAGAGCCTGGATCCCGGCCGTTTCCCTTGACAGCTTCCTTCTCCTAATACACGCAGCAAATTGGCAACCTGTCCTCGGGCATTTGCATCCCGCGTCCCTGGAGGGAGATATCTCTATTATTCTGTTTTGGATAAAGGAGGCTGTTTGAGATGACAGGTAGCAAAGGCCTCTTTAATAAACCACGCAAGCAGCCACAGAGAGCTAGGCTGCGGAGAGGGACTTGACAAATAGGTAGATTTGCAACCCGGGAGCATTAGCAGGGCCAGTCGGAGCCATGAGCAAGGGAATGTTGGGGCTGAGATAAATCACCCCCTTGTTATTCTGGTTTAACCCTCTCACTGCTGGAGCCTCTGTCCACTCCCATCTCCATGAGGCAGCCTCAGGAAATGGACTCACACATCGCTTTCTGGCCCCAGACGTGCAAGCTGCAACTTGATTCTCTGAGCTCATCTCCTAGCCATGGTGTGGCAAGACTTCCATGGCAGTCTGCAGATCTTTAACAAATGGCCCCTGCCTTTTCCTCATCTCTATCCCAGTCTCTACTGCTGCTAAATCTGTTTTTTCAATAATCCCAATTTTAAGACAAATAAACATTTACTGAGCACTAATCACGTTCCTCTTGTCTTGCCTTAAGTCACAGAAGCTCATTCCCCTCTCTTGTTTCATTTCCCTTGATGCAACTATTTACTCCATTGTACAAACAGCTTCTCGTTCAATTTTCTCTTTCTGGGCCCCATCTTCTCCCCCTTTCCTTAATCCAAAGGAGCTGGGCCTAGGATTTGAGTTCCCTCCAGTGGCGTGCTGGTAAATGTTTAACAGCCAGCTTTCTGAGAAAATAAATAAACACCTGATTTACAGTGTTTGCCAATTTCTGTGGTGTAAATACTCCCACTGTGGCTGATTTCAAGCTTCCAATGACATGTCACTGAACTCAGAGATGGGAAGAAATATGCATAATCTACATGTGAAAGCTGGCTCCAATACCCGACTGATTCTGTTTCTCCTTAGTCCCATCTCTTTCCCCTCAGCCCACAGAAAAACAGCCAACCCTGGAATTCAGTGAACACACACACACAGAGAAACCTCTTCTGCCGACCCCAGCCATATCCTCCCACAAATGACTCCGCCCAAATGAACAACAAGCCCTTCACCAGTACCACATGGAGACCTCTTCGCCTCTGACATCCCGGATTCAAATCACTGCTCTATCACTTAAGAACATTGCTGTGACTTTGGGTACATTCCATAACCTCTCTGTCCCTTAGTTTTGACACCTCTAATGGAAATCTTAGCTCATGAGGGAATGTGAGAGTTAAATGAGGCCATGCATGGCACAGTGCCTGGCACACAGTAGGTGCTCAAGAATGTTGGCAATCCTCCTCGCCTACCTGAAGATGGTATCTCTGATCTGAACACAGCAGGATGCTCCCATTTCCTTACCCAAGGGGTTTACCACAACCCTGCCAAGGATTGCCCAAGCAGGACCACGGGTTTCTTTGCTTCTCAAGGGCAAATAGATGCAGTTGTGCTTGGGCCCAGGGTTGAGCCACGAATTCCTGCTCACCTCCACTTCCTACAATACCTACTCTCCCGATGTGGCTCTGTGCAACTGCTCACCATGGCTGTGCATTGCAATCACCTGGGAATCTTGACAAACTACTCATGCCTGAGCTTCCCGTCCCCGCCCCATTCTGATTGAATAGGTCTGGGGTGCTGTCTGAGCATCGGGATTTTTTTATCTCTCCAGCTGATTCTCATGTGCAGTCAGTCAATGTTGAGAACCTGGTGAAGATTGATGTGCAGGACTACTCAAAGTAGCAGCTTGACATGGCTGGGAGAGGTTGGCTTTTGCTCCCAGCAGGCTCTGACCTGAGGCCACCTTTGGATGCCTTCTTCCTAGTGCCATCACTTCAGGCCAGTGGGCCCCTGTGGCATGGACCCACAGATGCTATGTTGCAGACGAGATTCCAACAACCAATGGAGCCCAGGAGCAGAGGTCTGTAAGGACTCCCTGACCAGGAATTCTGGGGCTTCACGCAACCATCCATGTGTGTCTAGCTCAAATGCCTTGTCCCTTTCCTGCTCCAAGAACCAAGACTGGGCTGTAGTGGTGTGAAAAGTGCTGTGGGGAATTGTGCCTGCCCATCCTACCTGACGCTATGCTGTGGCCTCACTTAAGGGCAGCAAACACAAATACAGCAGACTGGGGCTAATTTTCCAAACTCAACCAAGAACAAGTCTTCCAGAGTCCTCCCGGGCACTGTTTGGGCAGGTGGCCAAAACTCAAAGTGTCCCCTGTGAAAAAGGGAGTAGCATTGTTGGTGTCCCAACATGTTTTCTACAGATTGCTATAGTTCTGTAGATGGTCATCAGGGATACAGGATTCAAATATATTTGAAGGAAGCTAGATAAGAGAAAGTTAAATCAGTTTCTTTACTGCAGGACTTCTCACAGTCTTTGATATAATAATGTGCATGAGGACTCTCCAAGACAGTAGATAAGATACAGTATTTTCCAAACATATTAGACCATGAAACCCTTTTCCCACATAGTATCTCCCAGGACCAGTGACCCACAAAACATCTGTGAAAGGCTCAAGAATAGCTAAGGTGGGCCGTGTGTGGTGGCTCACACCTGCAATCCCAGCACTTTGGGAGGCCAAGGCGGGCGGATCATGAGGTTGGGAGATTGAGACAATCCTGGCAACACGGTGAAACTCCGTCTCTACTAAAAATACAGAAAAATTAGCCAGGCGTGGTGGCAGGCGCCTGTAGTCCCAGCTACTCGGGAGGCTGAGGCAGGAAAATCACTTGAACCCGGAAGGTGGAGGTTGCAGTGAGCTGAGATTGCACCACTGCACTCTAGCCTGGGTAACAGTGAGACACTGTCTCCAAAAAATAAAATAAAATAGCTAAGGTGGCTAACACAGGCATCGCCATGGCATCAGGCAGAAGATGAGCCTGCCTGTCCTCCTCCCCACCAAAGGACAGTCACCAAGAGGAGAAGCTGCTCTGGAAGCACAAGGGGAAGACTCTAAGCCAAGGACCCACTCCAGATCCCACAAACAAGCTTTCACAGGCTTGCGCAAAGTGTGGATTATGCAAATATGTATTTAGGGACTTTTTAAACACAGATTATTCACCCAATTAACTCTAATGGCCCCTCGGAGCTGAGAGAAACTATTGTGTAAACATGTGGGGCTGAATGTGGCCTCAGCCCCAAGATTTTCTCAAAAGACGGGGTTTATGAGTCCCCCATAAGGGTTCCCTCTGGGCCCCAACTTGGCAGATAAGTTCATTGCCCGGAAGGGAATTCTTGCCTAAAATTTGAAGAGGGTAAGAATAAAAGAAGAATCCAGTCCCCTGTAAGTGAGCAGGGAGCTCTCTGGGTACAGATTTTATATATATTTTCATTTGTCATAAAACATACATTATAAGACACAGAACATCTGGTAGCCTCTGGTAGTCTAGCTCTTTCCCAATAATGGGAGAAATTGTAGATTTCTCTCCTGCGGCCACTTACACTCACATATTCCAAACGTTTCCTGCTGGATACAACACAGCCGGTAGGGAGGCCGACCCACGTCTGCCTCGGTGAGGTGGTGAGAGCCACACACACAGGCGGCTCTGCCTGAGACCAAGGAGGCCAGCACACCAGCCCCAGCATGGAGCCCTGGAGGGAAGTGGGCCTCCTCCAGATGGGCCAGAGGCCAGCCCCCCAACACGACCCCGAGGTCAAGTCTGACCCACAGTCAAGTCTGCAGACCGACAGGGAACCCGGGGTTAGTCTCCCAACTTCAACCAAGAATACATCTTCCAGACTCCTCCTGGGTACTCAAGGGGAGGATGAGAGTCCGAGGGCCCACCCCTCCCAGATCTGCAGGGAGATGAGCTGAGGGCTCATCTTCCCACAGCCCCCAATCCGCTCTCCACCCACCCACCCATCCACTCGCACCAGCTAGAAACCTGGGGGGAGTCATTTTCCTCCCTCTCCCTCACTACCATGTCCCACCCATCACCACGCCTTGGCCACCTGAACTCCTAAAGTTCTCTCCATGGCCCCCATCCCAACCTGCCAAGTCCCTCCCTGGGACAAGCGCCCCTCCTCACTGGTCTTCCAGCTTCCTCTCTGGCCCTTGTCCGTCCATTGTCCACTTTTTCAAATGCACATGTGATCTTGTCCTGCTTTGGCACTGAATGCCCCCTGGCCCTCTCAGGTCAACTTTGCCATGGCTCATGCTGACTGGGTGCCACTCACCCTGCTGCTGCCTCTGCATGAAGTGCTCTTCCCTCACACTTTCTCCAAATTACGTCCCACAGATCCTCCAGAGCTCAGCTCAAATGTCACTTCCTCCAGGGAGCATTCCCTGATTCCTGACAAGCTGAGATCTCTCCACCCACTAGGGCTCTCACAGCACCGTGTTCCTCCACAACTCCTTGCTAGCAGACACCTAAACAAAAATTATTCCCAGTGTCCAGTACCTGGCACACTGTCGTTGTTCAATAAACATTTGTGGGGTGAAAGGGCTCCACCGAGAAAAATAAGCAGAGGAATAAGGCATCTCTGGGCCTAGCACTAAGAATGGTGGTAGAAGCTAAGAAAGGAGAGAAGAAAGTACAGGCACACCCTGGGCATGTGACATCCACAGTCTCCCTTGGTTTAGCCCTCCCAACAGCCCTGCGAGGTTGATGCTCTTAAGTGCATTGTAAACAAGTGGTCAAGTCAGGATTTGAACCGACATCTAGCTGACTCCAAAGCCCATGCTCTTTCTCC
This sequence comes from Mandrillus leucophaeus, assembly GCF_000951045.1. Taxonomy (NCBI): domain Eukaryota; kingdom Metazoa; phylum Chordata; class Mammalia; order Primates; family Cercopithecidae; genus Mandrillus; species Mandrillus leucophaeus. Next base: position 3,157,442 of record NW_012109585.1, read on the forward strand.
TACAGGAGTCTACTCAGGAGTATAATAGGATAACTGGGGCATAGTCCCATGATGACAGGTGAAGACGACAGGACTCAGCATCAGCAAAAGCATAGCAGTGTGAGAAACGCAGTGAGTTTGGAAAATGCAAGAGGTTCAGCAAGGCCAGAAGAAGTTCTACAGAACAGAGAGCCCAGAGCAGCCTGGGGTGCCTGGGGAAGGAGGTCACGGCATGCTAGCCTTAGGAACCTGGGTGTTATCCCGGATGGCAGAAACCACAACGTTAGACCTCTCCTCCATGCCAGAGACAGTCACCACCTGCTCCAGCCTGGTAAGAAGGTAAGCCCCATTAGAGCTTTTCAGCAGATCAGATCACATCCCCAGCCTCGGCACAGAGTGAACAAGCAAGCAATGAACAGCAAGCACAACATGCTTCTGTCTCAAAAACAGACCCTGGGTCAGCATTAGCAATGAGCATCCCTCTAGGATCCAGGGTAAGTATCCCCTACACCTGGTACGATCTTCTGAGGGCTCACAGGACTGGAAAAGAGGAAGATGTGAGCCCAAAGACAGTCCTTGAGAATAAACTACATGCCATTGCCTAGCTCGAAACCCTCACTGCTCCTTCTCCAGGAGGGCTTCCAGGTGAAGGGAGCAGCCAAGTTCTCCTAACCTTGCTCTGCCTGGGAGAGCCACTCCCACGCCCCTTTCCCTCTTCACTGTCTGTGCACCCTTTTCCCACTGCACGGGAGAATAAGAACTTGCACTGCCAGGTTTTTAACACCAGCTCCGTGTTACCCTGTTAATCCCTAGTCCTCAGTGATCCCCTCTCTCCCATCATCGCTGCGGCTCTCTCTTCATCCCTTTGAAAAGGGGCCGGCATGTGCAGGCAGGAACCTAAAGCCCACTTGGGCCTGAAAGCATTTCAGTTCATGTTTATGTGTTGGCTAACTCCAAATCCACCGGGCCACCGACATTTCCTGAGGGCCTACTATGCAACACACACTGCTGAGAACACACAAATATGGGAAATCTGAGTTCACCGCCTCATTGGATCAACAAATTCCATCTCATGGAACATTATTACAATATAAGGTGTAAGGAAAAGTTCAAGAGAATGGTGTTCAAAGGCAGCCTGGCTTAAGGACCACATGAACAACACACAAGAAAGAGATCAGCATTCAGAAGAGGAAGGCACCCGACCTTTGGATGAGGCCAGGTAGAGAAGACTTCGAAAAAGAGCCAGAGGAAGATTTGAGCTGAGCCTTCAAGATCAGCCAGAATGTCCATCTGTGGAAAAAAGGGAGATGTCAGTGCCACTGGGCAGAAGGACCAAGGCAAAAGCACCGAAGCGCGGCCTACAGTGCAAAGAGGCTAATGATGGAAAACTGCACCCACAGACCCAGCCAAGTTATTCTACGATTTGGCCCAGAGAGTAGGCTGGGGTCCCAAAGACCAACAGCTCTATGCACATGTATATAGGTGTGCACGTACACGCATGCACACATACACACACACGTACACACACACACACACAGAGCATCACTGGCCAAGGTGATTATGCAAATAATGGGACACTGGGCTGTTTCTCTCATGGGAACCAGCCTGCGGGCAGTGCAGTACTTGGGGCACTGAAAGTGCAGTCAGGAGGTGCCATTCTCGACAGTGATCCTTATCATGCTCTTGGAAAACACCCATGGTGTCAACCATGAAGACCATAGAACAGGAAAGCCCAGAGAAGGAGCCAGAGTATACCACCCTCCAAACACCTTCCCACAGCAGTTTAGCAAGGCCTATCCCCAGGGCCACCCCAGAGTTCCAGGAGATTAGGCTTTGGCTTTACCTAACACCTCCGTACCACTGTCCCTGGCAGCCAAGAGCTGTCCCGGCTACAGTGCTTACTCAATAGGCTTCATTCCAAGGTATGGATCTTAGAGCGTGCCCAAGCTCATTATAGCATGTAGGAAATGACATTGCTGTCCACGTGGCAGGGGACTTTGGGAAAGTTCTCTCCCATCTTGGGGCATCAGCTTCTTCAACTAAATGTGGCAGCATTGGACTTTGCGATCTTTAAGGACCAGTGTATTCTACAACTCTAAGACCCAAAGGAATCACTTAATTCCCATCTGCTCAGCAGTGGGGCAAGAGCTCACCTGGGCACCTGCCTGACCTGCTTATTTCTACAAGGAAGACCGCCAGTCAGCCGTGTCTGCAGTGGAATCTTGTGTAACAGCTCGGAGACTGAGCACACATAATCCCATCACCATGCCAAGAGGTCAGCTCTGCACTGACCCTGTTTTGGGGATGTGAGGTCAGTGCGCTAAGAGTCACAGACCTGGCTCTCCTCTAACCATACCTGTGGTTTGGGGCAAGCCTCTGCTCCTCATGGGCTCAGAGTTCAATGATCTGAAGTGAGGGCCAATTACCTTCCAGCTAGTATTTCCTTTTTTTCTTTTTCTTTCTTTCTTTCTTTTTTTTTTTTGTAGAGATGAAGTCTCACTATGTTGCCCAGGCTGGTCTTGAACTCCTGGCCTCAGTCTCCCAAAGTGCTGGGAGGGATTACAGGCATGAGCTGCCATGCCTGGCCTCAACCGGTATTTTTTAAGCCCCCTCTGCCACATGCCCTGGAAGGTGGGGAAGAGCGGGAGTGGGAAGAGCCCGGCTCAGGGCCTGGCAACAGACATGGACAAGTAATTCATAAAACAAGAAATATCAATAGTTACCAACCATCAAATAAACGGAAACAGACACTAGATGTCATTTTGTACTACCATACTGGCAAAGAATAGAAAGATTAACAAAACCCAGATTGGTCAGAAACAGGCATTCTCTGTAGTCAGTGCCCTGTGTAGGAGCCAAGTTGGTACCATGTAGCAGAATGATAAACATGCAACCCTCTGCCCCTGCAAAGAGATACTGTGACAAAGATATTCACTGAAGTTTGTTTATAATAAAGAAAAATTGGAAACAACAACCTAAACAGACATGAAGGGAAGGCTAGCCGAGTAAATTATGATATTTGTGGAACACTGTAACTCTGCAAACGGGCCATTCTATTTCTGAGGCTGAGATGATGGAGATGGTCACTGTTCCCATTCTACACACTACGGTAGCACTTCCTTATCAGCAGTGTTACTTTCTGCGGTTTCCATTATCCACAGTCAGCCATACTCTGGAAACGTTAAATGGAAAATTCCAGAAATAAAGGATTCATGATTGTAATCCCAGCACTTTGGGAGTCTGAGGCAGGCAGATCACTTGAGGCCAGGTGTTTGAGACCAGCCTGGGAAACATGGCGAAACCCCATCTCTACTAAAAATACAAAAATTAGCCAGGCATGGTGGCACACGCCTGTCAACCCAGCTACTCAGGAGGCTGAGGCATGAGAATCCCTTGAACCCAGGCGGTGGAGGTGGCAGTGAGCCGAGATCACAGTGCCACTGTGCTCCAGCCTTGGCAACAGAGCGAGACCCTGTCTCAAAAAAAAAGAAAACAATAATTCATAAGTTTTAAATTGCACACTACTCTGAGTAGCATGATAAAACCTTGAGACATCTTGCTCCTTCCCACCCAGGAAATGAACTGTTCCTTGGTCCAGCAAATCCACGCTGCAGATGCTACCTGCCTGCTAGTAGCTTAGGAGCCATGTGGGCTATCAGATCAACTGCTGTGGCAGTGCAGTGCTTGTGTTCATGCAACCTCTGTTTTACTTCACAAGGTCTCCAACACACAAGAGTAGTGATGCTGCATATTGTCATAATTGTTCTATTTTATTACGAGTTATTGGTGTTAATCTCTTACTGTGCCTCATTTATAAACTGAACTGTCATAGGTATGCATATATAGGAAAAAACACAGTGTATATAGGGTTTGGTACCATCCACAGTTTCAGGCATCCGCTGGGGGTCTTGGAACGTGTTACCCTTGGAGAAGGGGAAAGATACTGTATATCTGAACATTTTACAATGGGTGTGTACTATCTTCCCAATCAGAAAAAGATGTTCAAGGTAAAAAATACCTATAAAAATATGATCTTAATGAAGATGGACAATCTACCACGTAGGTTGTGTGGGGAAAAAAATTACAAACAGCATAATACACTATATACAGGTGCATGTTCATGGGATTTTCAGCAAAATGTCAACATTTCTGGTAGTGGAATTTCCATTTTGTTTAACTTCCTTATATTTTTTCCTTCCTTTGTACTTTTATGTATGGTCTGAGAAATTTTAAGTAAGCAGATATCATTTTTAAAAAATAATATTAACTCTCACTTTACTTCCCTAACCCAGGAAAAATCCATAGCAAGGAATAGTTTCCCTTTGGTTGTCTCTTTTTAGTTTACCATTATAAATTCAGAGTTAGTGAGTGTCTGGTACAGAGTAGGTCCAAAAAGCAGTGGAGGTTTTTTAATTAGCAAGAACATGGAAAGTCATTTTGTATTAGTATTATCTTATTTCAACAGCTTTGGGAGTACACGTGGTTTTTGGTTATCTAGTGAATTACGTAGTGGTGAAGTCTGAGATTTTCGTGCATTTGTCACCCAGGTAGTGTACACTGTGCCCAACATGTAGTTTTTTATCCCTCACTCCCCGAACCTTCCCCGCTTCTGAGGCTTCAGTGTCTATTACACCACTCTGTATGCCTTTGTGTACCCATAGATTAGCTCCTACTTATAAGTAAGAACACGTGGTATTTGATTTTTCATTCTCAGTTACTTCATTTACAATAATGGCCTCCAGTTCCATCCAAGTTGCTGCAAAAGACATTATTTTGTTCTTTTTCATGGCTGAGTAGTATTCCATGGTCTATATATATCACATTTTCTTTATCCACTCATTGGTTGATGGGTACTTAGGTTAATTCCATATATTTGCAATTGTGAATTGTGCTGCAATAAACATACATACACAGGTGTATTTTTCAATATAATGACTTATTTTCCTTTGGGTAGATACCTAGTAGTAGGATTGCTGAATTGAACGGTAGATCTACTTTTCGTTCTCTGAGAAATCTCCATACTGTTTTCCACAGAGGCTGTACTAATTTACATTGCCACTGGCAGTGCGTAAGCGTTCCCTTTTCACCACGTCCACGCTAGCATCCATTGCTTTTTGACTTTTTAATAATAGCCATTCTGGCTGGGGTCAGGTGGTATCTCATTGCGGCTTTAATTTGCATTTCTCTGATGGTTAGTGATGTGGAGCATGTTTTCACGTTTTTTGGCCATTTGTATATCTTCTTTTGAGAAAAGTCTATTCATACCATTTGCCCACATTTTAATGGGATTATTTGTTTTGTTCTTGCTGATTTAAAAAACAGTGGTTTTTGAATGGCTAAAAAGTAAAAGTCAACTCTGGTACTCACATATCTGGGAAGGTCCCCACCCACATCAGTAGTTCTGCCAGCTGGTACGAGAAACACCTGAGCTGCCCATAGGTGCCTGGACACCTGACTCTAAATCACCCCAGGCTCCTCCTAATAGATTCCTCTGATCCTTCCTGGACCCCATCACCACCTTACACTGATTTTGCATTCTGAACTTGGCTCCCAAAAAGAGCTCCCACTCACCAGATACTCTGAACACATAAAAGGCAACCTGATTGGCAGGCCCCAAAGGGGAGATGGGTGGGGCAAGGGAATCACCATCACCATCATTATCCCAGATGCCTGTTACTGAGCACCCACTCTGTGTCAAGCACAGTACTCTTCATGCACAATTTGTTAGTCAGTATCCCCGTTTAACAGATGAGGAAACTTGGGCTTTAAGAAGTCAGGTCACCTGCCCAAGGTCACGCAACTGGAAATTGGGATTCAAATCCAGACTCCATGACTCCAAACCCTGTGCTCTCAACCACTACTGTCAAAGGATGGGGCAGACAGCTGAGAGGCCCACGGCCCCATCAGCAAATGCCACGAGAGCAGCAGCAAGATGGAATCTTGGGAAGGGGGGGCCCGGGGGAGCAAGTCTGAGCACAACTCTTGGAAAACATGGAAAGGCTCAACATTGCCCACACTGTGAGAGGTAGGGGACAGAGTGGCCTCCACTGAGCCCTGGGGACCCAATCCAGAAAAGAGGCTGCACATGCCAGAGGGGATGACCTCCACACTCTAGGATGGAGGCAGGGGGGCTTGGGAATCCCACATTGGTTGCCTGTCCTCTCCAGAGTGAGGAGGCAAGGATGGGTACTGTGACTATGCCCCAACATCTCAGTCAGGAAGACCCCCCCACCCCCAGGTGAACAGGTAAGCACTGAGGGCTCAGCAACTGGGTGAAGACGCAGTGACTTAGAAGCCAAGCCAACCCCCAGGCAGGCCTCAGTCCACAAGCCACACTCCGGCCAAGACACACACAGGACGCACCTGCTGCACTGGCCATGCCTGACATCTTCAGGTCACCTGAATCCAGGCTTCGGCTTGGGACCCACCACTGACAAAGGACAGGGGTCACCTGGCCTGTGGCACTAAGGGACTACAGTGGAGGTCAGGGAGAAAGCAAGAAGGAACCCAGGACATAGAAGAATCTGGCAAGGGAGTTTAGGAGGTCAGATTCACTAGCCAGGGATTCTCAGGCCTTCTCCAAGCAGGCCTAAGCAACAGAAATCTGTGTTCAAACAAAAGTTACAATGAAAGCCCAGGAGGCGGTCACACGGGGAAGAAGGCTCAGGGGCCAATGACCTGTTGTGTGCCAGCTCTGAGTTTGTTCATCCCTGAGAAGGGAAAGAGGGGAAGAGCCCTGCCCTCCAGAAGTAGTATAAAACAAGGACTCCCGAGGCGGGCAGGGAGGGGCCAGCGCTCACTTTGGCCTTCAGCTGGCTGGAGTCAGAGTGGTTTCCTGGGCCAGGGAGATGGAGACAGTTTCAGGAAGGTCTGAAGGTTCAATCTGGGGAACAGGCACATTCAATTTAGGAATGTGGGGAAGAAATGACCATAGGACAAGTCCAAGAAGAGATCCCTGCCAAGAAGCAGCTGAGCCTGTTCTGGTCAGAGCAGAGGGAGTGACAAGACAGAGCAAGGGAGAGGTAGCAGACCTGGGGAACAGCCAGGAGCTTGAAGGGATCATTATTTACCAATTCTGCTTTAACTGAGGAATTCCAGGACTGGACCACAGTGTGTCACTCAGCCCCACACTCTTGTGGCAAACTGTGCACGTGCCAGGCCTGTTCCCAGCTAAGCAGCACACAGTTACCCCAGCACTCCATGGGGCTGGGCTCTCAGCAAACATGAGGGAGGGGATGTCAACAATCACAGGTCTGGTGTTTGGGGCCATCCCTAGGCAGTGACATGGGGCTACCAGAGGACAACCCCCCCACAGCAGGTCTCAACACCACATCTCCCAGGAGAGCAGGGCCCCTTCCAAACCTGCCAGGGATCCAGAGCACACACCAGCCCCAGGCAGAGGAGGGTGAGGCTACAGGGAAGACACTCACTTAACCCTGGAGGCAGGTGCTGGAAAGCTCCAAAGAGCTTTACAAAGGCTGGCCTGACTATGGCCAGGTAAAGGCAGGGCATGTGTGAGAAGAAGAGAAGAGGTTTGGCAGGGAGACCACATGGGTGGGTGGGCAGCAGGAGGCCAGACCCACGCAGGGGCCATGGATAAACAATCAAGAAATACTTTAGAAGCAGAAGGAGTGGCAGCATCCTCTGCCTGGGCTGGAAACCCAGGCCTTTCTTTTTCTTCACCATGCCCTCAGCCTAATTGGCCCCAAAAGGGAGTTTTCCATGGGAGGGGCAGCAGACCTGGGGAAGAATGTGTGGACAAAGACTGCAGCATGAGCCTGGCCCTGGGGAGCATCCACTACTGGGCAGGACACACCTTGTCCTGCTGGGTCACATGTCCTCAGACATCTTGTCCCCTGGACTGTGTCTCCCTGAACATCCTATCCCTGAGCTGAATGCCATGCCCATGAGAGTACATGGTAAGCACTCAGCCTGAACTGACTGAGTGAAGAAAGGATGCCCAGCAGACAGCTGGCAGTCTGTCTCTGGAGCTCAGGAGAGAGCTCTTGTCTAGCAAGAGCACAGGGAATGATCAGCAAAGAGCAACAGTGGCCTGGGCTGAGTGCTGGCTGCCTGTTGGGCCCTGTTCTAGGAGCCTCATGTCGAAACTCAGTCAGTGCTCATAACCACCTTAAAGGTTTACAAGTGAGGAAACTGAGTCACAGAGAGGTTAAACAACTTGCTTAAGGTCACACAGCTAGGGCACGAGAGAGCCAGAAATGGACTCAGGCAGATTGACCCTTCTTAATTGCTATGCTAGAAGTTGCAGCCAACAACAAACACCACTAATGATCAGGGAAATACAAATCAAAACAACAATGTGATACCATCTGACTCCTGCAAGAATAGCCATAATCAAAAAACCAAAATATAACAGATGTTGGTGGGGATGTGGGGAAAAGAAAACACTCGTACACTGTTGGTGGGAATGTAAACTAATACAACCACTATGGGCAACAGTGTGGAGATTCCTTAAAGAACGAAAAGTAGATCTATCATTTGATCCAGTAATCCCACTCCTGGGTATCTATCCAGAGGAAAAGTCATTGTACAAAAAAGATACTCGCACACACGTTTATAGCAGCACAATTCGCAACTGCAAAAATATGGAAGCAGCCCAAATGCCCAGCAATCAACAAGTGGATAAAGAAAATGTCATATATATATACACACACACACACACCATGGAATACTACTCAGCCTTAAAAAGGAACAAAATAATGGCATTTGCAGCAACCTGGATGGAATTGGAGCCCATTATTCTAGGTGAAGTCACTGGGGAATGGGAAACCAAACATCGTATGTTCTCATTCTTAAGTGGGAGCTAAGCTATGAGGATGCAAAGGCGTAAGAATGATACAATGGACTTTAGGGACTTGGGGGAAAGGGTGGGAGTGGGGTGAAGGAGAAAATAGTACACATTGGGGGCTGGGCGTAGTGGCTCACACCTGTAATCCTAGCACTTTGGGAGGCCAAGGTGGATCACCTGAGGTTGGGAGTTTGAGACCAGCCTAACCAACATGGAGAAACTCAGTCTCTACTGAAAACACAAAATAAGTCAAGTGTGGTGGCGCATGCCTGTAATCCCAGCTACTTAGGAGGCTGAGGCAGGAAAATCACTTGAACCCAGGAGGCGGAGGTTGCCCTGGGCAACAAGAGCGAAACTCCATCTCAAAAACAAAACACAACAAAACAAAAACACTACACACTGGTACAGTGCACACTGCTCGCGTGACGGGTGCACCAAAATCTCCAAAATCACCGCTGAAGAACTTATTCATGTAAACCAACACCACCTGTTCCACAAAAACCTATTGAAATAAAATAAATAAATAAATTTAAACTAATCAAGATTTTCTAAAACAGAAAAGAACTGCAGCCAAGAGTAGATGCAAGCATGAGAAGAGGGAGAAAAGAAAAGAAAAGGACCAAGGACAGAGCCCAGGGCAAGGAGCAGCCTGAGGAGGTGAGGCCCCAGGGAGGAGAAGAGAGGGGCAGAAGGAAGTCACGGGTGTCCCTTTCACAGTGAGCACTCAGCAGGTGCTTGAATGAATCAGTGAGCCAATGAGTACGTGAAGGCTAGTGAATGGGAGCGATGCAGACACCACGAAGCAGACTGGGGTGAGGAAGGAGAGGGTGTATGGTCAGCTGTGCCCACTGCAGAGAGGCAGGGGGTCCCCAATTTGGAATTGATTAGCAGCTGCCAGCTCTGGCCTGTCCCAGCCCACAGGGCCTGCTGCTCAGCCTGGGGCCAGCCAGGTAAGAGAAGGCCTCAATCCACTCGACACAGCCGCCAAACTGTCACTCTCTCCATCCACTGGGATCCTTCCTCTAGGCCACGTTCTTTCAAGTGGGGAGAGGATTGGCTACCCAAGTAGTTCACAGCTATTTCTAAAGCTCACACTGCTAGATGTTACCCATTTATAAACAGAAATTCCTCCATAATCAAACTGGACACGCAAACGTGGCAACTCCATATTGCCTTTGATTTTGTTTTAAATAAGAAGAGCTCAGAATTGCGTCCTTGACTGTATCCAAGTTACTCCTTTTCCCCATATATGGCTGGATCCACTGTTTGCCAGGACAAGCCGTGTTTTCCTTATTAAGCAATATACAAAGTTAGCAAACAGAGACTGCTTACTGCCCCACATCCCAATCCCAGCTGTCACCGCAGGAGCAAGGGCCTGAGCAGGCTGCAGAGCATCAGAGGGCCCCCGTGACAGTAGGCACAGACCAGAACTCTGGGCTGTGGGTCAGGGAGCCTGTCCCAGTCTGGCCATCACTGACCCAGGTGCAGCCTGGACACCCACAACAGTAGCGCCTGCTGGGTGCCAGACTCCAAGAAAAGTCATGTGAAATCCTCATAACAACCCTAAGGTGCGGGCATTATTCTCCCCATCTTACACATGAGCAGAATGAGGCACAGAGAGGCCACGTGGTCTGTTTATGGTCATCCAGCTGGGATGGCAGAGCTGGAGAGAGTCCCGTTCTGTCTGACTGCACGGGCATCTTCACGTCTCCATGGGCCATCTCCTGTCTGCACTCTAGTTTACCCGTTTATTAACTGAGATGGTTGGAAAAAATATTGCTCAAGCCCCCTCCAACTCTCCTGTCAGCACTTATTCTGTTATGGGGTATCAGATGTTCCACTGGGCGCTTTGATCGAGGTCTAGAATGGGTAACACAGATCCTGCGTACTCGAAAGCAGATTCCAAAGGCAGCAGCATGGGACCTATCTGGAACTCAGAATAGAGCCTTGCTCCTTCCTGCTCACAGGGTTTTCCCAACCCTTCAAGGCCTCCTCCTCCAGGAAGCCTGCACAGGTTTTACCATGACCCTGCACAGCCTGCACCATGACCATGTCCATGGCTGCTGTCTGGGCCTCACAAGACTATCTTTGATGCCCAGGCCTCTGGTATTTGACAGCGGGAACATACAAAGCAGCAGGAAATCACTATCCTCCCAAGGGCAAGGATCCACTGTGACTGAAGCAGACAGGACACATTCCCCACTTGGCATCTTTGGAAAATGCACGACTGGGCTGACTTCTCTATGGGTCCCACTACTCCTCAGAACCACCTAGGGTGGGTAGCTGGGTAAACCTGTGGGACTCCAGCCCAGGCTTCTAGGTGTGAATCTTGGGGGTGGGCTCTGAACCTGCAGACTTAACCAGCACAGGATTTTACAATGGCATCAGTGAAACCCACTGCCCTAGGACAATACATGCTGGTCTCTTCCCCTGTCCCTCCCACCTCACATCTTTGTTCCCACCTCCTACCTCTTCCTCTGTATACATGAATCCAAACATGTAGCCTGTGGGAGCCCCACAAAATGCACATGCCTATGATTTTCCTTTATAATTGCACTTTTTAGTGCTTTTCACATTAATCTGACAATAATAAACATAACAGTAAACCAGCATTTCAAGCTGCTTTTCATACCCCCAAGAACTAGAGGATTTTAAGATACATAGGGGTGAAAAGTGCACTGTTTCTGACTCACATCTTCTTGGGACCTGCCTTCCATCCATTGCCTTTTCATGTATGTTTTGCAGAAGTTAATATCAATAGATATTAGCTAAACGAATACATGAATGAATAAATAAACTTTAAGCAAGCCAGTCTCAAGCAGTTGATTTATTTCACATTGGTAGAATTTTAAAAGATTAGCAAATGTTCTGAGAAATGACTGTTACCCTTGGATGGCAGAAGTGTTTTAATCCATGATGATAGTTTGTCTTGTATTATAACCTGACATACCTTTTCCAACCAGGCATTGACTGGGTGCTGCAGTTTTCTGAAGACACCTCATTGCCCACTGCAACCAGATACCCCTGACCTGCTACAATTCAGAGTCGTTTCTTGGAGCTTAGCCCCACATAGCCCATCACCACCCAGGTAGTTCAGACACCCTGTCTTCTTTTTTGTTTTGAATTACAGCAAAATGTTTATCATTTTAATTAGTAGTATGTATTTTTGTAAGAATGTCAAATGATACCAAAGTAAATGAAGTAAACTATGACAGCTCCAACCCCAGCCTGAGCACTGTGGGCAGACAGGGAGGCCTCCTCCTTTCTTCTCAGGAGACCCTATGGCCTTCAACACTGCTGGCTCATTTGAAGTCACTGAGTACTTAACAGCTAGCACAATTCACTTCCACCTGCAACTACCGAGAACCCAGGGGTCACCAGGTGCTTGGTGACCCTCCAAACCACTGTCCTCAACACCAGGACATCTCTGCCTGACTCCCCACAGCCACCTCTCCCCCATCCAAACCATCTCACTTATGGGACCTGACCATCTTTCTTCAACTTTGTTTAACATCGACATCAAATATAGCAACACACCTGTTGGCCATTTGTGTGTCCTCTTTTGAGAGATGTCTGTTCTGGTATTTTGCCAGTTTTTAATTGGATTATTTGGTTCTTTGAGTTCCTTGTATATTCTGGATAATAGTCTCTTCTCATGCTGCTAATAGAGACATACTCAAGACCGGGTAATTTATAAAGGAAAGAAGTTTAATTGACTCACAGTTCAGCATGGCTGGGGAGGCTTCAGGAAACTTACAATCATGGCAGAAGGGGAAGCAAACACATCCTTCTTCACATGACAGCATCAAGGAGAAGTGCCGAGCAAAAGGGGAAAAGCCCCTTACAAAAACATCAGATCTCATGAGAACTCACTCACTATCAGGAGAACAGCATGAAGGTAACCATCCCCATGATTCAATTACCTCCCACTGGGTCCCTCTCAATACACATGGAGATTATGGGAACTACAATTCGAGATGATATTTGGGTGGGGACATAGCCAAACCATATCAAATGGATTGCAAATATTTTCTCCCATTCTTCTGATTGTCCCTTTACTCTGTTGATTGCTTCCTTTATGGTGCAGAAGCTTTTTAGTTTTATATAATCCTATTTGTGTATTTTCACTTTTATTGACTGTGCTTTTCAGGTCTTCTACATATGGCCAACAGGTATATGAAAAACTGCTCAACATCACTAGCCATCACGGAAATGCAAATCAAAACCACAATGAGATATCAACTCACCCCAGTTAGAATGGCTATTATCAAAAAGACAAAAGATAACAAGTGTTGGCAAGGATGTGGAGAAGGGGGAATTCTTACACATTGTTGGTGGAAATATAAATTAGTACAGCCATAATGGACAACAGTATGGCAGTTCCTCAAAAAACTAAAAATAGAACTACTGTATGCTCCAACAATCCCTCTTCTGGGAATATATCCAAAGGAAGAAAGATCAGTGTATCAAAGAGATACTTGCATCTCCATGTTTATTGCAGCATATTCACAATAACCAAGATATGGAATCAACCTAAGTGTCCATCAGTGGACACAGAGAAAATGTGATATATATCCACAATGGAATACTTTTCAGTCATAAAAGAGAAGGAAATCCTGTCACTCAAAGCGACATGGATAAGCTTGGAGAACATGTTAAGTGAAATAAGCCAGGCATAGGAAAGACAAATACCATGTTCGCATTCATGTGAGAAGCTAAAAACATTGATTTCCTAAAAGTGGAGAGTAGAATAGTTGTTATTAGAGGCTGGGAGGTGGGGGAGCAGGAGATAGACAGAGGTTGATTAACAGATACAAAATTACAGCTAGATAGGAGCAATAAGTTCCCATGTTCCAAGCACCGTAGGGTGGCTATAATTAATAACAAGTATTGCAAATTTTCCAATAGCTAGAAGAGCAGACTTTGTTCCCAATGCAGAGAAATGATACATGTTTGAGGTGATGAATATGCTAACTGCCCTGATTTGACTGTTACTTATTGTATGTGTATATCAAAATATCATACTGTACCCCATAAATATGTATAATTATGTGTCAATTAAAAATAATAATAAAAGCAAAAAACTTGTTAAACATAGCAACACACCTCACTTCTCAATACTGATAAGAGTTCTCCATCCCCAGAAGGAGTTCTTCCATCCCTCAACACTCAGCCCCTACCTGCTTTTTCAGACAGTCTCCTATTTCACTTCTGCACATCATCTGAACATCCCCTGGTCCCTTCTACAAGTGCCCACTTTCCTGTCTTCTTAAAGTTGCTCAAGACTATCCCCCTGGAAGTCTCTTCCACCCAACTTTGCAGGACCAAGTCACTTCCTCATGAAATCACTTCCTCACTTCCTCCATGAAGCTTTGCCTGATGCTACCAGCTGGAAGCAATGATTGATTGCTAAGCAAACCTCACCCTGGAGCAAGGCGCCTGAGACAGCTGTGCTCTCTCACCTGGCCTGCACTATGCTCCTGGCCAATTCAGGTGCTGTGGCTGGTGCCCCAGCATAAGGCTCTGGACCAAGATGACTGATTCCTCTACAACTCCCCTTGCAGGCTGGATCCTCACTGTCAAAGTGGACTCTCCCGGCCAGGCACTGCTGAGGGTTAAGGGAAAAATGCATCTAAAATCTTAGCCCAAAGCCCTATCCAAGGGACTCAACAGAATATGGCTTAACACGGCCAATTTTTGTTCCTCTGAACAGCAAATGGATGCATTGAGCCTCACTCTCCGCCAAAAGCTAAAGCCAAGTCCACAGGTCCACATTGTCCACAGATTCGCAGGAGCAGGGGCCGAAAAGGGGGAGAGTTAAGCTGCCCCACACCCAGTAAGGTCCTAGAACACCACCCACACCTAAATAGCTTAAATTGGGTTTGGCGTGCACTGAATTTCAGCTTGTACCCCAAAGTTCCAGTCCCCCAGGGGATACTGGTCTACTGAGGCAGCCCTCAGGCTAATGGTCAGAACACCATCCCTAAGATAAGTGAGTCTGTCAAACAATCCAGTCACAGGGCAGAGCCCAGGGGCTGGGACAACCCTCCTCCCCTCAGCCAGTGCCCAGGATCCACCAACATCCGTGAGGGGAGCCTAACCCCATGCAGCAAAATTCATCTTTCCGGGGCAAGTCCCTCCTTGCTCCTGCTTGCTCTTCCCTACTCTATGTCCAGCCCCTTCAACCTAACCTCAGCTGGAGCTATGCCAGAGCATCCACTACACACTACACACACGTGCACACACCCCACAGGTAGACACAGGTGAGCCGTGGCAGTCTCCTGGGCAGGACCACCCTTTGCCCAGGTGGGGCTGGTCCAGGTGACTCAAGAGCAACAGCTTAAGGGGAAGAGCCAGAGGTAGGCAAGCAGACAGGGGTGGCTCCCATGCTGGTGACTCCCACTGCTCTGTCCAGACCTCCCTATCGAGCCCCACCCAAAGGCCCACTCCTCACCTCCTGCTGGATGAACCCCAAACATGGCTCATCCAAATGGAACTCACTTCTCTCCATTCCAGACCAGCTCCTCCACCAGCACCTTCAACTCTGGAGTGGCTCTGCCCTCACGCAAGCCCCTCCTCCTCCCTCTCCTTTAGCATTCATCCCATTGGCAAGTCCTGCCCCTCCTACCCTGCTTCTCTTCATGCCTCTGCCACTGACCAGTCCCCCCTTCTAGACTCTTCTTTCACACGTGGCCAGGGTGATCTTCAAATGCAAGTCTGACCCAGTGTGCCTAAAGCCAAAGCCCCTTCCAGGTACAGTCTCCTGGGCAGCTCACAGGGGCTGCAGCTCCAGCCCCTCTGGCCTGCCCCCGCCCCCGCCAGCTCTCACACCTCCTCCTTTCACTCTCTTCTCCAGCCATGCTGACCTTACCTGCACCCCCTGATCACGAGGCCCCTGCACATGCTCTTCCCCTGCCACAGTCACTCTTCCCAGCCCCTTGGCCTGGCCCGTAGTCTCCGTGCTTCAGGTCTGCTTTCATGTAGGATGCCTCCCTGGCCACACTGCTCCATGCCCAGCCCCACATGCCACCCTGCTTGTCCCTCCATCCCCCTCACTGCACTACCCAGTACCAGAGAGACCATCCCATCCTCAGAGAACTTTCCACTGGACTGCGAGCTGCCTGAAGGCAGGCATTGGACTCTGCCCTGCTCCTCGCTGCCACCCCATGCCTGGCTGACAGCAGGAAGCTGTGTGGGGGCTGAACAAGTGAAGCAGCCACTGATAAGGCAGGAAGCGGAAGTGGGCAAGCAGTGTGAGGGCCGAGGCCCATCCACTGTGTATAGGGGCTGCCCCTCAATGGCCCAGGGCATTCCCTCCTGGGGGCTGGTCACCGGAGGAAGACATCCCCTCTGGGGATGCACCATGGGGCTGGTGCAGCAAAGGGAGGTGAACTATGAGACAGGAGATTCTCTCGACCGGGCCCCAGCCCAGAGTCAGGAGCACATAGCACAGGCAGGTCCAGTCTCCCCTCAGCTGCTCACAGGCCCGTCCAACCCACCAGGAAAACCTTCTGTACAGAGGACACTCCTAGGAGAGGAGGAGGCTGTGCTCACACCACATGGCCTTGCCTCTGGGGGTCAATGCCTTGTGTCTGACCCAAACCCAAACCAACCAACCTGGCCTGCCCCAGAGCTTCCAGCTCTGGATTTCTGGGCTTCTCCTGCTCCTACAGGTTCCACCCAAATTCCTTAGGTCCGAATATTCCTTGAGTCTATCAGGGCACAAGTCAGGAAAGTAGGGCTGAGAGGTAAAGCACAAGTCACAGACTCAATGCCCCTTCCCCACAGACCAGACCCCAGCCCCTACCTACAGCCCCCACACTTGAGTGGTCCTCCCATGACTCAGGGATGCCCTTCCCCAGCCAGAGACCTGGGGTGGGCTGGAGGGTAACATCAGCCCAATTGTCAAGGGCAAAGTGCCAGCTCCACTTGCCATGGTATTATTAAAAGTCAACTGTCTCCCAGGGTGGTGGTTACATGGTGTTTCCTTTATAATAATTTGTTAAACTGAACATTTTCTATATGTGTTATATTTCACAATTTTGCAAAAAAAAAAAAAAAAAAAAATTCAAAGACAACTGTCTTCATGGAATGTAAACCCTTGTGAATGCCAAAACTCAGGCCAGTGCCAGAACCACCAACTAGGCTTCAGGCACTGATGGAGCCATGTGTGGAGCCGCCTAAGAGGGCCACACTGCCCTCAGGGCCTGTCACTGCAGGCCAGTGCTAACAGGGGAGAAGGCTGTGCTGACTCCCAATTAAGCGACTTTGTCCCAGGAAATGAGAGAAATCTGGGAGGGTGGCACACACTGCTCTCTAGACTACCCCACCCCCACCCCCATGCCTCTCCCCAGTATCCACGCAGCCTCTGGACCCCAGAGGCCCGTGACACCCAGGCAGCAAAGTCAGGGATGAAGCGGGGTCTGAGGCCTCCCTTCTGGAAGAGAAAAAGCAGCACAGAAAGCCAACAGTTCACAGGGGTGTCACACTGGCCCCAGACACATAGAAAAAGGCTCAGCCCCACTATTCAAAGAAAGGCAAGTCAAAGCACAATCAGATACCCTTTCACCCAACTAACTGGCAACAACTAAAAGAGAAGTAAAGACAGGAGCATGAAAGGAGAAACGCCCTCTCACATGCTGAGGAGTGGAGTACATGCTGGCCTGCCTCTCTCGAGGGCAATCTGACACTATCCTAGCCATGCATGCCCATCCAGCAATCCCACTTCAAGAAAATGCCAAAGGAGACAAAAGGATGGGTTTGCAAAGATATGGGTACACTCACATTCGGAGTAGCAAAAAGTCGAAAGGATCCTAAGTGTTCATTAATAAGAGACTAGGCATGTAAGTTATGGTATGATAGAACATTCTGCTGCTTATTCAAAAGAAAGTAGTAACTCCTTAAGTATGATTGAAAGATGTCCAAGATTTGGTGTTGGGGGGGAAAGACTGGTTACAGAACAGTGTAGTATAATGTGATCTCATGTATATTTGCAAAGTGTATGTGTTTATATATGTGAGTATTCATTTCAGCATACACATGCATATAATTCACAAAGGCAAAACTATCTGGAAGGATAAATACTTAAGAGTAGCTATGGAGAGGGCATATTATGAGGGAAATTCACTTGCTCTGGATGGTTTTGATTTTTATAATGACCACGTACTATCAAAGAAGTGATAAAGACATCCCATTAAAATAAAGCACTATGTACCCCCAAAAGGCCTAAATCCACAAGGATAGGAAGAACATAAGAGAAAACCATAGCAACAAAATGTTGGAAACTGGAAAGCAGATGGATGAGGGGAACTGACTTAACAGACCTAAGTAAACTAAATCCTAAGTCAGCAGTGAAGAAAGCCAAAAAGCCACCTGACATTTGCCATAGAATTATACAAAGCCTTAGGAATTAGAGGCACCAGAGACCTGTGGGAGGAGGGGTTGAGAGCAGGAGGGCCGGCGGAAAGCCCTTATCATCAGCCTTTAGAGGTACAGATGCCCTCTCCAACTCCCTGCAGCCAGGTGACTGCCCCCCTCCCTGCTGATAGAAGACTAGAGGATTTTCTGGGAAGAGTTAAACAGAAGGAGTCTGGTTTGGGGGACACCAAGCACAGATGAGAGGTAGAGTACCATACCGAAAACAGAGAAATTGAGTGAAAGTTTACATTCTGAATGTCAAGGCCCCCTTGACTTTTTCCCCCATCAGATTCCCATCAGGCTGGCAGCCAGGTGAATGTCATTAAATCTGCAGAATGAGAGGGGGCTTCTCTGAGTCCTCCAGCCAGCCCTAGAAAAGAGTCAGAAGTTCCCCCAAAAATATTGCTGTTCTGTGAACAACACACACACAGTGTTCCAGTTTCTCAGTGAATATGAATGAACAGGCAAGAAATACAAGACATTAGAAGAAATTATCTAATATGAAAGACAGAGAACAAAGAAAACAGAATAACAAAGCTATTTGGAGGAAAGATTCAATGCAAGGAGAGAAAACTTTAAAGAATAATAGTGAATGCAATGAGAAATGATCTTGCTTCCATGAAACCATAAAGGATGCTACAAGGCAACAACATCATGCAGAGAACCAAAAAGAGTTCTTGGAAATTAAAAATATGATAGCAAAAATGAAAACCTCAGTAGGAGGGATAAAAGATAGTGTTGAAAGACTCTCCCAGAAAGAACTGTAAAAGGAAAATTAGAGGACTATGCTAAGAAGTCCAATATCCAAACAATCAGATATATCAATTATTGCCACAAAAATTCTTAATAACAACAATATCACAGTGTCTTAAAACAACAAGCATTTATTGCTCATGTATCCAGATATCTGCTAATCTTGGTTGCTCCACCTGTCTCTCATTCCTTCCTGGAATCAGTGGGCTAACCTGGGCATGTTCTTCTCATAGCAATGGGGGCAGGCAAGAGCAAGAAAGCTCAGTCACTTTCAGTGGCTTTCAGTCCTCTACTTGTATTGATTACCAACACCCCCTTAGCCCAGAGGAAGACATATGGCTGAGCCCAGAGTCAGAGTAGGAGAGGCCACAAAGTTACATGGCAATGTGCATGTAGACAAGGAACAGGCTGTTTTTGCAATCTACCACATAAGAGTTCAAAAAGGGAGGCAGAAAATAGAAAGGATAGAAAGATAGATAGATACATAATTCTAGTAGATTTCCTAAAACTAAAGGACATGAGTTTCTCAACTGAATAGCCCACTGAGTGCCTAGCAATGAAACAAAATAGAATTATACCAAAATCATACCAAATGTCAGTTTCAGAACATTGGGAAGTGATATGATTTGGCTCTGTATCCTCACACAAATCTCCTCTCAAATTGTAATCCCCACATGTCAAGGGAGGGACCTGATGGGAGGTTATTGGATCATGGGAGTGGTTTCTCCCATGCTGATCTCATAATAGTGAGTTCTGATGGTTTTATAAGTGTTTGGCAAATCCTCCATCATGAGCTCTCCTCTCTTCTACCACCTAGTGAGGAAGGTACTTGCTTCACCTTCGCCTTCTGCCAAGATTGTAAGTTTCCTGAGGCCTTCCCAGCCATGTGGAACTGAGTCAATTAAACCTCCTTTCTTTATAAATTACTCGGTCTCTGGCAGTTCTTTATAGTAGGGTGAAAACGGACTAATATGGGTCCAAAAAAAAGGTACTAAAAGCCTCTAGAGAGAAAATAATAACAGGTTTCACACAAAATATCAGGAATCAAAATGGCATCAGAATTTTCAACAGCCACATCAAAAGCTAGTAGGTAATGGAGAAAACCTTCAAAATTCTTAAGGAAAATTACTTCCAAATTGGAATTCTATACCCAGCCAAACTATCGAATTAAGTGTGATGGGAAAGTAAAGAGTTTATAACACATAAGTGCCTTTAAAAACATTACCTGCAATGCACCCTTTCTTGGGAATCCACAGGGAGTATGCTCTGACAAATGAGGGAGTAAACCAAGCAGGAAGGCATGGGATTCAAGAGACAGGAAATCCTACTTGGAAGATAAATAAAACTAATTACCAGGATGATGGTGAAGGAAAATCTCAGGAATACATATGCACACCCGGCATAGAGGGCAACCAGCCCAGACCAGAGCAAGTCTGAATGTTCCAGGTGAGATTTTTCTCAGAAACATTAACCTAGTATATACCTAATGCATCTAAATACATTGACAGGAGATTTATACAGCTGGAGGACAGTGTGCAAACAAAATAATGACAAATACACAGAAAACTAAGCACATAACAATAATTATTAATTATGGAGGAACAAAACATTGTGTAGCCAAAAGAAAATGCTCATAGTCTCATATGACATAGCCCACATAACTGATTTATCAAAACACAGAACTCTTTTGGGAGCATAGGGGAGTATCATGAGGGCATGGGATGGAGCATGTGGGTGAGAAGTATAAAAGAAAGCTGGAGGCTAATCTCCCACAGTGAGACGTCAATAGGTAATGCTCAAAACTGAACCTTTTTTTTGTTTTTTTTGGTATTTTTAGTAGAGATGGGATTTCATCATGTTGGTCAGGCTGGTCTCAAACTCCTGACCTCAGGTGATCTACCCACCTCGGTCTCCCAAAGTGCTGAGATTACAGGCATGAGCCACCGTGCCCAGCCTCAAAACTGAACAATTTAAAAGTAACAATACAAACATGTTTTATAGAGTTATAAAAGTAAATACTCTTAAAAGTCAGCTAAAAGGACTGAAATTGCCTTTCTCTGGGAAGTAGAAAATGGAGGTAGATGAGTTGTGTAAAAGTGTATGGCACCTCTCCCATCTCTCTCTTCCTCCTGCTCTGACCATGGAAGATGAACCTGCTTCCCCTTCCCCTTCTGCCATGATTATAAGTTTCCTGAGCCGTCCTCAGAAGCTGAGCGAATGGCCAGCACCATGCTTCCTGTCAGCCTGCATAACCATGAGCCACTGTGGCCTCTTTTCTTTATAAGTTACCCAGTCTCAGATATTTCTTTATAGCAGTGTGAGAACAGACTAATACATTGTTCTCCAAATATTTATTGAGCACTTAACTATATTAGGCACTATATTATTTGGACTTTATACAGTATCAGCAGAAAAAAATAAAGATTTAGAAATTTAAGAAAATAAATACTAAAATAGCTAATTCCAACATGGTTTCTTTTTTAAAAATAAAATGTCACGCAGAGGACATATGAGGAGGTATGGCCCCATCAACCCCAGGCTAGGGAGGGACCATTCCAGAAAGCTGAAAGCCTGTGAGTAGGTCCTCTGCCTGCTTCCTGAGCTGGGAGCCTTGGTCACACTTGCTGGTAGGCACCTCTGGCCCTGCAGGATCTGCCCTATGGGAAACAGGACTCTCCCTGGTAGGATGTGATTGCACCCCAGAGGCTCATTTTGGGATCCTTGGCTGGGAACTGCAGAGGGACCTAGCTAGCCTGGGCCTAGTGAGGCTGGGGTGATAGAGAACATTGCTGTTAAGTGGGGATGTTTTCTGGTGCCCTGAAGGTGTCCCTGCAGCCTGCACCAGGCGTGAAGCACCCTTTCAATCTTGACTAACAGTTCTTCTCTGGGGGTGAGTTTCCAGACTCCTGACAGGTGTGAGCTGAGGGTCCACCTGTCTTCAGCAGCATAAAACGGTGGAAGGGGAACAGGACGTGAAATCAACTGGCTCTGAGCTCTGCCACCAGCTGGCTCTGTGACTCTGGAAAAGTTCCTCAACCTGTGCAAGCTGGGGTAAGTGGCCCTCATTCCAGGCCTGTGGGGAGGATTCCTGGAGAGATATACTAGCGTAGTGCCTGGAGCGTGGTAAGGACTCCACAAGTCCTCATCCACTTTTCAGAAAGGAGTCAAAGGCTTGCTTTCTGGCAGGGCAGCTCCATCTCCACCCTCCTTCAAACACAGCCAGAGCTGACTACATCTTATGACCTCAGGCACCAGAGGACTGAGAAGTCAGGAGGGTGTGGGGATGAGAGGAGGAGCCACCGAGTTGAAAGGATGATAACACTGAATAAAAAGACAATGCCAGGAGGTCCCTTACCAGAAAGTCAGCAGATTCTTACTGGAATCATGTTCCAGAAGCAAAGGCAAACCACAGGCACGTATCAGAAGGGGGGACACTTCCTTGGGTCACACAAGGCAATCTCCCAGGGGAGACAAGGCTAGTCAGAAGGCCTGGGACCAAGCTTGCTGCAAGGTGTTTGCTAGGAAGCAAAATCTCAGCTGCAGGGAGAAGAAATGCAAATTAATACCCAAAAACCAAATTCCTTCTTTCTTACCTAATAAATAGACATTTTAAAATTTATAATCCATGATGGTAGTGAAAGATGTAGGGAAAGAGACATTCTTAGACTCTGCTGGTAAGGGGGTAGATACAGCCTTTCTGTAAAATAATTTGCTGATACATATGAGACTATAAAACGTGCACACTGATTTAGCAATGGCTATAAAAACTGTAAATGGACATAACTCTCCAACTCAACAATTCTGCTCCTAGCATTTCTCCAGTTCTGCTGTGCAATGACACCAAGACATAAGGATGTTCACTGAAGCATTTAAAAAAAAAATGCTTTGTGGCCGGGCACGGTGGCTCACGCCTGTAATCCCAGCACTTTGGGAGGCCAAGGTGAGCAGATCACCTAAGGTCAGGAGTTCGAGACCAGCCTGACCAACACGGCAAGACCCCGACTCTACTAAAAATACACAAATTAGCCAGGCATGGTGGCGTGCACCTGTAGTCCCAGTTACTCGGGAGGCTGAGGCAATAGAATCCTTTCAACCCTGGGAGGCGGAGGTTGCAGTAAGCCGAGATCGCACCACTGCACAGAGTGAGACTCCATCTCAAAAAAAAAATGCTTTGTAATTTTTTTTAAAAAGAGTCCATTGATAAAAGACTAGTATAGCTATATCATGAAGCTGCCATGCTAATGTGGGAAGTTGCCCGGGATACCTTATTAAATATAAAAATCACAGTTCATACTGTTATGAAAGTTATGAATCAATTTATCCTTAAAAGGTACACACATATACACATGCGTGCACACATGCACAACTTCTGGAAGGATACCTAAGAAATTAGCAGTGGTTATTTTAGAGAGTAGAGGATGGAGGAGCCTTCAAGTTCTCACTATATTCCCTTCTGTACTGTTGAAACTTTTTACCATGAATTTAGTAACTTTAAAAATGCATGATTTAGCCCACCAAATCCACCTGCAGGAATTTATCCCATGGAAAACACGCCTCACACCCAACAAATATTTGTTAAAGAATAAACGTGAGCAGATTTGGCCATGAGGTTGTTCACTGCCAGTGTTGAGGAAAACAGAAGTTACAAGCAGCCTAGGTTCCAACCAATGAGAAGATGGTCTGCAGCCCTAGAGATGATGTTGTTTAGGACTATTCAGTGACAGTCACCGGCATTCACAATAAAATAAGAGGAAAAATTGGTGTTATTAAAATGTTACATAATTTGTCGGGCACGGTGCCTCACGCCTGTAATCCCAGCACTTTGGGAGGCCGAGGCAGGCGGATCACCTGAGGTCAGGAGTTCAAGACGAGCCTGGCCAACATGGTGAAACTCCGTCTCTACAAAAAACACAAAAATTAGCTGGGAATGATGGCATGTGCCTGTAATCCCAGCTGCTCGGGAAGCTGAGGCAGAAGAATTGCTTGAACCTGGGAGGCAGAGGCTGCAGTGAGCCAAGATTGCACCACTGCCTGGGTGACAAAGCGAGACTCCATCTAAAAAAAAAAAGTTACATAATTAGCATGATCCCACTTTGTTTTACATACAAACGTGGTGAGATCATTAGAATATTTTTTCTTCATATTTTCTGCCTTTCCACAATAACCATGTACTACTTTATAATAAGTAAAAACTTTTTTCTTATAGATAAATGATAAATCTAGAACAAAATCTTGGACAAGAGGCTGCCTCTGTAGCTAACAGTTTTCCTAATCTCAATAGTGATCAAAAGACTCAGTGGTGCAATGCGATCAGGTTTGGATCAGTACCAGTTTGTCCCACAGCACCAGGGGAGTAAGGGACTGGTGCGGTCTCAAACTGCAGGCTGTGGATGTGGTCTCAAACTGCAGGCTCCACATTTCAGAAGGCCCTATGTACCAGCCCTGTGCACCTCCAGGAGGCCAGTAGGACAGAGGGCTAGAGCAGTCTGGGACCGTGGCAGCAAGGAATGGGACTGAAATGCATTGTATCAGTGTTCCAGGTCTGTCCCACTCTGGCCTGCTGGGGAACGGTGCAAGCGCCAACCGCTGTCTGACTCTGTTATCTTCATGAATGACAACAACCCCTGCCCTGCCTACCTTGCAGTAGGGCTGATGGAAGGAGCAAATGAGATGCCTACTACGTGCCAGGGACTGGCAAAATGCTATATGGATGTGAGGTTACTCCATGTCCATTCCATACCCCAGAGCCAGGACAGACACCGGAGGTGACCCCAGGAATGTGGTAAGGTGCGTTTCCAGCAACGCGCCGCCCCCACTCCTGCCCCTTCCCCCCACCACCTTTCAGAGCGCCCAGTCACACACACCTGCCGCTCCCTCCCTGACGCATCTTTCAAGGAAGTCAGAGTCCCAAAGAAAAGCAAACCCCTTGGGCAGCTGCTGGAAGCAACAGTAGCCCTACTGTCCCAGTTATGAGAATCCCTTTGCAAAGAAAGTTTTTATAAAGAGAAAGGCAAAGAGAAAAGGGGGGTTATGACAACAGAAGCACAGAGCAAACCATTTCAAGTCCTGACACAGGCAAACTGGTTCTGAAAGTCACCTGTTTCTGAACAGGAACGCAAAGCCCTGTCCTGTCATGCCACACAGCTGGGTCTCTGTGCATTGCCAACTGACTTATATAAGCTCTTCAAAAAACCCATTCGTTTGAGTTCCCTGTTTGTGCAAATACTGTCAGGGGCGCATCCGAGCACCCCGGCCATCCATCATCACCAGTGCATTTCCCAGGCTGGCAGTGACTCACCCCAGCCCGAACCCACTGTGCATTCTGCAGGCAGCTTCTGTCACCATGAGGCCTTGCAGCCTGTTAATGCCTCTTTCCCATTTATCAGGCCCACAATAGGCATATCAGTGATGCTGAAACCCTGAGCACTCCCATGGAGAAGAAAAGAGCCGGGTGACTGAGAGGATGTGTGTGTGTTTATTTTCACCATTCAGCCCAGCCACAGCTTGGGTGTTCAGAAACAATTCCTCTGTTCTGGCAGCACATCTGCCCTGGAGAGGAGAGAGTCATGGGTCTACAGGCCCCTCACAGGGAGCACTCACACCAGCCCAGAGTGAGAATTACAAAGAAGGAAAAAGCTTGGGGACCTTGATCTCTGCTCCCAGTTCTCATGGGGCAGTGAGACCCTAAGAACCCAGGGTCAGCAGCCGGTCAGTGGGAGGGTGGAGGAGGCTCGCTCAAAGCCTCTCAGAGACTCCCATGTCCACGCCTAGGGTCAGCCACACCCACACCCACAGAAGACCAGGCCTGTCCCAATCAATGCCAAGTCACATATTTAACCCCCAGGTAGGAATTCTTCTCTAGAAGTCCATTTTAAAGAGGAAATACAGACATACTGATTTGCAGCCTCAGAGCACAAGTTCCATGAACCGAGAATGGTTCAAATGCACACACACACAATCCCATTCTGTATTCAAGAGACCCGGCTGCCTTGCATCCAGTGCTCTGGCTTAACACATCAGTGGAAAACACACAAACCCCATTTGCATCCCTGAAAATGAACGACACGCACTTAAGTTACATATTTGACATGATCTCAGATGAGCAAACAGTACAACATGCCCTGTTATGGTACTCTTAAAATGTATGCTTCACTGAGCCTAGATTGCGTCACTGCACTCCAGCATGGGCACCACAGCAAGACTTTGTCTCTCAAAAAAAAAAAAAATGCTTTAAATTATCAGAAGATATTGATCTTTCCTATTTGTGTACATAAACAAATACAGACACATTTAGACATACATGACTAAGGCAGAAATCCCAGCTAATGTTCACATTAGGCCACTGATGCCAATACTACCCAAAGAGCCTGGGAAGTGTTGAAGAACAACCCACAACATGATCCTCACTAAATCAGCACCCTGAAAAATCAGCAGGATCGCTTCCGCAACCTCCCAGGCAACAGAACTGGGAGGTCTACCCAGGGAGCACAGGTCCTTTTGCTTTCTCCAAAGAGGGTTTTCCAGGAGAGCCTGGGCCCTAGCCACAAATCTAGGATGAGTTTCTCATTCCAACAGGAAAGATTTCAAGCAAACCCAGTTATTATTGAGGTTTTTTCCTATTTATCCACCGTTTCTGTGAGCCAGATACTATTTCAGGAGCTGGGGAAGCAGCAATGAACAGAGCAGATGCATCCTCACCTCAAGGAGCTGACTGTCTACTAAGTCATTTTACTTTTGCTGATTTGTTTCTTAATCAAGGTAGCAATATCCTTTTCACTTCACGCTTGTGTTGAGTCTCATTTTTCTCAAATATTTAAACCTTGGCTTCAATTGAGATATCTATTAAAAGAGCCACAGGATCCTGTGGTTGGGTCCACGCTGAGTAAAGAGACCTGTGAATTATAATGCTGGGTCCTATTTTCTGTCTCTGGGTTCCTCCAGACAGGTCAGACGTCAAAGTTCAGCATACCTGAATTCCCTCCCATCCAGCTGTGGGAAACCTTCGAGCATCAGACCACCTGCCAGGAATCCAGAGAGACCTTCAAACATCCAGCAAGTCTTGAGATGTTTCTAAGGATGCCCTGCAGAAAGTCAAACATTAGAAGTGTTTCTTGGAAAAACACATCACCAGATAAAGATAATTGATTTTGAGGGATCTAATCGTGGGTTCCAGATTATTCCCCAAAAGGGAAATAAGGAGGAAGGGCCATCCTTTCCAGGGCATGAATCTCCAGCAAGGCTCTGATCTGGCAGAGCCCAGGGGAGACACCAAATGAGGGGCAGCTCTGCACAGCTCGAGGACACAGCTCAGCCAGCTCGACGTGGCCAGGGACAGGCCACACAGCCCTGTCACCAGTGACAAAAGAAGAGAACAGAGTGGACAACTTCCCCTCTCTGGCTTTGGCCGTAAGTCTTCCTGCTGAGCCCCTCACCCGGCCTGACTTCTGAGAGAACACCCCACTCATCTGAGAAAGGCCAGCATTGCTCCCCCAGCAAATCAGGGGGAGAGGGAGCTTTCCCAGGCTTTTAATCATTCTCTGATTCAGCGCCCAAAAACCCAGGGACAGGAAGCCCAGTAGAGTTTGCTCAGAACTGAGATAATATATTTTCTAACCAGAAAACACATCTCAGCTAGTTACCACCTCATTCATCTTTCCAGAGTGGTTATAATTACAGTATTCATTTCATAATTGCTGCCTATTTGCAAATACAAAATCCCTGAATCTTAAAATAAATTACAGTTCTCTTTTCTATTTAACAGCCATTGTGCTGCTAGTTTACAAAGAGGAGGCGATACCTCCAATTATTATTTTAATAACAAGCCTAAGGTGAACAAGACTTGAGTTTTCAGAAGACGACGTGACTTATTAGCACAAAAGAGAATTACTGAAAATAATTTTATTGAACGACTCAGTTACGGATTTCTCAATTCTAGGCTCAAGGGCCAATGACAGCAACCTTTGATCTGCCCTTTTTCTGGCTTGCTGCTGACCTTGGCACAAATGATGAGGCGGTCCAAGCTCACTGTGGTCAGTGTGCCTCTCCCCGCCACCCGGGGCATCTGGTATTACTGACTTAACCCAGTGATTCTAATTCTTTAATGCCGATCTATAAAGGGCTCTGGAGGAAAGTGTGTGTAGTATGGGCTGTTATTTTGTGTCTAGGGGCTGTGGGGAAACACGTGGTGAGCTGGGCCTTGGATGTTGGCACTAAGGCAGGCAGAGGACAGACATGCAGCTGAGGCCAGGGCAGCGGGACCCAGCCAGGCAGAAAGGCAGCAGCAAGTAACAGGTTTAAACCTTACTTTCGACGTGCCTTTTGCCTGTGAGTGAGGCCAGCAGCTGACACAGCTGTCAGAGCCCAAACGAGAATGTTCGGAACGACTCCGTGCTGCTATGCAGAGAGGAGGGACTGACAGAGTCACTCCCAGCCCGCAAGATGTTTGAGCCAGGTGTGCCCAACAAAAGGCCATACCACCGTGCTACCACCTACAGAGCCCGTGTTTGCTGACAACGGGAGGGGCCTCCCAGCCGACGAGGAGCTCACTCCAGGCTGCAGGGAAAACAAAGCCTCACCTTCTGAGACAGGCACCTCCTTTCCCGTAGGGGGCTGCATGGAAGTCTCCAGCCCCCGATCCCTGCAGGTGTCCCAGACAGCACTGCTCTCAGACCAAGGTGAACTCAGGGCCCCATCTGAGGGGCAGCGTCACCTCCAGGAGGCCAGAGACAGGATCACGGGTTTATCCCACGGTGGTCCTCCCTCTGCCTCACACCCCCAGACTGCTGTCCCTGCCTGCCAAGGCCACCTCTGACAGCCATCAACCCAAACACCTCTTTGCAGGGGTTCCTGGTGTGAGATTTAGGGATGTCACTGCCAGGAAATCAAAAACTCCTGGATGTCATTCACAGGGAATGAGCAGTTTCTATGCCCCAGGCTCCAAGCCAAAAGCCAGTGACACAAAAAAGGACAAACTGCTCCAAGTCCCTGCCTTCAAAGAGCTTGTGGTCTAATGTGGTCTGGAGACCCCCGCTGATCCTACCAGTCACATGCCCTTAGCCAAGCCCCTCACCCTCTAGCCTTGGCTCTCATGCGAAGAGGGAGACAAAAAGACAAAATGACTAGATACAGATCCCATACTCCCGAGCACCCCGGAGATGCAGTCTGGCCTAGCATTAAGAGCAGCTCCAACAGACTGCCCGAGTTCCACATTTTATGCCTGTGTCCTGCATGCCAGATGGCAATAAGAAGAGTAGCTGCCTCGCAGGGCTGATATGAGAAGTAAATAAGTAAACATCTGCCAAATGCTGTGCATAGTGCCTGGCACAGGCTGAGTGCTTATTGTCATCATTATCATTGTCACTCATTATTATCATATGACATGCTGGGGACATGACAGTAAGGACGAGACAATCCTTGTCTCTGAGGAAGGTAGAACTGCCTGTTTGCCTATTTTGCACAGTGTGATAATTGCTTCCTTGAGACCCCCCCGCCCCCCTGCAAACCCCAGGCTTGTGGGGATCAGAGAAAGGCCCCGGAGGAGAGCCATCCTGTTGCAAGCAGTTGAAGGCCAAGTAGGTATTAGGCAGGCCAGGCAGAAGGAACCACATGTGCAAAGGTACAGAGGCCAGAGGGACAGGGTAGGCTGGCAAGAATGTGTGAGGTGCGGTGCTCTTGCTGGGCCACTGTGAGGATGAAGAGGGTCTGCCCATCAAAGGCCACTGAGAACTTAGCCACTCTGCAAGAGTAGGGATTGTCCGCTATTTGTTTTTCATTCAACGCCAAAATAAGTATGTGGAATAAGCATTTACTGAGGCCCCACAGCAGCCCTGGACTGGGTCCTGTGGGGCAGATGGCCAGAAAAAGACCTCGTGCCTGGCTCAGTGAGGCCAGGGTTCCCACGCACACCACAGATCCCAGACAGAGCCTGCCTGCTTCAGCAGAGGTGCTCACCCATGCAGGACCCAGAACTCACGCGGCTGTCTGCTGGGGCCTGCCCCGTGTCTGTGGCAGCTCTTCTCTGAGACACACACAGCAGCCCACTGTGTGACTGACAGGTCATAGGGCCTCCCCACGACACCACCAATGCCTGTCATCTGGCATGGGGACAGCTCACCGGCCATTTCATAGGCAGGGATACCTTCTGCACATTGTAGGGTCCAACTGCTTCTTGTTGGATTGAGGTTGGGGGCTCATGGTTGTAAAGCAGAGTTAGTCTCCACTCTCACGGCTTTCTCGGAGTCCTGCTGCACCTGATATTGCTGGAGGCAGGCAACCAGGGGATGGGGAAGGAAAGCTGGGCCTGGTGGTCAGGTGGATTGCAGAGTAGAGAGAACTCTGCTTGGGCTTCCCTCACTGGAGCCACAACACCCATCCTGGCCAACATGGCCAGAGTCTGCCCCTGCACACTCCCTCTGTGGCTCTGGGTAACCAAGGTCCGCAAGTGAGGATGCTGGTCAGCCCTTCCTGGTGGAGACTGGAGAAGGTCTGGCAGCAGACAGCCCCCTTCCCAATCCGGGACCATCACCTCCTCGCTGTGTGATATGAGACACGTCACCCTCTCCACGCCTGTTTCCTCACCTATAAATAGGTTTCCTAATAGTCCCTACCTCAAGACGTAGACTGATGATTAAAATAACACACATCAAGGGCCCAGGAGAGCCTGGCGCAGTCTGGCTCTCAGTAATGTTAGCTATCATTTACCCCACCACTTTTCTGGAGAGGAAACGCCAATGGCAAAGCTGTTATTGGCACTTCCACGCAGCATTTCCTAGCTTCCTCCACCCCAGGCACACTCGGGAGCCAAATAACCCTGAATACTTCCTGTTTCCTGGGGACAACTCTGAGAAAAAGAAAAAAAATATATTCAAAATGTGGTGGATACTGTTTCTGAAGAAATGAGTCACGCAAACCATCCCCTCAGATCTATTCTAAATCTAAGGCAAGTAAAACAGCAGGCGACGTGTAGTACAATGCACGTGGGGACAAACATACTCACTAGGAACCAAAGTCAAGGCCCCCAGAGCTGCTCTTGTTGTATGGTATGCTCACAGCACTGGGGCCCCGTGCATGTGACGAACGTGGGGGGCACACCCACGCCCCTCTGTAGAGCTGGGGATCCACACTTCATTACTGTAATGCACTACAACCGGGGATTGGATGTAATGGGCTGTTCGTCCGTGACATGCTATTGATGGCGAGTCTCATGTGCAACCTCTGTATCTGCCTCTGGGGAACAACAGAGTATCCTCCACAGTCCAAAGACCAGGAGCAGAGGCAGGACCACAAAGCCCCAAACAGAGAGACTCGGCAGGTGTGTCTGACAGCAAGAGCTTCCCAGAACTTCTGGGAAGCACACCACAGCCAACAGAGAGAGTCCACCTCCCAGAATGCACTTCCTCACACCTACCGTAGAGCCCTGGTGGGAGCTCTGTTCCCCATTCTGCCCTTTATTCTTCTCCACAGGTTGCTGCAGCCCATCTCAGAAGCCAGCCCAACTTGACAGTGCTTGGGAGGATTCAGACATCTCCCCCAGTGATGACCCGGTCACAACAGAGCTATCGTTGAGGCCACCTCCAGCAGGTGGGCAATGTCCCCTTGTAGCACAGCCAGCACAGAGCCTGAGAGCAGGCACAACTCAGCACTACCAGCCAGGGCCCACAGAACCACCATGAGCCCTACACCTTGTAATTAGTCCATGGGCCCGGGCTGGGGACAATGGCCTGGAAAAGCCAGCAAATAAGATATGTGCATTAAAACCAGGTCTCTGTGCCAAGCATGCGACTTAATTACATATCCCGCGTACGCTCTTCCTTCATGAACTCTCACCCCAACCAGTGACGACACAAAGGAGGGATTAAAGACCGCCTGCCGGGGCCAGGGAGGCTAAGTCTGCATCTTCAAAGCAGAGAGGCTCTGCAAACAACACACAGAGCCAAGAGGCCCTCTACAGCCCCCACAAGAGACAAAGGAGGTGGGCAGGTATTCAGCAGTCATGACCTGTGTGAAATTCTGACTCTCCATCCATAACACCTTGCAACAATGGTAGCCTTCCAGCAAAGCGAAGAAGCCCAGCCAGCTCCGGTGACGCTCTTGTCCCACGCAGGCCTTCTCTGCATGGCAGGCATGGCCCCAGAAAGTGGCTACCACAGCTCATACTGTCGTTCTCTCCACAACCAGGGCCAGATCATCTGGGCAGAGTAAGCCACTGGCTTTGGCCTGGAAATCTTCACTCTGCAGGGCCACAGCCTCACTCCAGCATCCTCTAGGATGAGAGTGCAAAGCCTTGTCCTAGCAACAGCAATGGGGAACTGGACTGTTGGAGAAGAAAATGTGGTCACCCTCTCCACTGGACAGGGGGTTGAGCCACAGGAAGCTCCCTCTATAAAGCTGAGGTCCCAGTGCCCAGCATGGCCATTTCCCCTGACAGCCTGAGCAGGGCGAGCAGAGTACACAACACAGTGAGGCTGGCTCTCACCCTAAGCTGATCCCCTGGACCCCCAGCCCCCTCGGGAGGACCATGGCCCTCCCAAACCACATCTGGAAAAACCTGTGGTCAGCTCCTAAAGAGGTTAAGCAGCAAGCCTCAGAGAGACCCAGCTACCTCTCCTGGGGCCCTCTGCCGAGGTGTGCTGGATCCAGGCAGAGGAGTTGGGCAAAGGCTGTTGTTACTACGGACTGGGTGTTCCATTTGGGCAATTTCATCCCAATGCTCTATAATGCCCCTTAATCTCAGCCCACGTGTCTAGAGGGAAAGACAGAGATCCCAGCCTTCAAGGATCTGGCCTGGTTTGCTGACAGCAATAGAAGCACAGTTTTGTTGTTGTTGCTGTTGTCGTTGTTTGTTTGTGTTTTTTGTTTGTTTGTTTTTTAAGATGAACTCTCGCACTTGTCTCCCAGGCTGGAGTGCAATGGCACGATCTCAGCTCACTGTAACATCCGCCTCCCGGGTTCAAATCATTCTCCTGCCTCAGCCTCCTGAGTAGCTGCGATTACAGGTGCCTGCCACCACGCCTGGCTAACTTTTGTATTTTTAGTAGAGACAGGATTTCACCATGTTGGCCAGGCTGGTCTCGAACTCCTGACCTCAGGTGATTTGCCTGCCTCGGCCTCCCAAAGTGGTGGGATTACAGGTGTGAGCCACTGTGCCTGGCCAGAAGCACAGTTTTTTATACCAAGGTGGATGGCTCCAAAGGCATGTGCTGGCAGAAGGGAAAGAGCTCAGAGGGCCAGAAGGGCCAAAGAAGGCCCTGCCAAGGGGAAGGCTCTTCCAGCCTGGCCCCCGCCCTGCCATGAAGAAGTAGACCAGGCCAGGAGGACAGGAAGATATAGAGTAAGTCAGACATCCTGCCCTTCCCTGCCCTGCAGCCCCTAAGACACGCTGGGCCTGCACACCTGCCAGCCTCAAGGATGGACAGCAGCAGGGCCTGGACTGCAAATTTGAGCAAGAGGCTTCTGGACTAATGGCAGGGCCCCTGGAGAAAGAAGGGAGAACCTCCACATTGAGGGGGCTTAGACCCCTCAGCCCCTAAGCCCTAAAGGAGGCCCTCACCCATGCCGCCTTTAATGTGCCCACCAAAGCCGGCAGCCTTGAGGCCCTGTCTGCATTCCCAGGTCTGCTGAGGTCCCAGAACTGCAGCTGTGCTGTCTGTCATGGTGGTCGGGGCCTGGTGGGCACCCCCATCAGATCCCCCAAGCTGTGGTGGGCACACCAAGCCCAAGAGGCAGAGACTTACCAGGGCCACACAGCTTGTGCTTCTCACTGCCCCAAACACCAGCATCCACACTGCTGGCCATGCTGGCAGGGAGGGGAACTCTTTGGGCTAGCAACCTGTTGCCTGTGGTCCAGGCCACTTGGAGAGCCAAGGCAGCCCCAGAACCAAAATGAATGCACTCCATCCACTGGAGACTGTGGCAAACCATTATTCCTGCCACCGTGATGTTAGTGATCAAACTCCTCGGCATCTCTGTTTCCTCATCTGTGACATGGTCCCTCTGTCACCCCCACTTGTAAGAGAGGAAAAGGCAATGCAGTTGAGCACCCTCATCAAAACACACATTTTGACTTTCACTCTGGGGTTCCTTTTTATTAACAGCAGGCTAAATCTGTGATTAAAATTAAGTACCAACATTTAGGAATGATTTACCATCTCTATAGATTTACAGCAGATTTAAAGAGATTTCTGTAACAACATCCCTTTCACAGTTGGCTTTCCAAGGCACTTTCTTCAGGAAAGCAAAGCAAAGAAGAGACTGAGCACTGAAGGAGGAGGGTTGGGAAGGCCTGGTCATGCTGGGGAGGAGGAGTCAGGGAGGCCTGGCCATGCCAGGGAGGAGGGGTTGCGGAGGTCTGGCCATGCTGGGCAGGACAGAGCACTAGGAGCAGCCCTGACGCTGCACTGCCAGCACACAGCAGCCTCCACCCCACCTGGAGGTGGGCAGGGTGGCCCAGTGGTGAGACCACCCTGGCTTCCTCCATTCCCACCACTTCTCTGCTAAGCCTCCCTGGCAGCAGCAGGCCCATCTCTAAGATGGGAGTCACACTGGCACCCCTCCTGGGGTTGGTGTATGGAAAGCACAGAGCCTAGCGCATGCCCAGGCCGGTGGATGCTGGCTTTCACATCAGCCTTCCCACACCAGCACCCCCACTGCTCCACTGAAGGGCCTGTGCTGAGGCTGCCGGTCTGCATGGGGTGGCCATAGGCAAGATGGCACTCTGCAGCTGTCCCCCACCTTGCCCATAAAGGATGAAGATGCTGCCTCCACACTTTGCCACTCCATTCCCAGTCCTCCCCAGTCCCCAGTTGGTTTCCCTCAAGAGTCAGGATGAGCAGAAACAGGAAAGGCACAGAAGGCAGGGGTGGGACCAGTCATGTATGAGAGTCTCTTAGAATCATCCAGCTCCAAATGGTAGCAGTTTAGGGGTCTGGGGGATACCAACAGGATGGGCCAAAGCCTATGGGAGAAGGACCCAGAGTCCCAAGGCAGGTGGATCATCCTAGGTTGGAGCAGCTTCATAACAATCAAGTGAGATGGGATTTCACAAAGGAGGAATCAGGCACAGAAAGAGTAAGGCATCTGCCCAAGGTCACACAGCTAAGTGGTAGAGGCGGGACTGGAACCCGGGCAGTCTGACCCTGGAGCCCTCGCTCCAAATCACTGCTCTGCAATGTCTTTCAACCCCACCCTTCCTTCCCACCTCCTTGGCCACACCTCAGACTGCCCAGCAAGGGCCAGGAGGTGCCAGGAGAGCAGCTCCAGCCTCTGCCCTTCCTCCCTGCTGCTGGCTTGCAGACCTCCACAGCCCAACCTAAGACCCAGCCCCAATGGCAGCCCACTCCCACACACTGCCACCTGGGAGAGCTGGCAGGCTCAGCCTAGGAGGAGCGGCTCGTTCACAGGCTGATAAAGGGGTTAATTAAATACCCAGCCCATGCCCCCTGCCATAACTGGGACACCCTGCCACCTCACTGCCCTGCTGCCAGCCGACAGGCTCAGAGGAATGCCACACAGAATTCGGCAGCGGGCAAAGCAGGGCGAAATCCCTCTTTATAGAGTTATTTTTGCTGTGGAATTTTCACTGGCCTGTAAAATATTTTTATATTTATTACACGTTTAACGGGAGCTCCTAGAACCAACAGGGTGTAAATAATGAAAACTAGGGCAGTAAAGGCCCCAATAAACCTTGCACCAGCCCTTTGATGCTCCCTGTGAGCTCCAATTTCTCCTTCCTCCCCAGACCCCAACCCTTTGCCCCGGAGCAAGCCCAGAAGGCCAGCGGACCTTCAGGAAGCCCATCTTTGGCTCATAGAAAATAGACTCACTCTGTTGGCAGCTGGGGCTACGCTCCTGGCAGACCCCACTGAATGTGCTGACCGAGGAAAGGCCTACTGTGTGCTTAGCCAATGCCAATGCTCATGGGAGTTGGGCCAGGAGACTCCAGTGAGGGCCTCCACCTCCCCCATATTCCCAGGTCCCAACACCAGTCCCAAGAGCACAGACATGCATGGAATGGTCACATTCCTATGCCCTCAGGGCCTCACTGGAGAACAAGAAGTCCTAGGAGAAAGCGCTCCATCCATAAATACCAACCTCCACACCTCTGCAGCACCCCGGCTCAGTGTGTCTGCAGCCTAGTGCTGCATCCTATAGGCACAGAAGGCTCCCATCTGCACCCTGTTCCCCATGGCCGCTCATACGATCCACAGGAAAAATCCAGGAGGAATCAGGCCCTTAGATCCTGTCCCAGGCAGGAACACAGAGACACAGGAAGGGTAGAGACCTACCCAGAGGACAGGTGCCAGTCAGTGGCAGAGCCAAGGCTAGCCTCAGAGCTAGAGACTCTTCAGTAAGGGTAAGAGATCTCGCCCGAGCCCCTCCTCGGGTAGGAATCATCTCTCCACATGTCAACAGCAGCTACCCTACCTCTGCCTGCCAAAATCCCCGATGACCAGAGGTCCGTCCCCAACAACCCAACCCTCTCCATTCTGGGTCATCCAACAGTCAGCAGCCGAGCCCAAACCTTCTTCCCCAAAGCGGAGCCCAGCTGCTCCCACCTCTTCACACGTGTCCTTCCCATACCTGAACCCAGGTAAGCAACCCCTCCCAGACCATCCCCAGCTCTGGGAGCACACTCCCCCAACCTGCGCCCCACCCCAACATGACGAGGTGCCCAATCCTCACAGCACCAGGCTGCCTGTGCCTCTCATAATGGGGACCCAGCCCCAGGAGAGCACCCAGTCCCCTAGACCAACCAAGACATTGAATGTCTGTTTGTATCTGGAGGTGGTCTTCACTGGTGTTTTTTTAAGCACTCATAGCATGTGACCAGTTGACCCCAACTTCGTAGCCAAAATCCTGGCTGTTGAGTCTGGTCTGTCCTACTAGACTCCAGGGAAATGATTCCTGACTCAATGCAAGACTCTGCACCTGTGCTGAGCAAAGCGCCCTCACGGGCAGTGGGCACCCTGCAACCCCCTCCTGGGCACCCATGCAGTCAGGGCTGCCCTTCCCTTCAGAGCAGAAGCCTCTGCACATCTGCAAGACTACAAGAGGGGCCTGTCCTTCCCAGATGCTCAGGAGCAATGCCAGCCACACTCCATACGAATCACATCCCATGTCTACCCCACCAACAGAGGTTGAGCACAACCCCAGGAGCGCACAATCCCTGTGGGGCTGCAGACAAATGTGGGGGTGAAGGGTGCGAACTCCGGCGGCTCCTCAGACACGAGTCAGGCTGGAGCAGCTCCTCTCTGGGGACAGATCAAGCAGCAGCTCCTGCCTGCAGCTGCTGCACCACCAGGAGATTCTTGTCTCTCAACCCCCGATAATTATAGTCCCTGGTGCTCAGTTAACACCCGTGTCATTGCAGGGTGTTGGAACAAGCAGAGTCTGAGTGAAGAAAATTAAACAACAGCATTTGACAAGTGGCCCATCCCCTGTGGCACCGCCCTGAGCCAGGCAAAGGGGACAGTCTAGGCCTTGCTGGCCCACCCGGGAGGAGCCAGCTCCAAAAGGCAGGAGGCAGGAGGCTCTTGGTAAATAGGGGCCACACCCACTTGGAGACCCAGGAGTGGAGAGAAGGGGAGCTACAGGGCCCTGGAAAGGCGGCTGTGGAAGACAGTCCTCTCACAGGGAGGCTGCACAGGCCCCATGACCTCTGCACTCAAGAGGGGCCACCTCTCAAGGACCTCTGCACATCTGCTCCCCAAGTCTCACTCACCCAGAGAGCAGACAGAGTCAGATTCAGGGGCCTGGTAAGGTGCCCTCTAGGAGCCGCCTGGGGCTCTTCATGGCTGAGCAGGTGGGGAAAACTCAGCCTCACCGGATAGAAAGTAGCACCTATGCAACTACCACTCCAGTCCCTCCCAGACCTCTTGAGGAAGCAGGCTAGGAAGAGATGGGGTCGGTCACGAGGGCTGTGCTGGGGCACTTCCCAAGCCTTTGCTGTGTCAGCCCAATAGCATTCCCATCTGGACCCCAGCCTGGGAACTGCAGCCCAAGACGCGGTGCTGAGCCCCCAGGTGCAGGAGTCACCCAGGAGACTCCCACTGAGCCACCAAGTCCCCAGAGGGCTTTGACATCAAGCAATCAACCTCCATTCCCTGTCCACTGAAAGCTCCTGGGTTCTGCAGTCAATGAACAAACAGTAATGCATGTCAGCTGCATTGGAGCAACTTGTAGCAGACTGACGATGTGCAGAACCACACACACCCCCAGCCCTTGACCCCGCCTACCGGACCTGGTGCTAGTGTCGGCCAGCTACACAATCCTGCTCCTCATGGTCTTTCTCCACGGGATCAAGCTCAGGCCTCACACCAAGGACCAATGACACTGATGCCCAAGACACGCCACCAGCAGCGCCAACCATTTGCACCCACTCTAACAGTTGCTGTAACCTCCCATTTTCATAACTGAGAAAACTGAGGGGCTCAGAGAGGCGAAGTGACTTGCCTGAAGGAGCAGAGCCAGGATCTCAGTCCAAATCCAACTATCCAAATCCCAGAGGACATCTGAGGACAGTCCAGGCTCTTTCTAAAGGACAGCTCAAGGGCACCTCCCCAGGCAACCCTCCCCAAGCCCTGCGTTCCCAGCACAAGCGCCAGCTTCCGGCTTGCCCTCCCTGTGTCCCAAGCTGCAGCTAGGAGGAGGGGGTGTGGCTCCCCCCAAATTCCAGCCAAAGAGAGGCGCAGAGCAGACTTCAGCTTCCCGGCACCCACCATGAGACAGAACACATGTTTTTTGTGTTCCCTCCCTCCTCGAGCTCCCAAACATGCTGGAGATATTATTATTATTTATTATTTGCTGAGTGCTGACAGCGTGCTGAGCATCAGACCCAGGAGCCCAGGCCCTGCCAACGCAGCTTGCAGTCAGACACCCAGCACAACACGGCCCCCGGCCACCCAGATACACACACAGCTGCTGGGGCTGGTTGCCAGGGTCCCCAGCTCAGAGAGCCTCCTCTCCTGTCCTCAGACTCCACAGCCATGCCCCTCGGCTTCTCCCCATCCCAGGAGGAAGATGTCTTTAGTCCCAGGCAGCCAGATGCTCCAAGGCAGGGCCTCCGACCCCAGAAGGGGTTCCGGAGGATTCATTTGGAGCTGGGCTGGAAGATGCAGGAAAAGCCCCTGCCACCAAGGCCTACTCAGCCCAGCCCATGCTCACGCCTGCCGGGCCACTGCAGCAGATTCCATGAAAAACCAAGACGGCCATGTCACCAGCCCGTCCTCTCCTGAACACCCAGCTCACTCTTGCCTTCCTCCTCTGGAGAGAGGACCAGAGGCCAGAGTCAGCTCCGGCATGGAGATTCCCTGCTCTGTCCTGGGAGGCAGGGCCAGGACTAGGGTGAGCAAATGAAACTCAAAAGCTAAGGGAGCCAAAAAACTCAGGAATCAAGATAAACAGTATTTCCACACAGTATTTGTAAAAATCAAAATTAATGCAAAAATCCATGATGAATAAAACACCAAAATGTTAAATAAAGACAGGATCAGTAGTACTGGTGTTTCCTTCACCTCAGGCTCCAGGGTGGCTTCCATGGCACTGCTGGGAAGGCCACTCAGTCCAGGGCACTCCCCCAGCCCGTCCTCTGCATTGGAGGGGTCTCTGCAACCCCATAGCAGTGTCATGGGTCAACACCCCAGACCTCCTGACTGAGGGCTCCTAGAGAAGGTCAGCACCTACCCTGAGGGTCCTTCCTG
This sequence comes from Mandrillus leucophaeus, assembly GCF_000951045.1. Lineage (NCBI taxonomy): Eukaryota > Metazoa > Chordata > Mammalia > Primates > Cercopithecidae > Mandrillus > Mandrillus leucophaeus. Next base: position 3,197,096 of record NW_012109585.1, read on the forward strand.
GAGAAGAAGGTACACAGAAGTCAGTGGGAGCCTGCCAGCATCTGGGGGTGGCACAGGGAGGAAACGTACCCTGGGGTACCTGTGCTTCTCAGTTGCTCAGCTCCAGCTCCTCACTCAGAAATGGGTCCTGGCCAGGTGTGGTGGCTCACGCCTGTAATCCCAACACTTCGGGAAGCTGAGGTGGGAGGATCACTTGAGGTCAGGAGTTTGAGACCAACCTGGCCAACATAGTGAAACCCCCATCTCTACTAAAAATACAAAAAACTAGCTGGGTGTGGTGGCAGGTGCCTATAATCCCAGCTACTCAGGAGGCTGAGGTAGGAGAATCACTTGAACCCCGGAGGCAGAGGTTGCAGTGAGCCGAGATCATGCCACTGTACTCCAGCCTGGGTGACAGAG
>NW_012109585.1:3197832-3219229 GCF_000951045.1 Mandrillus leucophaeus
AAGGAAAGGAAAGGAAAGGAAAGGAAAGGAAAGGAAAGGAAAGGAAAGGAAAGGAAAGGAAAGGAAAGGAAAAAGAAAAGAAAGAAGGGGTCCCCTGCCTGGGTCCCCAGAAGCCATGGTCTCCCATGGGGATACTCAGTGTGCCCCACATCATCGCAGCTCCCTCCCCCACCAGGACTGCAGCCCCGAGCTGAGGCATGCTGCTGAGAAAGCCTGAGAAGGAGCCCTGCCCCGGGGGCTGGGGCAGGTCGAGGAGGGGCAGGCCTCACAGTCAAGGTGTCCCCACCAGAAGTGACCCACGAAGAAGGGTCCTCCACACCCAGTTCTAGCTAGGGGGCGAGGTTTCTGTAGGTATGAGTCTTGGGGGACTGCCCACCTTCGAAGCCAAATAAGAGTCACATGCTTCTTTGTCCCTGGCTGCCAAGATTCCTGGGCAGAAGGCTTCCCACCCACCCCAAGCAAAGATGTCCATGACCCACTCCCCAGAACCTGCAATGATGTACCTTACATGGCAAAAGGGGTCTTTGCAGACGTGATTAAGTTTGGGAGTCTTGAGATGGGGAAATGATGATGCATTAACTGGGAGGGTCCAATGTAATCACATGGGTCCCTAAAAGTGGAGAGTATTCCCCAGCTCTGGTCAGAGGGAGAAGCAACGATGGAAGGGGGTGTCCAAGAAATGCAGTGTGGCTGGCTTTGAAGATGGAGGAGGAGGTCACAAGCCAGGGAATGCAAGCAGCCTCTAGAAGCTAGAAAGGTCAAGAAAACAGATTCTTCCCTAGAGTCTCCAGATGGAACACAGCCTGACCGAGGCCTTGATCTTAACCCAGGGAGACCATGTCCAGCTTTTGACTTACAGAATTGTAAGACAATAAATGCATGTTGACTTAAAGTCCCTTAGTGTGCGGTAATGTGCTTCAGCGGCAATAGAAAACTAACACTGCCCCAGAGACTTCAGCCATCCTGCCCTCCCCTTCCCCAGGCTTCTTCATGGAAGGGCCTGCCTTTGGATGTTGCTTAAGGAGCTCAGCTCTGTGACTGACACAGCCTGCTTTCTAAGTATGGGCCAAGAGTCCATGCTGAGACCAGCACAAGCCCACAGGTAGCCCTGGCCCCCACCTCTTCCACAGGGGCCCCTGGGCGGGCCCACTCTCCATAGCACAGCCTGCTCCCATTAGCTGCTCAGTCTCCCACTCCGGCCCCAGACTGGTCCAGACCCACTCATCCATCTGTTTGGATGCCACAGCCTTCCTTTACTGCCACAGCCCCTCTCAGACCACTCTGTTGGGTGCATCATCCTGCAACAGCAATGTCGACTTCTCACTTCCCTGCTGCTGCTGTTCTGAAAGATGCAAGGCTTTTTTGCTAGCCCCCCAACGCCATGATGTCCAAACTGTACTCCCAGAACCTTGGGGCCACTGGGGACTTGGGGAGGTGGTTTGAAGGGCAAGTGAATGGGGGTCAGGAACACCCAGCTAGCTGTTCTGCTGTGTACAGACAAACGTTCACTTCAGCAAAGGGGTCTCCAGATAAGTGAAACCTGTGAATACCCTGGCATGAAGGGAGAAGTCACAAACCAGTGGCAAAACTCAGCAGAGAGTGCTGTCCCCATGCAGTATCAGTAGTTTTGTGTCTATTGGTGCGATTACTGGACTGATGTCTGTCTCCCTCTATAGGCTGTGAGCTCCCACAGGGTGGGACCATGTCAGTTTTGTCCCCACCTTGAAACCCCAGAATTAAACATGATGACTGGCACCTTAGAATGAATACATGAATGAATGAATGAGTAAATGAATTAGTGAATACCACACACACACACACACAAACACACACACACAGAGACTACAAGCCCAAATCACTTCCCCAGCCTCTCAGCATACTGTCTCCAGGACACAGCCCATCTGAGAGCTGCACTTTCTGGGACTCCCTCAACACGCTCTATCGGAAGTGCTGTGGGAAAATGTGGAGTAGAAAGGCTTTTCACACATCTCCACTCTGCTCAGACCCAGCCCAGCTTAGGGCTGGACCTATCCGAGGTGCTAGCAACATCGACCCAACCTCAGTCATCAGGGCCAATGATGGGCCCATCAGGGGCTCCCTGGGGTCCGTAAGTCCCTCCTTGGCTTCCTCTGCACTCACTGCTGCCTGCATCCTCATACAACCCCCAGGTTCAGCCAAGAGTAGGGGATCTGAGTGTACTTGCACAAGTGTGGGCATAAGTGTTTGCAACAGAAAGGTCAAGTATACCCCAGGAACCAACACTCACCAGCAGCATCCTGGGCAGTGGGTCCCCATGAGCTGGGAGAGGCTGGTCCTTGTGAGAATGCTAGGAAGGCTGCTGTGGGGGAGGACAACAAGAACCCTCGGGTGTTGGGGAGGCCACGTGTAGCTTGTCTAAGCGTCTGAGGCCCACCCTGAGCCTCGCATACTTCCATTCAATAGACATCAAACACCTACTATGCACAGGCACTCTCGCCCCCCCACCTGGCAGATGCCCGTACACAAAGGCGCCAGCTCACTGCAGCAACTGCTCCCCAAAAAAATTCCCTGGGCCAGGAAGCTGCGTCCCGCACCCTAACAACCAGACAACTCAAGCCTTCACGTGTGTGTGCATCTTCGTACACCAGCAAGAGGCAGTGAGGGCCTGAGAGATACCATCAGGGAGACAATCAGGTCTGTGTAGTGCAGTGATTCACAGCCTGAGACATCCCTCCCGAGGCTACTGCCGAATTATCAGCCCCACCATCTTCAATTACGAGGCTTGTCACTCATCTCCAACCACCAGAAGGAAGTGAGTGAGGAGATTAATGTCTTTTTAAAAACTGCTTTCATCCCTTAAAAGGATTCCTGCACACATGCCATTTGCATTTCTAAGAGGAGAGGCAGAAGAGGCACTCAGAGACTCAGCTGCTCCCCTGGCCCCTCAGCCATCTTTGATCACCCGTGTCTCTCCCGAGGCCCTCCCAGAGCTGTGAGGCCAGGCCGGGAAAGCTTTCCGCTGGAGCCTGGGTGGGCCGGACATCCACGCCTGCTTCCCTGGGCTGCCCTCAACAGAAAGAGGACAACTGAGCCGCAAGTCCAGCAATGCCACAGCAGCGCCCAGGCATTTCTCTCAGGGAGTCTGTCACGGGTTGAACTGTGTCCCCAAAAAGACATGTTGAAGTCTGAACCTCAGAATGTGAACTTATTTGAAAATAGGGTCATTGCAGATATAACTTGTTAAAATGAGGTCATCCCGAGGTAAGGTGAGCCCTTCGTCCAATATGACTGGTGTCCTTATGAGAAAAGGGAAATTTGGACACAGACACAAGGAGGATGCCACATGATGGAGGCACGGACTGGCATGATGGGTCCACAAGCCAAGGAAAGCCAAGAGTTGCTGGCCATCGCCAGAAGCCAGGAGAGAGGGATGGAACAATGTCCCCGCAGAGCCCCCAGAAAGGAGCCAGCCCTGATTTTGGACTTCTAGCCTCCAGGAAGTGAGAGAATACATTTCTGTTGTTTTAAGCACCTGGTTTTTAGTAGTTTGTTATGGTAGCCCCAGCAAACAAATACTGAGCTCATGGTCATCCTCATCTCCTTCATCTTAAGGCATCTCTACTCTGGCCCCAGTAGGGAAGCAGACACTGAAAACTAAGCACAGATAAGGTCCATGTTGGGTCTCAGAAACAGACAGGCCCCTCTCCTCCTGAAGTGCTCTCAACTACTCAGTCAGCTCATTAAACAGTCACTGCCCCCAGCTTCGACCTCCTCCATAGCATTAAAGATGTTCTCCAGACACTGCACAACAGAGCCTGGACAGACAGAAGGTGGGGGAAGACGTGGGGTCCTTAGAAACGCCTCAGGCCACCCCAGAGCTTGGGATAAATGCAGGCAGGGGTGGGCACCACCTGGGATCTGTGCCAGACCTGCAATGTAGGATTAAAATAATGTGAAGGCCATGCCAGCTGACAAGATCATGCTCCACTGAGGCAGGGACCACTACACCTCAGTGCCTGGGCAGTAAGTGGATCATAACTGCAAGTAAAATAAATGCACATTGTGGAGAGGCAAAGGAGAGGGGACTCCCATCCCCTGCATGGCAGGCAGTGGGGGTAAGAGAAGGAGATGTAAAAATACACCTGAGTATGTCATTAGGATAGATTCAGGAAAGCCTTTCCCCCTGAGGGCATCCCCGACCACCCCCACACCATGTATCTGTGCAAGGTTGCCAACAACCATCAGCACCAGGACCCACCAGGTTATGGGGGTGCCCTTCACTTCCCAGGGGCCAAATATCACTGCTGTGCCTGGTAGGAAAGAAGAAATACTGTGTAAGTTTGAGAGCCTGGCTGCAGAGGTTCAAATCCCAGCTCATCTGCTTACTGGCTGCATGAGCCTGAACAAGTGACTTAACTTGCCTGTGCCTCAGTTTCCTCATCTGTAACATGAGGGGCTAGCCACACCAATCTCTTGGGTCGAGGAGGACTAGATGCGTTAATGCATGGAAAGCACCTGGTGCAGTGTCTGCACACGGTACGTGCTTGGTAAGTGTAAACTGACACTATTTGCTATCATTATCCCATGTCCTTACAACTCCAGGGAATAGATCCTTTCACTTGCTTTGTCGGCATTCACTAATGACTCTTCTCCGTATGACAACACCCAACAGCTATTTAGAGAAAATTATGCCTTGTGCCAGGAGCACAGAGGAAAGTTACCAAGGCCCAGTGGGAAAAGCAGACCAAACACTCCAAGAATATGAGATATAAAACATCATCATCAGTCGAGACAGGATGACCTAGGAGGTCATGCTGATGAGGGCATGTCAGACCAAAAGAAATTTGGGTCTTGAGAGTTGAATAGGAGTTTATCTGGTGAGTCTTGCCCAGTCCCATAATAGGTATTCCATCAATAAACAGTGACTAAACTGAGGTAGAGTCACAAAAGAAAATTTCAGCCTAAGAGAAATGAGAATGTATGGTGTGTCCAAGAATAGAGAAGGGATAGGCTAGGGTTTAGCTAGAGTAGGGGGCATGTGAGCAAAAAAGCAGGAAAATAGGTTGAGGTCAAGTGACGCAAAGAGCTTGAACGACACACTCAGGGATCTTGGCTTCATTCACAGCCTCTGCAGAGCCAAGACGGGGGTGAAGGTGAGGGTGGCAAATAAGAGCTGGGTTTAGAAAGGTGGCTTGACTTGCAAAGCAAGTGACACAAAGCTGAAGGCAGGAGCCCAGGGAGGAGGCCAGAGCATTCCCGTCTTCCCTCACCAACCAAGCCCTGCTCTCCATTTGCCCTTGAACCATCTTCCTGGTAGAGATGTTCTCAAGCTCACACCCCTGAAGACCTCACACTCCAGCTATTCTGGCGAAGGACACAGTGCCCACAGCTGCCCACTATCAGAAGATGCCCTCAGCCAAGGCCTTTCAGGGAAACGTTCATGTCTCCATGCAAGTCCCCAGTTGACAAATGGAATTTGGCTCCGAGACAAGTTAAAGCCATAAATTGGGAACCCTGGTAGCAGGGTGACTTCTGGAATTCCAGCAAAATGACACTCAGCACTTAAAGCGTGCAGGCCTTTCCTCTCCCTCACTCCCCAAAGGCACCCCCTTCCAGTCTGCTCAATCCAAGGATCCCGGCTAATGGATTTCTTTCCAAATGCAGGCTGTGATGTTCTGTGTCATGGACACTGAAGAATCCCCCCCACGGCTCTGTGACTTACCCAGACGGGTCCCAAGCTGTGCTCTGACCTCACCAGCCTGGCAGAGAGGTTGCCGACGCTGCCAACACCACCCTGACCGTCTGCCTGGCAGCTGGGGCCACACTTAGGCAGCTGCCCCAGCATGCACTAAAATTAGGTGGCCCATTAGACCCAGGACATGGTGATCACAGGCACGTTGCCAGCACTGCTCAGAGGATCATTCCTCCCAGCCCAGGACTCAAGCCAGGGCAGAACAAGAGTAGCCCAGCATCTCCTCTTAGGCCCAGGGAAACTGAGGTCTGGAGAAGAGCAGGGACCACCAAAGAAGTGTAAACTTTGATTTTTATTTATTCAATAATATTTTCTGAGGCTGAAAAGTAATATATACCTCTAGCAGAAACTGAAAATATATTCCATGAAGAGGTTAGGGAATTGAACAATCAGAATCCCACCGTCTGAGCTAACTCACTTACATTCTGCTGTGTTTCCCTCCTTTGTAGATTGTTTTATACAACAGAAAACTTTAGAGACAATTTATAAAATATTTCTTTCCCCTACTTGTGTCATTTTGGCAAATCATAAAACATTCTTTATACACACTGAGTCAGTTTACAGTATTCCATTTTATTGAGATGCCATAATTAATGTAATAAAAATGTCCTACTGTTGAACATTTAACTTGTTCCTTTTTTTGCTATTATAAATAACACTGCAGTGAACATCCAGGTGCATGAATCTTCGTCCCCATCTATGATGATTTCCTCAGGATGGATTCTAGCCAATGGAATGAATGGGTCACCAAGAGAAGCATATTGTAAGGCCCTGATACAGATTGCCTGCTGCTCTCCAAAAAGCCAAACCACAGGCTAGCTTTTGATAGCAACCTCAAACACCTCTGCCTGCACTGGGCGTGGCTCCTTACAGCCACAGTTTGCTCGTTCGTGGGATAATTTCTCTCCCAAGGAATCCGGTGTCTATAAAGCCTGCCTGTCTAACACTGCAACCACATGAATCTCTTCAGTGCAAGTCTGCCCCATGGTTCCTTTCCCTAAACTAGCCACAGCATCCAAGAGATACAGGTAGGAATCAAGTCCCAGGCCTCAGGGACTCAGAGGTGCTGCTACTCCAGTGTATGTGGGGCTTAAATTAGGGGTCAATGTGAAACCCATGATTACATCCTTTGAATAGCCCCATGGACCTCTCCTACCTCTCCACCTTTCCCCCAGTTCACCCTGCTGTACACACACCCAGGAAATGATCCCCTTGAGGGGTGCTATCCCTCCCCAGCAAGGTTAACTGATGACCCAAATTATGACACCAGACCTAAGCCAGCAACCCATAAAGCAACTTGGCCAAGAATCGAATTGCCTTTGCATGTCCCAGCAGAGAAACTAAACTCCAGGCTCAGTGTAAATAAGCTGTCTCTGGTCCGACGTCAGCCCCTCTTGCCGGCAAGTTATGGATGGCACTGCATATCACCCATCATAAATACAGCCCCTTGGCTAAACAAAGTTGACAGCTTTGTGCCAATAACCTTTGAACCACTCAAGCCCAGTGTCAATTGTATTTGTCTTCAAGCTGAGGTTTACTCTAGACTGTTTGCTAAATCAGGGCTCATCTGCAGAGATAATTCAAATATATTACAGGCACCAGGCAGACACAAGGGCCTCCCCCACCTGGCCTCACAAGGGTCGCCACCATAGCAGCCTGCACATCCCCTAACCACTCAGCAAGTTATTCTGGGAAAGAACAAGAAACAAGGGGCAAAAAGAGACACGGAGGCCAGGATCATAACCTTGGATCTGCCGCCAGCTCTCTATGCAACCCCAGCGAAGTCACCAGACCACGTAAAACCTCTGTTTGCTCCTGAATGAAGGGAGAACCTATTCTCCTAAATCACAGAGAACTTATTTTTGGAGGCCTATTAACAAGTGAAATCAGCCTGCATGAAGGAATCAGCTCTGGAAGTGCAGAAATGCAGAATGAGTTCCCACCTCATGCAGGGGATGGATATGCCCAGAGCAAAACCAAGTCCTGCTGGGTTGAAGAGTAGCCAATGTAAAAACAATCTTACCTGACTTGGGTGGGGCATGGGGAGAGGTTCTAGATAGATATGGTATAATACATAGATACCTTTAACAAAAAGCGCTATAAAAAAAATGCAGGGGGAAGCCACTCTGTGGTCAAGGCAGGTGCAGTTACCATGGCCACCGAGGCTGAGCTAATTTGTACAATTTACATTTCCCTAGTGCCTGCTGCATGCCAAGCACTGGGCGCTGCCAGAGAGACAGAGACTCAGGCAAGGCTTATGCTCCCACAGCCAGGGCTCCCACTGCACACCCACTCTGACCACCCCACCCACCCATCTTCAAAATCTGGGGCCCTCTCGCCCAGGACTGTGAGTCCCCAGTGCTTCTCACCATTTGGGGAGCTTTGCCAAACCCAGCCACGAGCCTCTCACCTGTTAGGACCCCAAACAACCCCCAGGAAGCGGGACCAAGACCCAGGGAAGTACCCCACTCTGCTTCATCTCATGACCATGAAGCTGTGGGCTTGACAGTTCCGGAGGTTAGGGTAGGAGGACTAGGGAGTCGAGAGCTGTGTTTAGATTACGTCCCATGAGCTGCTCTTGAAAATGAATGAGAAGAAACTCCACAAGAAAAACTGTCAAGAATGGAAAGGCCAAAGAGTGAACACAGCTGTCAACAGAGGCTCCAGGCAAGCTGGCCCCAGGCACCCAGCACCTATGAGCATCAGTTCCTCTTATCTGTAAAATGGGAATCACATGCTTTGCCCTAGGAGTCACTGCAAAGATCAGACAAAATGGGAACCATCAAAGCCTTCCGCATCCTGAAACACGCAGGAGGGATTATTGCTGTTATGGTTATAAGGCTGTGCTTCTTGCACCCAGTCAGGAGGCAAGAGATTCGACTTCTGCCTCTGGTTCCAGAATTCTGCCTCTGCCTCTGCTTCAGGAAAGTGTCCACCACCACCCCTAGGCATCACCAGAATAACGAGAGACTTGCACAAGGCAATCTCTAAAGTCTGTTCAGCTCTCATGCCATAGGATTGATTCTGTGATGTGGGTTAACTACAGAGGCCAGCCCATTGCAAGATGCCCCCTCCTCAGAGGTCAGCCCACCCCTCAATCCCCAACAATATGATGGGAGGAAGCTGGCAAGACCAGGGTCACTGTCACCCACCTTTGGGATTCTCACCCCCGTCTGGGATGCCAGACCCCTCCAGCTTCCACATCTCATCTCAGCTGGCACCTGGAAGACGGGAGAAAAAGGTCACCGTGCTCCATGCCTGGACCATCTCTTTACCATCCACGTACCTGGAAGCAGGAAGACAGCAAGGCGGCAGCGCCTGTGCTGAGAAGGAAGGCAGAAGACATTTATAAATGACCCTCTTAGCTGTTTACGAGACACCTTCTGAGAGAAAGCAGAGGAGGAGAAATAAACTTGAAGTAGGGAGACCTGGCGGGCGTTGCGATGCGCTTTGATAAGCCAGCTGTGCCAGCATTTCTCCTCCATTTTTATGACCACCTTTACGGCCCTGTGTTTGGGACTCTTTATCAGGGGCCGGAAGGAGAGCGTGAGCAAGATCCAAGGCAAAGAGGCTTCCCCAGCAACTCCACAAGCAGATACAACCTCATCTGGAGATCAAGATAACCTCTGTTTTACTCCCATTCCAGGCGGCCATACCCCAGACACCCATATCTGAGGTGGACAAGAAATGCCGGAGCACGGCAATAAATCTGCAGAGCCAAGCCCTCCTGGAAGCCCTGACTGAGCCAAAGCCACATGGAAACAAAACCAGGGCTGGGGCTGGGACTGAGGTTCTCCTGAGACCTCTTAGCAGCCCTGATTCATCAGGACACTCTGGAGCTGTTGTCCCAAAGCCCACTGAAGTTGGGAAGAGCGTTTCAGGGCTCCCCCACCAAGCACGGTTTGGGGTCACACCCAGGTTGGAGCTGGGACTCTGCCATCTCCACTCCCCTGAACTTGCCAGGATTGTGAAAAGGCTGAAAGCACCAGGGCAGGAAGCTCTTGCATCAGCCAACCTAGGTCTGAATCCCAATTCCTCCCCGTGCTGCCTGAGGCAGTAACTCCCTCTGGGCCTTAGGTTTTCTCATCTGTAAAATGGCCCATGCAACAGTACCTAACCTTGCACGATGGGGCACACAGAAGGAACTCAACAAATAGGAGCATTACACTGGATAACTCGACAAAGTAGCCAAGAGGCCAGAACTCACTACCTGTTTTCACAAACTGGCTGTGCCCTAGAAGCCTGAAACCTTCATACCAGCCTCATCTGAATGATGGTGGCTCTAACCCCTGCTCTACATATGTGGCAAACCATACTGGGCTCCTAACATGTCATTGTGCTTGGGGGAAAGGAAAGTGCTTCAGACATGGAGAAAGGCATAGTTCTGGAACTCCCAAAAAGCCTGTGACCAAAAACAAGCCTACAAAGACAGGACATGCTAAATACAAAACTCCAGGATCATGGCAAGGGAACAGGAGAGTAGATATAATCATGGTCACGGAGGGAGGCCGGAGAAGGCTTCTCAGAAGTGAGGTATCTGGGCAAGGCCTGAACGGGTGAATAGGAGTTTGCCAAAAGGAAGAGAAGGAAGAGGAGAAAGCCTCCTGCAGTCAGTTAGGCTGGTACTGGGTCCTTCGTGAGTCCCATGGAGAGGCGGCAGAGATGGCTGGGAAAGGGCAGCAGAGGGTGCACAGAAATGGTGGACCAGCATCCAATTATTAAGAACCTTGAATGCAGGCTGGGTAAGCTCAGCCTCATGTTGAAGGTGTTGATCTGGAGTCTGGGGCTGGTAAAGGTGTGGGACAAGGCGGCCACATCAACGTAGATCTAGATAGCTTTGGGGAAACTCCTCTTGGATCACAGCAGAGGGGAGCGTTCCGGGGTGGCTGGCGAAGAGGCCAGAGAGCCCGCGGAAATGTTCGCCTAAGGTCTCAGCTGTGTGGACTCCAGGGTGCCCGCCTTGGGGTAAATCACAGCCGCCCCAGGTGGCTGGATCATTGCACTCACCGCCTGCGCGCGCCTGCACCAGCGCTGCTGGCAACCGCGAGGCTGGGGACAGACGCCCGAGTGCGGCCCTGGCGGCTCCACGGGTCTCCGGTGGCACAGCGGGCTCTGCGACGCGCGGCTCTGGACCTGGGCGCGAGCACCTGCTGCTGGGCCACCCGGCACCTCGTGCGGAAGAGTGAGGCCGCGCGGACACCCCGAGTGTTCCTCTGAGCTCCGTGCCTCTGCGTCGACTCGCTGTCCCCAAGTGGTCAGAACCCTTACAGTCAAAACCCACACGCGTCCTCCTCGCCGGGCACAGTTCGGGCCCTCTGCGCCCACGTTCTGTGAGATGTGCTCGCGGCCCGCGATCGGCCTGCTGGTCCCAGCAGCCATGCCGGGATGGGCTCCAGCGAGGCTCTGGGCGCTCTCCCTCTGCCTCGCCACTCTTGATCTCCCCCTTCCATCGCCCTAGCCCCTCGCCCTCCTGCCTTTCTCAGGTCCGGAGACAGCTCCTGGTGTGCCATGAGGGCATGCCCGCCGCCCCCCAAGCAGAACCTCAAACTGCCTATTTATTTACAGTTTTAAACGTTTTATTTTGAAATAATATAAATTCACGGGAGTTGCGCCATATTTCCTTATCTGAAGTAATATAGATTCACCTAGTTTTTCCTAGTGACTATACCTTATTAGCACAATCGCCAAACCAGGCAATTGATTGGTATAAAGTGTGCATATAGTTCCATGTCATTTTATCACATACGTAAACTCATGAGATCACCACGGAAATCCAGACACTAAATCAACCCACCAACACCAAGATCTCCCCACTGCTCTCCGGACAGGCACGCTCACCCCCTCTCCCCACCAGCCCCAGCTCCCGGCCCAATCTGTTTTCCACATTGAAATGTTCGTCATTTTGAGGGTGTTACATAAATGAAGTCAGACAGTAAGTGTCCTTTTGAGATTGGCTTTTTTTCACTCAACATAATGCCCTTGAGACTCAGCCAAAAGGAATCAACTGTTTGTTCCATTTTATTTCTGGGTAGTGTTCCATGGTATGGACGCACCAGTTTGTTTAACCATTCACCTACTGTAGGACATCTTAGTTGTTTCCAGCTTTTGGCCATCACAAATAAAACTGCTATAAAAACTCAGGTACCTGTCAGGAAGCTGAGCAGCTGCCCCATTTTTAAACTATTCACATTTCTTCAAAATGTCTTTTTTTAAGTGGTTTGTGTTTATGATTTAATTATGTTTACATGTTTAGACCCACTTCCTCCCAAAAGGCTTTAAGATGGCCTTTTCTTAAGTACATACAGTAAAACAAATTAAAAAATCAAATCAAAATGGGGAACGGAGAATGAACTCAAGAGATCCAGCCTGAGACACAGGCTGGTGAAAGGGTCCACACCTAAATGAAGGTGGCTGGGGAAGTGGGGACCACTCTTCACCCATCCCAGGCCCACCAGAGAGTGGAAGGCAAAATAGGAGCATGAGCAGGAAGCAGGGAACCCAGACGTATGGACCCAGAACCCAGCAACAAGCTCCACAAAGGCCCCAGCCTGCATTCCTCTGTCCTCCAGGAGGGAGGGCCAGTCACCAGCCTTTCCATAAAGCAGTTCCCACACACACTGGCAGCCCCTCTTCCCCCTCTTTGTAGGCTGGGGTGTGGGTGGCTAAAGAGGGTTTCTCCATTGCCATGCTAGAGGCCCAGATGGACCCTTGGCCAGGTGGGAACCCCACAAGGCTGCTGGAATGAAAGAAAGTACCTGACCTGGGGTGAGTCCTTCCCATCATAGGCACTGAGGCCCCAAGCTCACCTCTAAAGCAAGGTACACAGCCGGGGAAGCCTGGACAAATGGTGACAGTTCCACAGTAATTCTGGGTGGGCCTGTGACAGAGCTCAGGATGGGGAAAGCACCCGGACTTTCTCTACCAAGTCTCCTGGCCAGCTCTCCTCTTCCTGAGGGCCCATGGAGTGGGCGCCTTGAAGAATACTGGACACAGGGCATGGAGAGCCAGTGGGAAGCATGGAGACACAGACTGAGGCATGGAGAGCTCAGGCCACATCCCCGGTGGAGGGTCCAGGGGCCAGAGCCTAGGGATCTGGACCGTCTCCACTTAGAAAAAAAGGAGGCCCAGCCTTGCTAAGTAGGCCAGATCATCAGTGAACTAAGGAATTTGGCCTTTCCTGAGTTCCCCCTGCCAGGACACCTCCTTCCCAGCTCAAAGGAGAAAGGCAGGGGCCCTTGGTAGTCCTCCACTGGTCTCTCATCCAGACCAGCTCAGCCACCTCTTACCCCCTCCCCCCACCTTCCTAGAGCAGAGCCCTGCTCAGGCCATTTCCCAGCTCAGACATCCTTGCCTGAGATGGTCCCCAGGGGGTGGGAAAGGCACCTCATCACACCCCCATGAGCACTCTGGGCTCTGCCACCCTGAACTCAACTGAACCTGCAGGTCCCCAAACAGCCCATCTTCCCCAGCTCCACGTGCTTGCCTATCTGTGCATTCTCCTAAACACCCTCTCACCCGCTCTGAAGGAAGTCTTGCCAGGGTCTCGAGCCCCAGTGCAAAAGGTACCTCCTCTAGGCAGCCTTCTCTGATGCGGGCCCTCACCTGATGCTCACAGTAACAGGGGATGAGAAGGTGGGGGATCACAGCTGGCTGGCCAAGCCATATTACAGCAAAGAAACTGAGGCCCAAATAGGCAAAGTGTCTGGTCTTGCCACCCTCTGCCTCCTGCCCTGCCCTCTTCCTTTGAAGAAGTAGGTGGCCATATTTATTTGTCTGGAATATGGGCAGAAAGAACAAGGTTCCCTTGAGCCCCCCAGTTCTGGGGGCGGGAGTATTGGGACCCCTCCTAGCCTGAGTATATCCAGGTGTCACAAGCTCCCAGGTCCCAGGACTAGTCCAGCTCTGCCTCTTAGGAAACTTTACCACTGTTGACTTTAGCCAAACTTCCTGGTTCCTACAGGAAGAGGGACCTTGGGATGTACAGGTCACACTGACCTCCCAGCCTGCCAGGCACCTCAGGTGACCCAGCACCCAGGGACTCCCAGGGAGATGCAGCTCGTGGAGCAAGAAGGTTGCCACCAACATGGTCCAAGCTCTGGCCAGCTGGCCCAAAGCACGTGGGAGAGGATGATGGCAGCTTTGGCAGAGGACACAAGCCTGGAGACAAGGTCCCATGGAGCCTTCAGGCCCAGGCCACTCCCTTTTCCTTGCTATTTATGGCCCCTTGGAGGCTGCTTTCCCCTTTGTTCTGCCAAACAAGCTCACTCCTGACTCCCAAGCCAGCCAGGGACTTGGCAAACATTTGTCAAGACTCGTCCCCTCACTTTGTGTTTGTCTACGCGGCAAAGATCTGGGCTCTGTGCACAGACAAGTTTCCCCTCCAAGGCTCAGGGGGAGCCCCCATCCTCAGTGGCCCCAAGGCCCCACTGCAGGTATACCAAGGTAGGAGTCTCTCTATCCACCAAAAGTTCAGCGTCCCTTCACCCTGCCTGAAATGCCACCATTGTTCCTCAGTACCATGCATTCCCCCTGGGGCAAGAATAGCATCCAGGCCCTGTCACTCAGACAGTCACACGTAAGTACAGGCACTTGAGGAGTTTTGGAGAAGGGGGTGGGGGAGCCTGTGAAGACTCAAGGCTTGAGGTGGAGGGCCGAGGGTGAGCTAGAATCCAACAGGAGGCAAGGGAAGGGGAGACAGGTGCACCCCCAGCTCCAGCCTCCATGGGAGGGGCTGACCCCACCCTGTGTCCTGGACTCACCAGGATGGTTCTGCCCAACCAGTCGAGGTCAATGTGCCCTGATTCATGCTGCTAGACAGGCAGACAGTCCCCAGTAAGGCAAGGTCTCTGGGGAGACGCCAGGTTCTCATTTCATAGTCGATGCCAGGATGAAGAAAGATGGAGGTCAGTGCCAGATGGAGCCCCAGAGAGCAGACACATTCCAGGGAGAGTGAGTCTCTGGGCCTCAGTTTCCCTGCATATACAGTAGGAACACAGAGGGGAGCCCACTGTCCTGGAGGCCGTGGCTGCAGCTGCCTCAGATTCCCCGGCAAAGGGCAGGAGGGAGGGAGCAGCCCCAGACACAACCCAGACACCAGGCAGCACTTTCACCTCCCTGCAACTTGACTTCTTTGATCCTTGAAGATGGAAACAGTCCCTGCTCTACAGATTCGCTTTGAGAACTAAAGGAGCTAATGTACAGGAAGATGTTTGCAAAGACCTGACACACACCTGGGGGCCTAATCCATGCGAGCTGGTGTTATTATTACTGTTATTTGGGGCTTTAGCCATGTCAGCGAGCCTCAACCAATTTGAGTTCCTCGTGTAAAATAAGCTGGCAGCCAGTTGTGATGGGGAAATAGCCTGATACAATGAGCCCACTTCAGACCTAGCACAGAGCTGGTGCTCAGAAAGTGTTAGCCCCTCTGCATGCATCCAGTAGGTATTCAATAGATGCCTGCTGACTTCAATCACAAACGGCTAACAGGACATTTAAAAGGAACAAGAAACAGGTCCCTGAGGGATAAAGAGGGAGGCTGCCTTGGCTATCCCCAGGGTCCAGGACCCTTGGAGGCTGGGCTGGAAAGCCTCTAAAGGGGCTCCTACAGTTTGCAAACTATGGCCTAGGGAGCTCTGGAGCTCCTCGGGGGTATCTGTTGCATCCGAAGGGGCTACAGGGGAGAGCAGACAGCAACCAGGGCATCACTTCATTCCTCTGTTTAGGGGTCTTAGTAAAGTTTCATCTGAAAAATGTGCCCTGTTGCTAGAACTAACCTCACTTCTAATTTTTTAGGTGAGAAAATAAAGCCCAGAGAGGACGATCAGCAAGGAACCCAGCACCTTGGAGCCATGGAAACCCTTCTTGGTGCCTCTTTAGGCTCCTCATGGTAGCAGGGGCAGGAGGGCACACAGGGTGTTGTGCACCTAGCCCCAGGTAGATAAGAACATCCAGATGCACCTGCCCTTCACTAGCTTTGTCATGGCCCTGCCCCCATCCCAGCTTCAGGGTAAACCCCTGCTACCCTCAGTGCTCAGCCAGTAGGTCACTTCCTCCAGGAAGTCTGCCCTGACCACCAGGTTAGTTTTGCTCTCCTTGTTCTGTGCTCCCATGGCTCCAAACCGGCACCACTTCTAAAGATGCATTCATCTTTGGATCTGATCCCCTGTGAGGGATTGCATCAGCATTGTCCATCACTCCTGAGTCCCCAGCACCCCACCCAATGCCAGCACATAGAGTGGGTACTTAATAATTGCCTGTTGAATGAACGACTGAAGTATTGCCTCCATTTTCCTCATCTGCAAGATGAATAAATACCACCCTCCAAGGTAAGAAAAGTGGGCCCCTCACTGGGCTGTCTGGTAGGCTGGCAAGCCAAGAGCTCAGACAGCAAGGGTCCTTCTCCTGCTGCCCCTGAGCAGCTTCCGAGGTCAGGCAGCCAGGCAGGAACCACCCACCAGTTTCCTCTGCCATGGCGGAGCCTCAATCTAATGAGCAAAGGCCTAGGCTGGTGGGCATATGGGGTTCCTTACCAAGACTCTAGGGCACCCCACCCACCAGAAATGCCTGCCAGGCTGGCACAGACCCTCCTAGCATGAATATTTATTTAGGATTTGCAGAGAAGGGAAAAACACAGACTACTACAAAGCATCTGCTGAGGAAAAGAGACCACAAAGCCCCGGGGATCCCGTAGGGGCTCCCATAGCCAGCCCTGGCCTGACCCTAAGATCTACCAAGGGCTGCTTGGGATGGTCTCGTGAGCTGTGGCTGAGGGCCAAGCCCTCCGCATATGGGCATCTCTGTCCCTCACAACCCTGCGAGGCAAGAACTCTGCATCCCTCACTGAATGGCTAAGAAAACAAGGCTCACAATGCTAAGGGGGCAGAACTGACGCTCGCACCCAGGCTGACTCCTGGGAGCCTTGAGTACAGGGAGAATTGGGGCCAGGAATAAACATAGAGCATCACAAGTCCCCAGGTTCTGTTCCCTCTCTAGTACTAGAGTGAGACTGGAGTGCCAGGGTGCACAGCATGGAATGAGGCTATAGCAGTGCTGGCCCCCAACCACCCTTACAACTGCACAAAATGCACTCCTATCTCCCCACAGGGAGGTGACCCAAGGACCCCCAGGAACAATGGCAGTCACTGTGAAGCCACCAGCCCCGTACTTCCAGGGTTCCCGGGCTAAAGGGTAGCAGCCCACAACACTGAGGAAACATAAATATTTCATGGACCACTCCCTCCCAGCCTCCAATCCTGTGTTCAATTATCATGAAACAATTCAGAATTTCCAACTCAGGGCTAATAGGCTGCCATCAGCCAGTCAGCCAGTGCAGGCAGGGGCAATTACTTTAAAAGCTTCCGACAGGGTTGTTCACTGTACTGGCTCCCCGAATTGTCTATCTGTGATAGTGGCTGTGCCCCTTCAGGCCCTGAGCACTCTGTGTCCTGTGCAGGAGGGAGACATCTGGAGGGAGACCAAGGCACTGGCTGCAGAGCTTGTGATCATGAGACTCACTAGGCCTACAGATGGGTAAACTGAGGTCTTCGAGGGGCAGCTCCAGAAAGGCAGGGGCCATAATGTCTCACCTTCACATTTCCCATGCCAAGCTGTGGCCTCCTGCATTCATGGCAGATGAGTGGACAAAGGCTTATGGATTGATGGAGAAATGAAGGGATAGATAGAGAAGCTGGGCAGCTCAGCAAATGATGTTGCAATAATATGCTTCCATCTCACCTCAAATCCATCCTCCTCTCTCCAGGCAGAGTGGGCTTTTAAGATACACATCTGGCCAGGTCTCTCACTGTTCAAACCCTTCATCTGCTCCTCTTTGCTTTCAGGATAACATCCCACCCTCCTATCAAAGATTATGGAGCCCTGTGGGATCTGGTTCCCACTTGATTCTCCAACTTCCTCTTCCCCTATCTGTTGCCCTGCCTTCTCATCTGTTCCAGTGCTATTATGAAGCCACATTGTCTTCCTTTATTATCAAGCATACCACAGTTTATCTCACTTCAGATCCTTTGCACATTATATTTTCCTGGGGAGGGGTCCCCAGGTGGTAGAAAAACTGTTACAGCCAACTCCTCTGTGTGTCACTCAAGACACTTCAACAGCAGGCTGCAGATTTCTCTCCAACACTGTGCTCCCACTATGTAATGGATTTCTGTGTCTGCCTCCTTGACTCAACCCAAATGAACAGGAGCCACCTATCTCTGTATCTCTGCAATCACAGGCACAAAACAGGTGCTCTCTACATTTTTTTCAACCTGAGAGGCCATTCTAGGAGGGTCTCAGGACAGGGTTCTGTCCAGTATTCCATGCAGATGCTGAGAGGACTACAATGAAAACAATACTTCAGATGCCCAAATAGCTTCTCATTTTGCTTTGACTACCAACACTTGCACAATGCAATAGAATAATGCTCAAATACATTAATATCTTACCTGATCCTAGGGGGTCCTCTCTACTTTTAAAGCCTCAAACTTCCTCCCTCTCACAGATAAAAAAGGGAGCACAAATACATTCCCTTCCTTACTCTGTGGATCCATTCCTACAGGTAATCAAGACTCCGAGCTTCCCCTCCGACTTTCTGGCAGTGCTTCACCTCTCCCCACAGATGAGTGCAGGAACAATTCTGATGGACTTCAGACTCTCCCAACAGAGCCAATCCCTCCCCATCACATTGGACTGGACTTGCTACCCATACCATCAGCAGCCCCCTGAGAAATTTCACAGGGCAGAGTCTTCTTTGGAAACCAACCCTTTCCCTCCACCAACTCAGAGAACTTGTTCCAAATAGATGCCAGGACTCTTGGAGGAGCATGGTGACTCTAGGGTGCAGCCTCTGACCCTGGCCAAGCAAAGGCCTGAGCCACTCTTCCCCCACAAAGTGATTGGTGCAGGAGTGGGCATGTAAGCTGTACCCAGTCAATCAGCATAACTAAATCCCTTGCCCACTCTGGGGAGGGTCCTATAGTTGTTGCCAAGAGACGCTCAGCCCTGTTCTCAAGAAGCTTACAACTGGTAGGGGCAACAGGTTTTAATCTATCATTACACAAATATTTAATTTCAATACTGTTGCAATAAGAGCTATGAAGGAAAAGAATACTCCCCCTAGTTTTACTTGGTATTAAGATTTGGAAAAAAAAAAAACAAAAAAAAAAACACTGCCTGAAGAATTGTTATGGTCCTCTGTATAATAGTGGCTGCAGACATTTGCTCATTATGTTCAGCATGAACCCATGTAACAAATTCATCAAAGCGTTTTGCACTAGGGAGAAAAATTTATATTAGAGGAAGCACAGTAGTTTGGACTGAAACATAAAGAAAATTCAGCCAATTCTGCTGACCTTCTTTGATGGGGCACCTGGAAGCTGAAAAGTAAAGTGATATTCAGGAACAGTGACTACTACTTCTCTTCCTGGTGAATCCTGCCCCAAATCTCTTCTCTCTCTGATTCCCGATTCCACTGTGCCAGTGGGAATATATGCTCCCCAAGATGTCAAAACTAAAGGGAAATTGAAAAAAAAAATCTTTCTAGAGAAGGGAAAATAAGATTATAAAAAGTGTGTTTTGTACCCCCCAAGTTTCACTAAGAACTTCCTGACTTCCAGGCCCTGGTGTGCCCCACTCACCAGCCTGGCCAGCTTTCCTGGACCAAACTTCCTAGCACCTAAGCAGGGGATGAGGGCAGATAAACTAAATCAGAAAAGGGATCTGTTCCTCCTAGACTCAACCAACATGACCACCGTGGAGAAAGAAGGAAACAAAAACAAGAGCAAACTCTCTTAAAGAACAACCTGGCATCTATCACCATTAGCATTCAGCCCCTCTGTCCACAGGACTCAGGACCAAGCCTCTCACCTTCATTATCTCATCCATTTCCCAAGAAGCAGGAATTCTTTTTCTCACATTTCACAGATGGGGAAGCTGAGGCTAGGAGAGGTTATATTATTTGCCAAACTCACACAACTAGTAAAAGCCACTGACAAGATTCAGGCTCAGGCCATCAGGTGCCAGAGGCAGCATTTTTTGGCACCATAGGCCCTGCCTGGGGACAAGAGCATGCAGAAAATCTCATAGGAGATGAGAACAAAACTCGGAAAATTGCTAGCATGCAGGGAGGGGGCATGCAGCGAGGGGGGAAGGTGTGATTTCCTGCTACAGACGCCAGAGTAAAAGCCACCCCAGGAGTGCCTGTGCAGCCCTCCATAGTAAGGTCCAGCGGTTGCATTTATGCCCAAAGATGCCCCTGGTGCTTGGAGTGGAAGGAAGATTCCAGAGACAAGATTGGAAGCTTCTCGGCTTAGCAGTTCTAGGGCTGGACCCTCCAACAAGCCATTTTACACATACAGCAGTCAATGGGGGGGAGTGGACGTAGGGGGCTAAAATGCCCACAGCACAGGGTCCAAGTCGGCAGACTGCACTTTCTCCACGTCCAGGGTCCGCTAGTGCCGGCATCGGGGACTCAACCCCGGGTGCACAGAGCCCGGCACACACCACTGGAGAGGGATTCCTGCTGTTGAGGGTTGAGAGGAGGGTATAGAGTCCCCCGAACAGCACGACAGGGTTCAGGGGCCACCTGGCAAGGCCTGAATGCCGAGGCCTCTGTGAGCTTGGGTCGGGCCAGCTTCCCACTTCGGAGGTTGGGGAGGGCGTCGTGGGCCTCTGCGTTCCCAGGCCAAGCCGCCCTGGAGGCACGGACTAGCAGGACGCCGAGGTGGCGCGGGTCGCGGCCTCTCCCGCAGCAGCTGTCGGCGAGAACCAGGCAGGGAGGCGCCGCTGCTGACTGCACCTCATGAAACATTCACGCCCGGCTGCCGCGCTGCCATCTCCCGGCACCTTGCGCCCGAAACGGTCGCTCTGGAGCCCGTGGCCGTCCGCCGCCGTCCCTGAGAGGGTCAGGCCACAGCTCGACCTGCCCTGTGGTCCCATCCCAGAATCCCAGCAGCAAGCAGGCTCAGGCTGGGCACTTCGGGGTACCAGGAATAGGTTCGGCCAACTGGTTTCCCCCATGAGGCTTCGCGCACAGGGTTATCTGGCCACGGGGCAACGCTGGGGAGCTCTGTGGCCTGAGGGTGGGCAAAGGGCAGGCTCCCAGTTCCCTTGCGTCCAGCCCATCTCCCAGTGGCAGCCAGCCAGGAACAGGCCTGCGGGGCCACGGAGGTGGAGGCGTCACCGTTCGCAGGCCCGGAGCAGGATGGCCGCTGGGGGATGTGCAGGCATAGGGGTTGGACAAGGGGCCCCAGAAGTGTCTGTCCTGAGGGGTTGGTCTGCCCTTTCCTCACCAGCCCAGCCCCTGAGGAGAGAGAAGGAGGCAATCTCCCAAACAGGGCAGGTCGGGCGGTTGCCCCTCCCTAGCACCCCCTACTCCCAAACACAGAAACCCTGGGGTCTGTCCTCAAACCTCCCTGGCTGCCACGCTCTGGGCAGCGGACTCTCCCTGCCAACACGCAAGACCAGCTCCCTCCCGCAGGCTGAGCAGAAAGAAGAAAGGTCCAATCTCAAAACTCGACCACCAGCCCCTGTCTAAACGGAAGTAGGGCCAGCCCCTCACAAGTCAGGTGGGAAACTGGGCCCAGGGAGAGAAAGTGCGCCAGGTCCAGGCTGGGACCCGCTGCGGCTTGGTCCGCATGCGGCCGGGCGCCTCCACGGAGGTCCCAGGGC
>NW_012109585.1:3220000-3224658 GCF_000951045.1 Mandrillus leucophaeus
GCTGCGTCCAGCGATAGAGTGCCCCACCACCCATGGAAGTGCTGGCCCCTCTGCGTGGCCCGGGACTTCGGCCGTGGCTTCGCTTCAAGAGGGTATTTTTCCTAAACGAAACCGCTTCATTCGTTCGTTCGTTCGTTCGGGCAGCAATGCCGCAGAAAAGCAGCAGACGTCGGTCCGCGCCCTGGCTCTCTTCGCCCCGGACCCAGACGTCCCGTCGCAGCGCTCGGAGGTGCCCCCAGCCCATGGCGGCCTGCCCTCGCCAGCACAGGTCGGGCTTTTTCTTCCCAGGAGAGAAACCCCAAATTTCCTTCGTAACGTCCAATAAAGACATTCCCGCGGCTTCTCCCGGGTTTGGTTGTTGACGCAGGGTCCCAGAGCACTGCAGCCGCTTCTCAAGAACCGGGTCTCGGATTTCTGAAATTGACCAGCTTCGTAAATTGGAGCCTATTCTCCCGCAGCAAAGGGCCCCAAAGCTGGTATCGCAGTAATGGGAACCCCAGGCTGGAATCCGGGTCCCAAACTTTTCCGATTTAGGAATTCCCTGAATCTACAAATATTTAGTTCACTTTTCTGAAAAACTAAGGCTTGTGTATTCTCTTGATATCCCTGTGACCTCTGAAAGCCACCAGGGTCAGAGGGAGGAAATCCCAGGTTGCTGTCCACTAGGGGAGGATTCAGGTCTAGGGTTCAGGTCTAGGGTAGTCAGGGCAAAAGCTACAGGCAGCAGGGGCAGCACAGAAGACCTGCTGTCCCCGTACTCTTTCTTGGGGCTGCTTTGGGCCTCCCGCCTCTCTTCCAGGGAAAGGAAAAGAGGTGGGCTGGGGCGTGGAGACCAGGCTGTCTGGACTCTAGGATGCAGAGGCCTCCAGACAGGCTCAGGGCGCTCTTCTCCCATGAAAGCAACCGCTGGGAAGAGGAGGCTATGGTGCATCCATAAGTTGCCCCTGCTCCCCAGTTGTGCGACCAGCTGCTACGTCCTTCCTAGTCTTCTTCCCCCCAGCTCAGCCATTCTCAGGAACCAGACAGCATCCATGGACTTAGGTGAGAGATGGGCTGGGGAGAGCCATGGGTCCTACCAGCCACTGACTGAGGGGCCCACAGCACAGAGTCCTGAGTTCCATACTCCCATCTGTGCTTCACTGGCGGCAGTCCTGCCCAAATACATCCTGGCTGTCCCCAGGACAGGCTGGGGATCCCCAATTGGCAGGAAGCCTCAGACTGGGGTCCCAGGAAGCCTAAAGGAGCCAGTGAGGTCTTTCCAGCCCCTACCTGAGCACCCTCCTCCCCACTTACCCAGTAATTGCTGTATTCAAAGAAACAGGAGCTTTTATTGGGGAGGGGGTATTAGATCAGGCAGAAAGAGGTAGGTGGTCCAAACCTGCACTCCCAAAACTGGGTTTTCAAGTTTGAACTTCTCCACAGACTAAGAGGCTTAGGGCTGGAATGTCCCAGAGAGTCATGGATAGCCCTGGTGGCAGGTCATGGCACATTCCTTCCTTTTTCCTAAAATACCTTGATTCTGGGAGCAAGGATTAGAGCAGGGTGCCCCCATGGGTGGGTAGAAGGATGGCCCCCACCCATAAAAGCCTTCCAACCACCCTGCCCAAATTACATCACTAAACCATTCTTGGGCACAGGCTGTTTTTAGTGAGCTAGGCTTCAGGAAGGGTCCTCGTGGTGACTACTTCAACCCCACAACAGCCCAGGTTCTTCTGCTCAGCCCAGCCAGGACCCTAAACTCCAAAATTCTTGAACATCACAGAATCATTGCTGGCTTTGTGTGGTCAGGGAGGGGTGGGGAACAGGGCACATGGTTCCAGCTCCACTAAGCCCCCTTCCCTCCTCTCTTCCTGTCCCATCAGCAAGTGAGCTGGACACTGAAGCAGCAGGCAGAGTCCGGTGTTGGACGTGGGAACTGAGGCTCAAGGCAGATCAAGTCTTTACCTTGAGGCAAACACAGGTCACCCAGCGCAGCTGGGGGAACACAGAGCCTCTGCTTACTCCTGAAGGAGTGCTGTTTTCTGTCCTGTGTGTGTGACAGGTCCATGAGTGTGCAAGAAGCCCCTATCTTGACTGGGACAATGACCAGTGAGAGAGAGTAGCTGGGGAAGAACAGAGAGCGTGTCCAGGTCCCTTCCCCAGCCAATGCCCAAGATCAGGCCACAGCCTCCTCACAATCAATTGCCTCCTCACTCCTTGATCACTCCGTGCTGCCCAGGCCCAACAGAACAGACTCTGCCAGCAGGCCCCACTAGCCCCAGCCCCTCTTTGGGTCTCAGGTCCCCTGAGGATACGGGGCTTCACCTGAAACAGTCTGAGGGCTTTTCCATCTACACAGCAGGCATCAAGATCACCAAATAAAGGGACTATTGTGCCTGCCTGGAGCCCTGCCAGAAGTTTGGGCCCAGAGGGGCACACAGCAGGTGCTCAATAACTGCATTAAATGCACTAACAGTGAGGATACAGCCCCTCAGACTAAGCAGTGAGTGCTGCTCACAAAACAGTCCCCATTGGGGGATGGCCCAAAGAGTCACTTTGGTCCCTCTGGGAAGTGAGGGGGCTATGAGTCCCAACCTCCTCTGGATGTCCACAGACAGATCATTCATTTCTAAGTCTCTGCCCAGAGACGCACGGTGCTTCCCACCTTGGCCTGACATGTGGCGGGGTTAGAACACACCTCCTATCCCATGCCAGCCGGTGTTCATGCCAAGTAGCACACATATGCCTAAACTCAGCGCTTCCATAGTGCAGTGAGTACATGTGTGTGCACAGCATCTCCGCATGGATATATAGGATGTGCGTGTGCGCGCGTGCCCCCATGCTGTCTGCACTCAGGCTGTTCTATGGGATAAGACAGCTAAAAGGAGAATGGTGTGTGAAGGGACACTCCCCAGCATGCTGCAGCACCTGAATATCTCCTTGAAAGGAGGGATCTTCTACTGGAGACTCCAAGAAACGTGGTAAAGGTGGGGCTGAGGACAAATGCTGGGCAACTGTGCTTCCCCATGTTCCTCTGCCCATGACCAAGACTCATTTCATGGAGGGAGATCTCAGCTTGGAAGAAGGCAGAAGTCACTGAGCCTCCCCAACCCAAACTCCTGGGAAGTGTCATCCCTCTGGCCTCAGACCCTGCATTCTATGGTCACAGACGCACAGTGAGAAAGGGCCAGGCCCTAAGGAGCTGTGCTGTCTCTCCATGGCCCAGAGTGGGGGATGGGGGCAGGGGTGCTTTGGACTAACATGGAGGGAATGGAAGGCAGGCCTGGTTCCAGCCTGTGTGCCTGCCCCTGGCCCAACAGCCCTCACAAGGAGCTCAGCTGACCGTGGGTGTCTCCCTGTGATTGGAAGGGGTAAGGCGAGGACTCAAAGGCAGAACCTGCAGAGTGCCCCAGACGCCGACACCTGCGCAGTCAGTGCCACCCACCCAGGAGTTGAGGAGGCACTGGGTTTTGGGGTGAGGACACTGGACACCTCCCTGCTTCTTTCCCAGACCGACAATCTCCCTGGCGCTGCTCCCTTGGGTTACTGTGTCTGGTGGAGCTGGTCACAGGTGAGGGGCAGAGGGCAGTCTGGGGTCCGCCTATGGCCAGAGAAGCAGGTCAGGGCAGTGCCTTGCCGCCCCAGCTGTGGCCTGTTTGCTCAAGACGCTGAGGTCTTGGGGCCAGCTAACAATTGTTGAGCAAAATCCTTCGACAAACTTCACCTACGTGCAAGGACTTGAGGAGGGAATCACTCTTGGGAGTGGGAGAGTAATGTCTTTGCCTGTGCCCAGTGAAGGCCCATTGAAGCTGCAACTCAGCTACCACTGTGTGGGAGAGAAGCTGGAAGACTGAGGGCTTCCTGGGCTGCTGGCCCAGGGTTGGGAGACAGCAGTCACCTGGCCTACCAGGCCTGTGTCTGAAGCCCTGGGAAGCCACGATGCAGGCCCCAGGCTGGGACAAAGCTACCCTGAAGGAGGGCAAAGGCTGCCAAGGCCAACCCCATGCCTGCCAAGGCCAGGCCTGGCCCATTTGGCCAAAGCGTAAGGTGTAAAACAAGGGGAGAGGTAGAAGAGGCTGTGGGGCCTGGCTGGGATTCTGGGGTCTTCCCTCTGCATTCTCCAAACGCCTAGAGCCAGCAGAAACGTTTCGTCTGATTAGAAGCCATCATTTCTATCCCAATCCCGGAAAATTGACTGCGGTGCAGAGAGGGAGGCCTGAGAAGCAGCCTTAGGGGAGAAGGTCCAAGCTAATTAGGAGGCAGCATCCGGGGGCCCATTAGAGCGCAGGCTGCTGTCACTCAGCCGGGCTGAGTTCCCGGGAGAAGAGGCTGGAGAAGGAGGGGCAGGCGGCCCCTCGACGAGGACACCGCTGGGAGCTGCCGGAACGGGCCCCGGGCTCTGCCCCCGCCCCGGTGCTGGCTCGAAGGCGCCCGCTCCGTGCGATCCTGCTCGGCAAACATTCACTCATCCTGGGCTGTTCTCGCCAGCGCTGGGGACTTCGAGGCGGCCGAGACGGGAGTTGATTCTAGGCGAAACAAGTCATTTGGGGCCTGAGGTGGGCACGAGCCGCCCGGGACTTGCAGGCCAGATGCGTTTCTTTTGTGAGGCCGAGGGAGAACTCGGTGTGTCACCGGGGAAGGAGGGAGAGGCGCGGCGAGGCCGCGGGGGGCGGGGAGGC
>NW_012109585.1:3226073-3252672 GCF_000951045.1 Mandrillus leucophaeus
TGGGGTAGCGAATCCGCTGCCCGGCGCAGCCGCCCGGGTCCCCGAGGGACTCAGAGCTCCCCGGCATGGGCGCCTCTTCTGCTCGTTTCTTCTGTTCATTTCTTAATACACAGCTGAGTGTTTCTTTACACTTTCTTAATCTCTGTTTGTTTCTCTTTTGCATCCCTAAGTGATTTTTCTGAGAGGTTCTGTTTGCTTGGTTAAAACACAATCAACGCTGAACTATACTTTTGTTTTCAAAAGTTTTAAGTGCGGTCTTTGGTTGGTTTTATTTTTAAAACCTAGAGAGATATATAATCATAGATTGATTTTTTGAACCAAATCTATGAGGATGAATTAACAATTTTAACTTTATCTTTCGATTTTGAAAGAATTAATATACTAAGTGTAGGTCTCTGGAATTTAAAATATCTACATGCAACATTATTCTTCCGGAGATTTTAAAAAGTCAATCCAAAATGGCGCGTTTCTCCGGAATTTTCTCAAAATCCATTTACAGTGGTGTTATTTGGGGAATTTAAATTATATAACTATAATGTGTTTCTCTGGGATTTAAAAATTATCTCTGTAAGGGCCTTATTGGGAGGGAGTTAAAAATCTATTTACAACGGTACATTATTTTTTTAAATCCCAAAGAAATAAATGCTTCTGTCAGCCTGGAGTTTATACACTTACAGGTCTGTATTTAGTTAGGGGTGTGTTTGTACCGCGCTTTCTGGCTTCTTAATTTACATTTGCTCTGTGTTTCTTCCTGTCTGATTTTGAGAATTTGTGGCCCTTTCTGTGTCTTTAGGCATAGAGCTGTGAGCTTTTCTGGGCTTCTGTGTTTTGTTTTTAAACTCTTTTTCTTTATGTATCAATGTTTCTATGGCTGCGTGTGTTTTGTGTAGCTTCAAAGAGAGACAGACTGAAGCCCGAGGTCACCTAGACAGAGTCTGTCTGTCTGGGCTGCAGTTGGTGGGGTTTTCTAGGCTTTGGGACTGGAGACCTGGAAGCAAGGCCGAGAACCGGCTGTGTTGTGCCTGCCCAGTGGGGCTCCCACACATCCCTGAGGAGAAAAAAGTGGAGGAGTTTAGGCTGGAAAGATCTGCTCCTAGTTCAGAAAAGCAGAGACCCCCCTCAGATTTAGACCCCCTAAGAGCTCGCAAAACAAACAAAACAAAGCATACATTTGCTCCGAACATCAGCAGCAGGGCAGTCTGAGCCGAGCTAAGGTTGCAGGCCCTGCCCAGCCAGGAACCCAGGCCCGCGGCTAGGGCTCCGATTCTTGGGCTCTTCTCCGCGGTACACCAGACTAGAGGTGCCTAATGACGACCAGCACCCGGCAGGCGCTTTCCAGTGGGGACAGTTCCCAGGGACCCTGGAGGGAGGGAAGGAGGGAAGACCTCCAGCGCTGGTGGCTTGGCGGGCGCTTCGGTGGAGCCGGGACGGGGTGCAACGGGGCGTAAGCCCAGGTGACCTGCTCCACGTCCTGCCTACTGCAGAGAAGGAGCGCGGCGGGGAATCCAAGGGGCCTGAGGACAGTGGCACGGGAGGCACGGGCTGCGGCAGCGCAGACGACCCAGCCAAGAAGAAGAAGCAGCGGCGACAACGTACGCACTTCACAAGCCAGCAGTTGCAAGAGCTAGAGGCCACGTTCCAGAGGAACCGCTACCCCGACATGAGCATGAGGGAGGAGATCGCCGTGTGGACCAACCTCACCGAGCCACGCGTGCGGGTGAGCAAGGGGTGCGCCTAAGAGCACCCGCGCAGAGGGCTCCCGGGCCGCCTCTGCTGCAGCCCTCCAAAGCTTAGA
Source organism: Mandrillus leucophaeus (assembly GCF_000951045.1). Lineage (NCBI taxonomy): Eukaryota > Metazoa > Chordata > Mammalia > Primates > Cercopithecidae > Mandrillus > Mandrillus leucophaeus. The sequence continues at coordinate 3,227,869 of NW_012109585.1, forward strand.
CCCACAAGCAGACCTTAACTCTCCCACCATTCAGAACTGGTCCCTCCCACCACCGGCGATCCCCACCTTAGGCCCTGGCCCACCTAGCGTCTGCCAGGCCTCCAGGCCGCCATGGACCTCCAACCCCTCTGACCGTCATCCTACCTGATCCTCGGACTAAGGCAGCCCCAGCCCAAAGACCTGTGCCCTCAGGGGACTCCCCCATGCCCTGTGGGGCCCAGGACCCACTTGGATGTTAACAGGATACCCTGGGCCAGAGACTGGGCAGTGGATTCCCTGCCGCTGGGGACTTCGGGAGCTGCTGGCTTTACCCCGAAAACGAAAGGGAAAGGCAGGTCCTGCCTGGCTGCCTCGGAGAAGCCAGAAAGGTGCCTGGGTTTGGGGCTCTCAAAACTTCCTGGAGCAGTGGTCCCATCTCACAAGCAGATTCTCTAAAAGCTCAAGATATTCTCCACCCTCCCCAGCCGTCAGTAGGACCCTTTGCCTTCTGCCTTTTCCAGAAGGTCTCCTGTCTGGTGAGGTGGGGGGTGGCTCTGGGACCCAAATGTCCTTCCCAATCCCTTTTGGGATATGCCATCTCAGACCCAAGACCAGCCTGCATTCTCCCTCTTCTCACCCGTTCGGTTTCAAGTAAAAGCAAGGCTTTCCTGCCACGGTAGCAACAGAATCATTTCTTCCCTGGGGGCGCAAATATTTAATCAGATATTGGGAGCACCTCCCAAGTCGACCGAAGTCCCACCTGGCCCACAGACTCCTTACCATAACCCGCACCCCTCCCTAGGCAGGCTGGCCAGCCCAGTGGGACTTGGAGTGAAGACACAGCACTCAGTAATCCTGAACTCACTAATCCTGCCCAGGTTTATGGTGGTAGGGGTGAGTGGGGGTGGAATCAGGCAGTGTCAGTGCTGGGGACTAGGGAAAGCTGAGAAGCAGGGGTCTGGCAAACTAGCTCAGGAAACTTCACTCAGAACTGGAGGAAAATCCGAGAGGGCAGAGAGCATGCGGTAGGCAGATAGGTAAGGATGGGGAAGGACTAGGAGGTTGTCACCAAATTTGGGGGGAGAAAAGGAAGGGCAGGAAGATTAGAAGAAACTAGTAAGAATAGAAAAAATTAAATATTTGTGGAGAAACATATTTGGCATATATTTAGGCGGCAGGAAAGAAATTAGGAAGCAAAAAGATCAGGTATTTGAGAAAAAGAATCAACTGTTTAAGGGGAACAGTAGAGGTCAGATATTTGGAAAGGATGAAAAAGCCTAATATTTGGGGACGATTCAAAAGGATCAAAAATGGGGGATAAACAAGAAAACAGACTGAGGGAGAAGAAAGAGGTTCAGACAGCGGGATGGACTAAACGAAAATAAACATTTGGAGCCGAAAAGAAAACATCAAATATTGCCGATAAAGATGATAGCAAACTATTTGAGCGATGAAACAGATCGAAGAATTGGGGGAGTCGGGAAGTCCTATGTCTCAGGGAGGAAAAATACCTTTTGTATTTGAGGGAGAATAAGAAGACTGAAATATTTAGTAGAGTGAACCCGTTTGGGGGAGAAGGCAGAGGTGAACTGGTTGAGAGAGGAAGAAAGAAAACGAGTATCTGTTCAAATAAACGAGAATCTGTATTCGGAGAAGAAAATGGATACAATTTGGGAGAGAGGATAAAGATCGGAAAAAGAAAATAGTATTTTCTGGGGACAGGAAAGGTACCATTGTGGAGGGAATGCAGAAGCGGAAATATCGGTAGAAGGAGAGAAACGACAGTTCGGAGGGCAGCGGGCGGATGGAGGGCTCCAGGCGGTGGGGAGCCAGGTGGGGGCCCTCCCGGCCCACAGCAGCCCTGACCCTTCTCCCGTCCCCTCCCCCAGGTCTGGTTCAAGAACCGGCGAGCCAAGTGGCGGAAGCGTGAGCGTAACCAGCAGCTGGACCTGTGCAAGGGTGGCTACGTGCCGCAGTTCAGCGGCCTGGTGCAGCCCTACGAGGACGTGTACGCCGCCGGCTACTCCTACAACAACTGGGCCGCCAAGAGCCTGGCGCCAGCGCCGCTCTCCACCAAAAGCTTCACCTTCTTCAACTCTATGAGCCCGCTGTCGTCGCAGTCCATGTTCTCGGCACCCAGCTCCATCTCCTCCATGACCATGCCGTCCAGCATGGGACCAGGCGCCGTGCCTGGCATGCCCAACTCGGGCCTCAACAACATCAACAACCTCACCGGCTCCTCGCTCAACTCCGCCATGTCGCCGGGCGCCTGCCCGTACGGCACTCCCGCCTCGCCCTACACCGTCTACCGGGACACGTGCAACTCGAGCCTAGCCAGCCTGAGGCTCAAGTCCAAACAGCACTCGTCGTTCGGCTACGGTGGCCTGCAGGGCCCGGCCTCGGGCCTCAACGCGTGCCAGTACAACAGCTGACCGCCCCGCCGCACCACGCGGGCCGGCTGCCGGCACAGGGAAGGGCTCGGGCGCGGAGGACGCACGCGGGGCCCCCGGCTCGCAAGCCCCGGCTCACCGCTTTGCGGACCTCGCGCCTGCGCAGCCCCCTCCTCCCACTTCCTACTCTGGGTTGGTTTTGTGTTTGCTTTTCCGGATCCCACTCTGCCCTCCAAAAAGACAAAAAAAAAAAACAAAGCAAAAAGACGTCGGAGAAAAGTGCCGCGAAAAAAATGGATGAGTTGCAATTTCCCTCGGGATGGCGCGGGTGGTGTGTGTGTGTTCCCACGGGCCCCGGAGGCCCACTCCGCGGAGGGGACGCGGCGCGGTAGGCGAGCGGGGCCCCTCCCCCGGCGGGATGCCCAGCGGCCGGGGGAGGACGCCCTCGTAGCCCGCGTCCCCGCCGCGCTGGACCCATACTGAGCGGCCGGGCCTGCGGACTGGATGTGTGGGACCTGGACTTGCCTGGGATTTCCCGACCCCGTACAAACCAAGATGCCCTCTCCAAGCTGGGCCCGGCCGAGAGCGCCTTAGCTCAAGTCGGGATCCACGTTGGGGCAGGCGTTGGATTGGGGGTGACGGTGCCCCAGCCCAGGATCCGGCACTTGGTGGAGCCGCACTCGGCTCCGGCGCGCCTGGTAGAGCCCCGCTGGCCCTGCGCCCCGGAGCCCTATATTGAGGCCACGGAGCGGCAGCGGGCAGTGCGGACCTGGCGGGAGGAGGGGGAGGTCCGTCTCAGAACACCCCCAGCCTCGAGCTTAGCCGCAAGCCCAGGCCCTCTGCTCTGCTCCCGGGCTAGGAGGCGGCCCCCTGTCTGGGCGAACAGTCCCCTCCTCACCGCCCGCCGTGCAAGAGTCGAGCCGGTAGAGCAAGGGGCGCGGCCCCAGGGCCCTGCGCCCACTTTGCACACCCGCTCTCCGGCCCGCGCCCCTGTTTACAGCGTCCCTGTGTATGTTGGACTGACTGTATAGAATTATAAATCTGTCTATATCGACTTGTCCATGTACGTCTATTAAAACCATAGTCCGAGCGTGCTAAGCACTGCTGAGCCCCGACTGCTTCATTGGGCTGAGGAGGGAGGCGGATAGAAAGGGAACTGTGGGTAGAAAGGGAACCGGGCCCCTTGGGTAGGAGGGGAGCACCAAGGCAGCCCCCGCCGAGGTCTCCCTACCCCGCTTCCCCACCACCATTCTTGACCTGCTCAGCCTGGCTGCCATGAGGGCACCGACCGACGTTGCGAGCCCGCCCGGTGCGCGCCCGCTAAGCTGCGCCTCTCGGCGTTGTGCGCGGGATGCCTTAGCAAGAACCCCCTCCCTCCACGGCTGCCGAACTGTGCAGGTTCTTCCCTGGTGACCCTCGAGGCCCCAGGGTGCGATGGGGTCCTTGCCTGCCCAGAGCTTTCGGGCAGGGGGCTGCTGAGAGCCTCTTTAGACCTGGGGTTGCCTTTTCTTCTGTGGGTCCGGCAACAACCCCTCTTCTCTCCTCGGAGCCAGGGCCAGGCTGTTCCAGGACTCAGGGAGCTGGATCTATCAGAGTCTAGCGAGGGCCTCCCGCTGCCTTTCTCCCTAATGCCCGCAACGTGCCGAGGGCCCACCCAGGGGCGTGCGGCTGTGCAGGAGAAAGTGTCCGTCACACAGGACTCATTTCTCACTTCCAATACATCTCAACTTGTGGGGACTGCTGGCCGCCTCCGCCCTCCCCTGGCTTTTGGAACTACTGAACAAGACCAGCCTGTAAACTGCCTGTAAAATTCTGCTTCCCTTAAGTAAGTCATTTCTAATGGCAAAACAAAATGTTTGCAGCTGCAGTGGGGGAGGAAGGAGGGGTTGATATTCTGCTTTAGAATCACCTTATAATGGGGGTTGGCACTGCCCTGGACTCAGGCGAGCCCTAGCTAGGAGTGGGGCACAGCCACAGGCTTAGTCACGAGCTGACAGCTGGAGAGCCCTGTGCACACATTCTCAAGCCAGGTCAACACAGCCTTTGAGGTCAGGAGTGTTGTCCCTATTTTACAGATGGAACCAAGGCTCTGTAGCTGGGCCAAGGTCACACTGAGCCAGTAGGTTTTTAGATTCCAAAGCCAGGCATTTTTCCACTGATTTTCTCACCTTCAGATGAGGAATGAAGAGGGGTCCTCTCTGGAGGATGGTCAGCCTGATGCTGTGAGACCTGGAGTGTGGAGCTCTGAGATGGACAGTGCCAGATACACAGGCTAGTGGGGGTGGGGGTGGAATAGGGCAGGGGGCTGGAGCCAGACCACCCCTCCCCCAGCGGCTCCAATCCAGAGCGCCGACCCACTCTCTGGGAACATAAACACAACTACATCTGGACTTGGAGGGCCTCCCTCAGACTCACACATCTGCCAAGGCCAGAGGGCCCTGGTCTCAGCTGAGGGCAGGAGTCAGGGGAGACCTAGAAGGAGGCGGGCTGGAGGAAAGTGAGGAGCAAAAAGGAAGCCTCTCTGAAAGTCAGGTCTAGCACCAGGTGTGAGGGGAGCCACACAGGGCTCAGGTGGAGATGCAGTGTGGCTGTGGGGCCACAGGCCAAACAGCTGCAGACGGGTCAAAGGGTAGAAGTAGTCCCAGAATGACCCCATCATCCATCAAGGACTGTGGCCAACCAGGTGAGTGAAAGACCCAGCCGCAGGCCCCTCCCAGCTGTTCCCACCCAGCTATTCTGTGGCTGGCAGAGACTACAGCATGCAGCCCTTTGCCGCTGCTTCGGCTGCAGGGTCATCACTGAAGGGGGCTTGGGACTATAGGGGGCTCTGAAAGCCCAATCCTCTGGAAAAAAAAAAAAAAAAGGCAGAATTCCTAGCCAGCTCTGCCTGAAGAAGATTGGGGGAGGGGACCGCCATTCATTGAACATTGACCGTGCCCCTGCTCTCAGTGCTAGGATGGAGCAGTGGAAACAGACACAGCCCCCGCTCTGCTGGACAAGTAAACAGACGTGTGTAATTACAACCTAGGCTGAAGAAAAACAACAGGGTGCTGTGAGAGTAAATGGGGTCTTGCTTTAAACAAGGTGGTCAGGCAAGGCCCTTCTGGGGAGGCGGCTCCATCCCTATATTCAGTACCAAGCTCCAATGCTGACTGAACCTACACAAGGCCCCAGGCCCCAAGCTAAGTGTACACTCCTCATTCATAAGCCCCTTTACCTGCACACAGCCCTGTGAGGCTGGTATGGTTATTCTTTTATTAAAGTGAAATGCCCTGGCTCTCCTCTTGAGGTCCTATTCCCTGCTTTCTGCATTAATAGGACTTCCCTGTCAAAATTTCTCAACAGGTCACTTTAGATGTCATTTGGGGTTTTCCCAGCTCAGCTTTCCCTCCCTGCCTCTGCAGGGTGTCCTGAATATGAGTCATGATTGACAGTCCTCCTAGCCACACCCCCACCCCACCCCAGGAACTATCCTAGATGCTGGGCCCTCGGTCACCCAGCCTATTGTCCTGTGGTACAATCTTCCCATCATCCTCTGTGGGCCAGGCCCTGGGAGAGGAACCAGGCCCAATTCCTGCCACCCACTGGGCCTCTGGGGAGAGGCAGAGCCCAGTCAATACCCTAAGAGATGACAGGACGCAGGGCCGGGGGGAGCAGGCAAAGCAGGGGTACTCACCCCAGCATGCTCTTCTAGGGGTGTCCTGCGCCATGAAGCAAGGATGCCTGGACACTTCTTTTTGTTTGCATATCATGTTATGAGTAGCTAACAGCAGGCTCTTCCTGAGCACCAGGCCCCAGCAAAGCTCCTCATAGCAACTTCATGACGGAGGGATATGTTATCCTTATTTTTCACAGGAAGAAACTGAAGCTCAAAGGGAATCAGTAACTTGCCCAACATGGCACAGACAGCTAATGAGAGGTAGAGGCAGCACCTGAACTCAGACCCTCTGACCAGAGCGTGCGCTCGCACCCACCGTGCTGTACACTCCCCTTACATGAATCACATTTGTATTCAGGAGGGAAAGGAAATAAAAAATTAGATTTCTCTTCAAGAAGCTAGACTCAGCTGGGCTCCAGAACGGAGACAGAAAAGGCCCCAGGGCCTAGGATTTGCCCTCCTAAGCTCCAAGCTATGTGACAGCAGCAGAGGGCACAGGTAGCGGGGACAGAGGAAGCCCTGGGGTGGGGGCAGGCAGAGACACAGAGCAGCTTTTTGGTGAAGAAAGGGCCCTGAATTCTCAATCAGGAAATCCAAGCTCCCACGTCAGTCCGGATTACAAGCTTCCTGTTTCCGAGATAGGGAGAACCCCCCCCACCCCGAGGCCACCTCCCAGCCCCTGCTGGTGCCTGCCTCCTTGCCCCTCCCATCAGGGGAACCCCACTCTTCACACTCCCACGTTGCTTTTGCAGGTTCCTGGGTCCTGCCTCCTGACTGGCTGGTACTGCCCAGGACAGGTGCCTACCTGTCAAGCAGCTGCAGAGCACTCAGGAGACATGGCCACTGGAGCCCTGGCTGGAGGGGCTGCAATTCCATGAATCAGACCACTGCAGAGGAGCAGGTCAGGGTACAGGAAGCTGCTCGTGGAGCAGGGAGGAGGCAGAGGGCAGGATGGCCCTCACATGAAAGCTGCTCTGGCTGGCTGAGGCACGTGTCTCACTCTGTGCTGTCCCCCCACTGCACTTGACATGTTTCATTTATCTTATTAGCTTCATTTTATAAATGGGGAATGTGGAGCTCAGAGAGGTCATGTAACCTGTCCTAAGCTGCACCACACCACTTTAGGGACTCAATCTCTAGCCTGACTGCAGAGTCTATGGGCTGTGACTATAAACACTGCCTCCCAGAGGCTGGCCCTGGCAGCTGGACAGGATCAGTGTACTCAGAGGGCCAGCACAGTGAACTGAGTCAAACAGGTATAGACAGCATCCCCTCAGAAGTGTCTGCACATGGTAGATGCTCAATCAATATTTGTTAAATAAAATAATTGAGGCACTTTGGGAGGCCAAGGCAGGCAGATCATGAGGTCAGGAGATCGAGACCATACTGGCTGACACGGTGAAACTTTGTCTCTACTAAAAATACAAAAAACCATTATCTGGGTATGGTGGCAGGTGCCTGTATTCCCCAGCTACTTGGGAGGCTGAGGCAGGAGAATGGCGTGAACCCAGAAGGCAGAGCTTGCAGTGAACCGAGATCGCGCCACTGCACTCCAGCCTGGGCAACAGTGCGAGACTCCGTCTCAAAAAAAAAAAATTTGAGGGATGGCCGTCCCTCACCCCAACACTCCACAAAACATATCTTGACCCTTTCTCCCTCTCTGAACTCCTTTCTGTCCTCTATCTTGCATTTTTCCTTCTTCTGCCACTCACTCGCTCACTCCTTTTCAGCACAGGCAGCTCTTGGCACCGTGTTTCGGAACAACAAAATAACCAAATTCAAAAATGGGCAAAGGACTTGAATAGACGTTTCTCCAAACAAGACATACAAATGACCAATAAGCACATGAAAAGAGACTCAAAATTGCTAGTTATTAGGAAAATGCAAATCAAAACCACAATGAGATACCATCTCACACCCATCAGGATGACAATTATCAAAAAAGATAATAACAAGTGTTGGCGGCCGGGCGCAATGGCTCACGCCTGTAATCCCAGCACTTTGGGAGGCCGAGGCAGGCGGATCACCTGAGGTCGGAGTTTGAGACCAGCCTGACCAACACGGAGAAACCCCGTCTCTACTAAAAATACAAAATTAGCTGGGCGTGGTGGCACATGCCTGTAATCCCAGCTACTAGGAAGGCTGAGGCAGGAGAATCGCTTGAACCTGAGGCGGAGGTCATGGTGAGCGGAGATCGCACCATTGCACTCCAGCCTGGGCAATAAGAGTGAAACTCCGTCTCAAAAAAAAAAAAAAAAAAAAACAAGTGTTGGCAAGGATGCAGAGAAATTGGGACCCTTGTGCACTGCTTGTGGGAATGTAAAATGGTACAGCCACTACAGAAAACAGTACGATGGGCCGGGCGCGGTGGCTCACACCTGTAATCCCAACACTTTGGGAGGCCGGGGTGGGCAGATCATTTGAGGTCAGGAGTTTGAGACCAGCCTGACCAACATGGTGAAACTCCATCTCTACTAAAAATACAAAAAAATTAGCTGGGCATGGTGGCACATGCCTGTAGTCCCAGCTACTCAGGAGGCTGAAGCAGGAGAATTGCTTGAACCCAGGAGTCGGAGGTTGCAGTGAGTCAAGATCGTGCCAATGCACTCCAGCATGGGCGACAGAGTGAGAGTCTGGGTATATACTAAAAATAAATGAAAGCAGAGGCTCAGAGAGATATTTGCATACCCATGTTCGCAGCAGTAGCTAAAACATGTTTACCGCAATAGCCAAAAAGTGGTAGCAACCCCAGTGCCCATCAGCAGATGAATGGATAAACAAAATGTGGTATTTACATATGGTAGAATATTATTCAGCCTTAAAAAGGAAATTCTGACACAACTACAACATGGATGAACCTTGAAGACATTGTGGTAAGTGAAATAAGCCACTCACAAAAGGACAAAGATTGTGATTACACTTATATGAAGTTCCTAGAAGAGGCGAATTCATAGACAGAAAATAGAATGGTGGCTGCCAAGGGCTGAGGGATGGGGAATGGGGAGCTACTGTTTAATGGGTACAGAGTCTTCGGAAGGATGAAAAAGCTCTGGAGATGGATGGTGGTGACGGTTGCATAACAATATGAATGTACTTAATGCCACTGAACTGTACAGCTTAAAAGGTTAAAGTGGTAAATTTTATGTATATTTTTACCTCAATTTTATTCAGCAAGTATATCTGTGTTTATGCCCTTCGTTACCCAGAGAGGCATTTAGAGGCTGATTCCCAGGACTCCCAGAGGCTGTGTTCACTGTTTGGCAAACCTTTCCCTAGAATCCTCTTCAACCAGCAGCCCCTTGGAGGCCCCAGCAATAGCTGAGCCCTTGCACGGCCCTCATCCTGACTTTTCATCTTTCTATGCAGCATAGCAGTGGGACCCCAGTAAGGACACTCCCTTCACTGAGCGTCTACTATGTGGCCACGAAAGAGCAACCCAGGGTGGATGACTTTTCTTTGTAAGTTTAGCATAAAATTAAATGTAGATTCACTATTGTCCTTTTTTTTAACCGAGCTTCTCCGTCAAAACTAAGGCAAGCAACAAAACAGTCTTAAGCACAGTACCATTTTTGTTCTTATATATGCACAGAGAAATGTATGGATATGTACAAAGTGTTAATAACAGCTACCTTTGACAGGGGGAAAATGAACATTTTTAGAATTTGTCCCTTTCAAGGTCTTTTTGCACTGACAATGTATCAGTTTTGCAATGATGAAATAAAATAATGATTATTTTAAAAATACAAAACCCTGTGACCCGCAGGGGATAACCTTCTGCCCACTGCCCCTGTCCTCCCACTGAGGTGCCAGTCATCAGCTACCTGGGATGCAGCCTCATTTGAGGGAGGCCGGTATGACAGCTATCAAGTAAACCTTTACAGATTTTGACAGAAATGAAATTTTTGTTTTCAAATACATTCTTCTTTGAACAGGTGTCAAACTAGTAGGTGCCATTAAGAGTGTTCAGTGAGAATTTGTAATGATCTTTGATTACGAAGCAAAAGAGTTCAGAGTTTGAAGCAGGTTCTCCTAAGAGGGAGTCCTTCCCTTTTCCTTCCATCCCTTGTTGCACTCTCGCCTCTCCCCAACCTCCAACTCAGCAACCGATCTGCACCCCTACCTTGCCCTGACACACACACAACACACACACATAGTGTGTGCCTGCCAGCCAGCATGATCATGGAATCTTTATTAAAGAGGTCCAAATTACCAAGGTTTTACTACACTACTAAAAATAGTCATGCTTACTTAGCCTGTTTAATAAGCACACCATTTCTAATTTTTCTGCCTGAGTAAACTGAAACATCATTCCAGAAATACATTTTTCCTGAAACAAGAAGGCTTGCTTTTTTCTTCTTCATCCATACACCATTCTCCCTCTTTCCCCCTCCTCTGCCTCGCCTCCTCTATCTGTCCCCTGTGTCCCCCTCAGCTCCCACACCTACCCTTTTTTAAGTTTCCAACATAAAGGGTAAAGTAACAGTAATTTGAACTTGGCTTTCACGCAGAATGGACCAATTTTTTTTAAGTGTTGGTAATTTGTCCTGAAAATGGGTATCGGGAGTTGGGCTGGAAAGGCTTTGAAGAATGGGGTTTTATGAGTGGAAAACGCAGCCTGAGCATGCGGGAATGTGAGCTGCACCCCCCTCCATGCCTGGGACAGTGCAGCACGTGTGATAATTGCAGCTAATAGCACCATTATTGCTATTATCACATTATATTACTATTCTTCATCAAAATCAGACAATGCTTATTAACCCATTTAATTGAACCAAGGGTTTAACATCCCAATGACTTCACAGAAAGTGCTTGGCAAACTCTCTAAGACATCGTAGCCACAAAGTGGCTGGCCACTTCACTGCCTGCCAGACTGTGGCAGGGCCCAGCAAGGGTTTCCCCAAACTGTTCCCTCCTGTGGGCTATCTGGGAACTTTCCAGGACACACTGGGATGGATGCTCATCCCCACCCAGACTCCAGCCTCTTCATGCACACACATGCCCACACAGGCACACACCCACACACACACACACACACACACACACCTCTCTCCCTCTGGGTAAATGCAATTCAATAAAGGATACCCTTACACAAAAGACCCCACCCCAGGCACTGTGTGGCCAAGGATCCTTCCTCCATCCCCCAAGCTGGCATTCCTATTGTGTCACCAAGGCCGCAATGAGTACAGGCACACACAATTCATGGTGAACCCCTGGCTTCTCCCAATCTTGGCACTAACTCCACCAAGGCCTCTCAACTCTCCCACAATCCAGAGCCCACAGTGGGGCTGCTGAAGCCCACCGAGCCCCCCAGGCTCACAGAGACTCACCCAGCCCCTCCAGGCAGGGATATCCACTGAGCCCAGGCTGGTGGAGGGGCCTGGAGGAGGGCACGATCCCCTCGAGGAGTCAAGGAGTCCAAATCCTAGCCCGTGGGCTGGGCTTTTCCCAGGGCATGACCTCACTTCACAGAGCCCCAGTAACCCTCTGTCAAGCGGGCATTGAACACACCTGCCTACCTCTACCTCTGAGGGTTTCCTGTCAGGGTTTGAAAAGACCCTGGATGTGACCATTAAATATTGCTGTCAAGTGGCCTGTTGCTTCAGAGGCACAAAATTACTCATTTTCATCTCACTGACCTCGTATTGCTGGAGGATTCCTGAGTGAAGACGCTCTTTCTTGATCAACGTGTCCAGCCTCCCTCCTCTCCAGACAGGTTCCCCAGGGAAACCTCTTGCTTTGCTTCCTTGGGAGTAGTGGCACTTCCAAGCCCCCAGCAGGGATGCTACACTGCCCCAGATCCTCCACCAGGTCAAGAGCTCCCCCTTGGGTGAGAGGGAATTACGTCCCTCTCTGAAGTCCCTTAAGTCCTGAGCTTTCACCAGCCTCCTGCTCTGGCCAGCAAGGCCTAGGAAGGCCCTGCCTCAGCCCACCCAGCCCAGCCTACCTCTGGGTGTGGTGGGGAAGTGAGGGCCAGAGACAAGATCATGGAGGTTAAGAGCACGAACTTTGGAGTTAGGCAGAGCCTGAGTTTAACTCACAGCACCACCACTCAGTCACTGCCACAGAACTTCTCTGAGCTTGTTTCCTCATCTGTAAAGTGGGGAAAATGTGAAAAGTTATATATGGTGTTTGGCACTGTGCCTGTGACAGGCATAAAATAACTGCTGAGTCTCTTTGCTGCCCTCCCCCTCCCTCCCTCCGTCAGGATTCTAAAGCTGGCATATCTCAGGCAGGCTGATCACTGGCGTCCAGGTGTCAGGGATGACCCTGCAGTCCACAGCCCTCCCCAGCTGGTGCTAGGAAAAGAAGTATCTATGGATAGAGGAATTAAGGTCTGATTCAATGTAGGATACAAAAGATCAAAGGTGAGAGTATGAGAAAGGAGAAATTAAGGCTAATGGGAGCAATCTGGGAAGGCTTGCTGTTAGAAGGAGCCTGGTACTCTGCCTTAAAAGACAGGCAGAACTGGGATGGGTATGCAGGAGCAGAGGTGAGACTGAGCCAGGCAAAGAGGATCCCTGGGAGGCATAGGAAGAGGAAGGAGAGACAGAATAGGGAGAATAGAGGAGCCTTAGATGCCAACTGCAGGGGATACAGCCACCCTCAGAGGCAGTGGGAATGAAATCTGGCCAGGTCATTGCTTTGCTTACCACGATTCCATCCCTTAAAGGCCAAACTGCCCAGCTGAGCGTGTAAGCCCTCAGGATCTGGCTCCAGTCTACTGCCCTAGCCTCCAGCCCCTCACTGCCCACCCCACAGCATAGGCTGCAGCCACACTGATTTCTCGGCACTCCCTAAACCCTCGCTGAGCTCCTGCCCGCTTTCCTTTGTGCATTTGGTTCCTTCTGCAGAGAATGCCCTTCCACCTACCAAGGGGACACACATACAATGTTTTCAAGGTAAAAACTGTTGTTTTTCCTGATCATAAAATACATACTCATTCTTAAAATTCAAAAAGTTCAAAAAAATGTGAGCACAAAAGTCGAGATCCCACAAACCACTATGAATATATATATATATATATATTTTTTTTTTTTTTTTTTTTTTTGAGACAGAGTCTGGCTCTGTCACCCAGGCTGGAGTGCAGTGGCACAATCTCAGCTCACTGCAACCTCCGCCTCCCGGGTTCAGGTCATTCTCCTGCCTCAGCCTCCCAAGTAGCTGGGACTACAGGCGCCTGTCACCACGCCCGGCTAATTTTTTGTATTTTTTAGTAGAGATGGTGTTTCACCGTGTTAGCCAGGATGGTCTCGATCTCCTGACCTCGTGATCTGTGCGCCTCAGCCTCCCAAAGTGCTGGGATTACAGGCGTGAGACACCGCGCCCAGCTCACTATGAATATTTTTATGATTATCCTTGCAGACGTCCTTCATCAGACATATATGTCTATATGCTCATACATTCTATATGCTCACTCACTATTACATAAAGGATGCCAGATCCCATGATGCTCTAGAAAGCCATTTTTTTCACTCAATAAAATATCAAGAACATCTTCTCTTATCAAGAAATCATTACTTTTAATGGCCACAAATATGGATTCATAATAATATAGCCAATTCCTCACCAATGAGCATTTAGGTGATTCCTTATATTCCTATTATAACAAGCCACAGTAAACATCCTTATCCATGCATCTCTGTGTATTTGATATTTATTTAACTCCTTGGGATAATTTCAAGAAGCAGAATGACTGGGTCCTAGAAACACACATACAAAATCTAATCCACATTGCCTTATGAGAAGGCCACACTTATTTGCATTGCCAAAAGTGGACAAAGGTGTGCATTCTCCACACCCAGGCCTATCCTAGGTTTTTTGTTTGTTTGTTTTTGTTTTTTGAGACAGTGTCTCACTCTGTTGCCCAGGCTGGAGTGCGGTGGTGCAGTCTCGGCCCACTGCAACCTCCGCCTCCCGGGTTCAAACAATACTTCTGCCTCAGCCTCCCAAGTAGCTGGGACTACAGGCGTGCGCCACCACGCCCAGCTAATTTTTGTATTTTTTTTCAGTAGAGACTGGGTTTCACCTATTGGCCAGGCTGGTCTTGAACTCCTGACTTCGTAATCCGCCCACCTTGGCCTCCCAAAGTGCTGGGATTACAGGCGTGAGCCACCACGCCCAGCCTGATCCTAGGTTTTGTCTATCATCTTTGCCACCTAAATGAGAAAAAAACAAAACCTCTCACTGCCACTTTATGTGTGGTGTTTTATTTATTTCTCCTTTTTTTTTTTCATTTTAATGCAGATGGTGTCACATATGTATAGTTCTGCAGCTAGCTTTTCCCACCTGATAATGTTTTCTCTCCTTTTCCACTTGCCCTTTCAAGGGTCAGAGTAAAAACTCCAGCCAAGAGTCTCTCAAGGCACCCCTTCCAGGTGCCCACAGCTGCCACTCCTGCTGATCAAGTTACGAGTGAGTGCAAGAGCAGGCGGAGGGAACTGCCTGAAAGTCGCCACCCTAGGGGGCCAGCCTTGTGGGCATCTGGACACCGACCAGGCTGGTGCATCCTGCCTGCTGTGACCAAATCACGCCTGCTCAGCACATCCCATCTGCAGCCAAGCCTCCATGTGGGCCTGCTGTACTGAAGCCCAGGGAAAGGCGATGTCAAGCCAAACCTCTCTGTCTGCCCAGGCTGTAATTTCCTCATTAGGCGCCGCAGTCACCACCCTTTCTGCACACACTGATTGCTTCCTGCCCTCCTCCCAATCTCCAGGCTCCCGGGGCTCCCAGGGCCAGCAGACTTCAGAGCCTGGACTAAGCATTGAGAAGGTGCCAGTGAACTCACTGGCCAACCGAGAATCGTCTGTGCAACCACCGCCCCCTTTTCAGAGTCAGGCCCCTCTCAGAAGGGAATCATGGCTTGGTTTTTAAAGTTGAAAAAATAGCTGCTTCAATAAGAAAGAACAAGATTGCTATGAAGCAGTAGAGCAGAGGGGCCTGTGTTCGAATACTGACTCTGCCCTGTAATGATGACCTTGGCCCAGTGAGTCTCTGAGTGCTGGCTTGCCTGCCTATAAAAGGGGACAACAATTCCTTGGAAGATTGTTGTGTGGCACCAGAGCAGTGGCTAAAGAGTCAGACACACTTGGTTGTGAATCCTGGTTCTTTCCCCTTAGCTGTACAACCTTGGGTAGGTTACATCACCTCTTCAAACCTTAGTTTTGCCACCTGTTTAATGGGAATAAGTGTTGTTATGTGATTGAAGTCATACATGTGAAAAAATCTTATAAACAGAAATACTGGCAAAACAGAAGGCAGTATTTCCACAGTCAGTAAGGAGAACAGGCTGTGCCGTTGAAGCTCTGGGCTGACCTCTGTTTGGATCCCTCCTTCTCTGGGCCAGTGTCAAGTTTTCTTTTTTACATTTTAGAGATGGGGTCTCACTTGTTGCCCTGGCTGGTCTCAAACTCCTGGCCCCAAACTCCTCCCGGCTCAGCCTCTTGAGCAGCTGGGATTAAGGGTGTGAGCCACCACGCCCACCTCCAATGTCAAGTTTTGAAGAGTTCTTTTTATCTCAGGCCCTGATCCCAGGCATTGAAGTAGCACTGGAGAGAGAGGAAGTCAGGGGCAGTGGTCCCCAAATGCCAAGCTGGAGGGCAGCCAGGTTCTGCTGCTGTGAGAACACCACCATGGTCCATCACCAGTTCACACAGCTCTCAGTTACTCTGCAGTTTCCCAAGAGTTTTGAAACAGGCTCTTCATCACCTTCTGGTTTCTTGCACACTTCTCTTCTGATACTTTAGTTTCATCTTGCAAGAAGACAGTCATACCTGGTGCCACCACCCTCTGGTATGCTTCACCTGGAGGCCCCTGATCCAGCTAAGGGCTCAGTCCATGGAAAGCCCTCTTATCATTTCCCACTGTTAACCCAACAGGTCCCTATTATGCAGGGTGATCTTTTATATAACCCGAATATAACCCAGAATCCACATGCTCTAATCTATCCATGGGGCTTCATTTTTAAAAGGTAGAGCAATTAAAATAAAATTTAAAAATAATGTTAAGATAATTCCAATCATTATTTGCCTCTCTCAAAGAACACCTATAGGGATCCCACTGTTAACCCACAAGGACACTTAACCCCCTCTTTTGTCCTATCTCCAGGGCACACCCACCAGCTATGTCATAGCTGCTGTCCACAATTCCCAGACTCTCAGTCCTCAGATTTTGCGTCCTCCTTCCCTCCCTTTTCCCAGCTCCCTGTTGTGTTTTCATCCAGCCTCGCTGGTCTTTTAATTTTCCCTCTGTTTTGCCCATTACCCCGATTGACCAGCATGGAGGAGAATGCAGGAGCTGGCTGAGAAAGTACAAATACTCCCCTTTCCCTCCAGCTTTGCAGGCGTGGCTCTCCACCATTCTCCTAATGCCACATCACACAAAGCCTACAATAAAGTCAAACATAGAACTTGGGGCAGGTGCAGCCTGTGGCTGACCAAGCACAGACAAAATTCTTTGTAGCACAGTATGGGGAAGAGTGGGGATGCCCATGTGTTGATAGATTTTGCACCATCACATTTACCTCCTTCCCCTCTTTCCAACCCCTGTGACGATAATCAGAACAACCACCTCTCCTTTCTGAGTAGCCTAGACAGGAATTCAGAACCATCTTCTCTCTTGAGGGCCTGTAGGACGACACAGCAGACCCATTTGGGGCCAGGGACAAAGCCTGACACAGGCAGAGATGCCCGGAGAGCCAGACCTGACCTGCTGAAGGCCAGTTTGCTCTAGGAGGTGTCCTAAAGCATTTGAAGAAAGCCTCAAGGGACACAGTCTCCAGAGTCTCAGTATCAGATTTCTAGGGGCTGTTGGAATGGACAGGAGCATTCACATTATCAGTCACTGCCTCGATCTCCACAATACAGGGCCTGCTTCCTGCTGGTGGAATGAGAAAACAGTTTAAAAAAAAAGAAAATCCGGCCACCTTCCAAACACCTCCAGCCTTGAATTCCAGATCCGTTCCACAAGAACTGGGGGAGGGCTTGGGCATGACCAGAAGGAGACTCGGGCCCCCAAACCATCAGACTGGCAGGCTGGAGATGAAGGAGCCATTCAGGGTCAACCCTACTAGATTCCAGGGTCAGGGGAGGATGAGGAGGATCCTGCTTTCCATAGCCAGGCATGGGTAAGCAGAGCCACTTCTGCCCCAAGCAAATCAATTAAAGGTCTTGGCCAAGCCTGTTTAAGTTGGTGAGAGCCCAAGTGGGGATTCCAATCTGCCGTGTTTGCTCTGCAGGCTAATAGAGCCAAGCAGAAATGCTGCTTTGGGACTTTGTGCCAAATATCCATCAGCTTGCTCTGCCAGCAGTGCTGGGCCGGCCCTGTGCACGTCATCTCTGCCCCCACCAGCTCTTTGCTGTCTGAAAGCCTTCTTGTGCCCTTAAAGGCAGCTTGCCTTTTGATATAATTTGGATGTGTGTCCCCTCCAAATCTCATGTTGAAATGTGACTCCCAATGTTGGAGGTGGAGATTAGTGGGAGGTGTTGGATCATGGGGGCGGCTCCCTCATGACGGGCTTGGTGTCCCCACTTCGTGATGAGTGAGAGCTTACTCTGTTAGTTCACACGGTAGCTGGTTGTTTAAAAGAGTCTGGCAGCCCTCCTCCCCTCTCTCATGCTCCTTCTCTCACCACATGACACACACGGGCTCCGCTTTGCCTTCCACCATGAGTAGAAGCTTCCTGAGGCCTCACCAGAAGCAGGTGCTGGTGCCATGCCTCCCAGACAGCCTGCAGAACCATGAGACAAATAAATCTCTTTTCTTTTAAATTGCCCAGCCTCCAGTATTCTTTTATAGCAACACAAGATGGACTAATGCACCCTCTCATACCACACCCTGGTGGCTGTGCCCAAAGTCTGCCTCCCTAGGCATGGGATCTAGGCCTTTCAGATCTGACGTGCCATCTGCCCATTCTGAACCAGCTCCATCCTGGGACCCATTCATACCCCTGTGCAGTTCCTGACCTCTGCATCCTGCTCTCAGCTCCGTACTTTCCCCACCAGCAGCAGCATCAAGCTGGCCTCATCCCTCTCAGCCCCTGACCAGCACAGCCCGCTACAGGTGCCCCAGCAGAGGTGAGGGCTGACAGTGGGGAAGGGTGAACCATAAGCTGACCACCTCTTTTCTCACACCTTACAGAGATTTGATCCTTGTACCCGGTCAGTTTTATCATCACATTTCTCACAGGAAACAGGTGAGGCTTGAAAGACCAGACACTTTGCCCAAGGTCTCCCTATGAGGGAGCACAGGTCTCCCAACTTCAAAACCATGGCACTTTCTACCTTGCCCCACTGCAGCCAATTTTTACATCTCTGTTCACTCTCAGATGCCTAGGGCAATTCCCAGGATTCCTGATGAGAGTAGCTGGATATGTTTTAGCGTTCCCATGGCTATGCTGGCACACCCTGTGTGAGCAGCTGGCAATGTCTGCTTTGCCCTGGCCCTGAACTGGAGCCACTGCCTGGGGCCTGCCTGCCCTGCTAATGGGGCTGCACCCACAAGAGCACCCCTGGAAGCCCCGAGCCTGGCGTCTTCCCTGGACATGTCAGACCCAGAGCAACTCCCCCTGTCATGAGGGGCACAAACACCCTATCTACCCCAGCCCAGCTTCAGGGCATGGACACAAAGCTGTCTCCGTGCAGGAAGTGGCCAGGCTGCATTTCCTGCCCTCAGAGGATTCCCCCACAGCACCTCAACAGGTCTCACCCTGAAGAGCCATCCTTCTTCCACACTGTTTTCATGTGTCCCTGATTCTCTCTATGCAGTCCCCCCACTCTGAATTCAATGATTGTCCCTTCCTCAGTGGCTGGATGACTGTCTTCCCTACACAACTGTGAGCTCCAAGAGGGCCAGGGCGAGACCATGGGTTTCTCATCATAGAAGCCCCAGCACCCAGCATAGCTCAGTAGATAGCAGTCGGATGTATAGATGAAACCAGGAGGACAGGTTCCTACAGCCTGTGGTGGTGGCTTCAGGGGTGCCACCACCCAGGCCTGACTCTTTGTGTAGCCACTCTCCATGCTACCCCATGCATTTTCTGCTAACCTGAATCCCCAGTGTGGGGATGGGGCCTTTCTGCACCCAGCTACAGGTGCCAGTCCCAGAATACACCTCCTTCTCTGTATGAGGTGGCACTGCCAAGGTGACAGCCTCAGGCATACTCCCCAGCAGTGGTGTAGAGTGGGCACTGCCAGGCCTCTGGGCTGGCCAGTCTGGAGCAAGGAGTGTCATCTGTGCTGTGTTGCCCTGCTGGGGCCTTCAGATGGCTCCATCATGGCTAAGCCAGAGTGGTGCCAGGGCGTTGATGGCCCTGGTAGTCATATGGCTAGGAATAACAGAGAAAATCCCACCTTTTAAGTGAAGAGTCCTACTTAACCATATGAGGCAGCAGCACACAGTGCTGATGAAGCAACCTTCCCCGGGCTCTGTGCAAGGTGCCCTGGCATTGCCAGCAGGCTACTCCCCCAGATTGAGCTCCAGGCCCACACAACAGAATCCTGCCAGTCTTAGCAGCACTCCTTGGGGTGAGTCTTGGGGAAATCAGTGTAGCCTTCCAAAGAGGGGTCTCTGCAGCAGTGGGTCCACAGAGAGAGATGTGACTCTGTCAGTATGAGAACACCCGCACCCAGATCAGCAGGGCCACACCAGTTCAAGGGGGCCATGTGCCTTGGAGGGTGGCTGGAGGTCCTCTTGGTCTGTGGTCCTCAGGCAGCTTCCCCAGGTCCTTGCTGCTAGGTCCAGGGAGCCTAGAGCCAGCACAGGCCCTGGATGTGGCCTCTGGCCAGGACAAGCCTTGAGCCTCCCGCTCCCCATTCCCTAGGTCTGCATGTCCTGTGGTGGGGGATGGGGGATTGGCTCTGGGGAATCACATTTCATAAGCACCTATCCAGGCCCGATCTCAAAGGTGGGGAAATGCCATAATGACAGCAACCCTGGAGAGGACAACTCAGAAAGCCTGTGTTTAATAGGGACCTGTCATAGTCTGCAAGGCTCTCAGCACATGGGTGTCCCCATGCCCAGCTACTTCTCCTCCACCTTTTCCAAGGACTGGGGCTTCTCCTGGGGCAAGTCTTCCAGCATTAGGCCCAGCACATGCGCGATCTCATAGTACAGCTCTTGAAGCCTGCAAAATGGAGCAGGAGGAGATGAGATCTGAGGTCAGGGGCAGGCTCCAGGACCCCCTAGCCCCACTGACCACACGTTTGCACCTGCACAGGTGTAGGGTCAAAGAAGAGCAAGGACTTCAGGCCAGATCAGGCTGGGTTGGGATCCTGGATCTGCCACTCTGCCTGGGGTACCCTGGAGCAAGGGATTTTACTTCATGTGTCAGGTTGGAAATAAATTCTTAGGTCCTGAGAGAAGTAACTGTGTGGAGTTGCCCAGTGACTGACCCCCTATTGGGCCAAAAGTGGGCATTCCCCAACAACTCCTTCCTTTTTGGTTTCGCCCATCTCTAAAGCCCTCCAAGCGGCTTTCATTGAGAAGCCAGGCTAATTATATCTGTCCTCACTGAAGAGCCCACTGTAGCTCCCTAGTGCCCACAGCCCACCATAGCTCCTGATGCCCACAACCTGTCCAGCCATCAACCAGGTTTTTACATCCTTCCTGCTCAGTAATGGCTGCTCATAATCCCAGCTGACTCACACTGAGCACAAGCCCTGGGCCAGGCCAGGTTCAGAGCTTCACATACACTGTTTTCATTGAATCAGCCCAGCAGCCCCTCATGTGACAGATGGGAAAGGGGCAGAGAATTGTCCAAGGCCACACAGGAAGGTAGTGGCACAACCAGGCCAGAAGCTGAGACTACCCGGTGGTCTTTCCTCTGCACTCTGGAAAGGGGTTAGTGAGGAGAGGCCTGGAGACTTTAAGGAGCTGGCATTTACCTACAAGTCAAGGTGGGTTGGGGAGGGGCAGGAGGGCCAGATTCCCCCAAGCCACAGCCTGTCCACACAGCAGCCCAGCCCCTGTGTATACATGGAATGCTGTACCCCCAAGAAAGCCATGTTCCACCCACCCACTGCCCATCAGCACTTCAGTCATCATCCCCCTCACTCTCCCAGGGCACCTGACACAGCCCGACCTCGAGGAAGCCCCAGGGACCAGGGAGGGCTAGGGCTGGAACTGACTTGTGGACAGTTGTGTCCTGGTAGTCCAGAGTGGAAAAGTAGATATCAATGAAGGGTAGGCTAGTGCCAAAATCATCCAAGACCATGGGGTCAGTGTGGTGCAAGGTCTTCTTAAAGTTCTCCACCAGTTCACTGAAACTTTTGCAGTCAGCATTTTCCTAGAGAGGAAAGCATAATGAGAGAGCAGTGATGAGAAGGTGACAGTCGAGCTGCACAGAGGCATGGGGAACCTCCAGGATGGGCCGCAGGCAGCGGCCTGACCCTGGTCCTGGAAGGAAGCTTCAGCCTTGTCACAACTTCATCCTGACCCCTTCTGAACCTGGACTCCTGGGTGAGGTGGTCACCATTGAGGACAGGCAGCACATGAAGTCCAACTGAGGCTCAGCGCAGCCTCTCCCAACCCTGGGCAAACCTTGGCATGGTGAAGACAGGCACATGTCTCCACCCCAGAGAAGAGGCCAAGGACGGATGCACCCAAAAAGGGAGGGAGGCCTAGCAGAGCACCCGAGGCTCAGCATGGGAGGCTCAGAGCACTCAGGCTCAGAGGGAAAATTCACCCTGGTCCCTCATGGTTGCATCATGCTTGACAGAAAATCTCCAGCCTGGTTTGCTCATTCTTGCTCTGGTTTAAGGAACTTGAGAGAACCAAGGTTGTCTGGCACTCTATCAGAGCCTCCGCATCCTTGTCCACTCAGTGGCCTGGGGCCATGGCTGCCTGGCTCCCAGTGAGCCCTCAGGAAGAAGCCTCAGCACAGACTGCCTGGCCCCAAAAGGCCCAGCAGTATAGTTCTGCCCACAACAGAGGGAGACATTATAATCACAGCACTCAGCACTCTGAGAGGTCCAGAGAAACACAAAAATGCCAACAGTAAAGGCTGATTCTATAAAACATGGGAGGAAGGCGGCTGTCTTACCTAAGGTTGCAGGTGCCTGAGGCCACCTGCTCTCTACACAGGCACCATGGCCCCTCCTCCTCACCATCCCATCAGCCTGATGATCCATCCACCCATCTGTCCACCTGCCTGCAGGGGCCACTCACCTGTATGTGCATCAGCCTGCTGATCTCCTCCTGCTGCCGCTGCAGAATCACCTGCTTCTCTCCCATGAGCGTCACCTGCCGCTCCAACATCAGCTCTCGCTCAAACTTTTTGATGGAGTCCTAGAGAGTCAGACAATGGAGGTCAACTACAGGCTCTTGCTACATGCCCAGACCCAGTCTTTCCTCTTCCTCAGCCTTGCACCACTGCTCAGGCCCTCAGCAGGAGCACTTTTCCCCACACAGTGCCAGCCCCCACTCAAGCTGCCAACTGCAGCTGCAGAGGCTTCCTAGGCCCCACCATCCTGTTGACCACCATCAGCAGGCAAGGCAAATGCACTGGCTCAGGGAGGAGAGTTGGGCCGGGTGAGGGACAGGCCCAACTGGCCTCCTCTACTCCACTTCATTGGGAAGACACAGCTACACAGCTCTGGGTCCTCCCTGGAGACTTGCCCTACAGCTCCACGTGCCACACCTGCCCTGACCTCCGATCCTCACAGGCGGGGCCTCACCTCCGTGTGCATGATCATCACACCCACGAACATGTTGAGGAAGATGAAAGAGGCGAGCAAGATGAAGATGATGGTGAATGCCCGGCTCAAAGCAAATTCCCGATTGTCCAACTGCTTCTGCAGGTCTGTCCAGCCATCAACCTGCTCAGACAGGGCAGAGTATGCTGAGGGCCCAGGCCCAGTGGCACAGGCCTCCTCTTCACCTACACTAGGGGAGTGCCAGGCCCACTGAGGAGGAGGGTGGCTCTTCTTCCACGTCATCCCCTCAACACCTCTCAGTCCACTGGCTCCAGCACATACGTGATGGCCTGGGAATGCAGAGCACACCTGGCTGGGGATGCTACTGACCAACATGCCTCGACGTCTCTTTTCTCAAGGCCTCCCAACCCTCCCAGAAAGACACCGCCTCTCTGCCAGGCCCACCTTTGAAAAGACCCCACTCTTTCCAGAGTCCAGCAGAATCTAGATTTCTAGATTTGGGTTTTACATGCTTCTTCTAGGTGGATTTGTGACAGCCGGTTCCCCAAAAGGCTATGTGACATGGGTTTCATTTATAAATTAAACTGAATCCAAATGAATTATTATTTGAGAACTCTGCAAAGTCTGATCGCCCTGTGAGACATGTAGAAGCACTCTAAGGAATCACAGGCCTAGAGCGATGGAGCCCTGTGCAGGGTGCTGGCTTGTGATGGGGAACAGACCCCAGCTTCCCTGGGCCCAAATGAGTACCTGGACATGAGAAAAGCCCCATGTGAGGCCCCACATGTCCACACACTCACACCAACTAGGCTGTCCCTTCCCAAGGCCCCTGCCCTCACCACTGTTCCCAAACACAGTACCGTGGCCAAGCTGAAGAGGGTGAAGAAAGCCGCAGCCAGGTTCCCCCAGTTATCATGGTCACCCTTGTCTGCAGATCCAAACAGGCAGAAGCCCAAGATAGCAAAGATGTACATGAGGAGGAAGAGCAGGAGGAGCACAGAGGCCACAGTATAGACTGTCTGTCCCACAGCAATGATCAGCGTCTACAAGGCAGGGACACTGTGGTAGGCGAGGGTGCTGCTGGGCTGGGTGGGCTCCAGGGACAGAGGTCCATTCTGCCCAGTTCACAGCTGTCCCCAGCAACTGGTGCCATGCCTGGCACAAGGCAGACGCTCAATAAGGGTAGGTGAGTGGGTGGGTTGGTTGGTTGGTTGGATAAACTAATGAATTAATGAAGTGAATCAGAACTGTGCCCAGACTGAGGGCTGGATCCATTTAACAGTGCTTCACCAATGTCTGACATCCACTCTCAGTCAATTCTCTCAGGTCTGAGGTGACCACTCCACTTGAACCCCAACCTGACTGTGTGGTCATCTCAGGGCATCCTGCTCCTGCTTCTCAGCTGAGGGCCAGCCCTGAATGCTCTCTGCCCCAGGCCCAGGAGGAGTAGGGGAACGACCCTGGGAGTGAGTATACAGATGGCCGAGAGGAATGTGGCTCCCTGGTCCTTGTGGGCCCCGTCTTCACAGGTAGGTCCCTGTCTTGTAACCTCAGTCTTGCCCCATATGAAATGGGCATTTGTCTTATCTCCCCACTACATTGCCCATTTCTGGGAGCACCGTGTATGACTCCTTATTCATTCTTCCTGCTCTGGAGTCTTGCATGCAGTAGGCACTCAATGCATGTTCACCTACCTAGACATTTCACAGACATAACCTCAAGGTAGGTAGGTGTTATCATTCTTCCCATTTCAAAATGAGTGGTCACAGGCTCAAAAAAGCAAACTGTCTTGGCCAGGGTCACACTCCAACACAATGGCAGAGCTGTGACCAACTCTCAAGGCCTTTGCCCCATGCCACCACCTTCAACCACCAATGACCCTGAGCACAGAGACTGTTTACTGGCTTAGTACTAGGAAAGGAGGTCCTTAGAGCTAAGAAACAAGGCAGTACAGTTTGGACAGTTTGGGGTAACCTGGGAAACAGAGAGACAGTCCAAGAGTCCCCGGCTGCTCTGCGTGCGGAACGGTTTGGCGCTGCCTGCAGGGGTGAATGCACACCAGATGCCTCCCATCTCTCCTTGGGAAAAGAAAATAAGTGTTTTTGGATTAATTGCAAAAGAGCTGAGA
>NW_012109585.1:3252876-3253246 GCF_000951045.1 Mandrillus leucophaeus
TCATTCTCAGCAAACTATCACAAGGACAGAAAACCAAACACCGCATGTTCTCACTCATAGGTGGGAACTGAACAATGAGAACACTTGGACACAGGAAGGGGAATATCACACACCAGGGCCTGTTGTAGGGTGGGGGTACGGGGAAGGGATAGTATTAGGAGATATACGTAATGTAAATGATGAGCTAATGGGTGCAGCACACCAACATGGCACATGTATACCTATATAACAAATCTGCACATTGTACACATGTACCCTGGAACTTAAAGTATAAAAAAGAAGAAAGAAAGAAAAGAAAAGAAAAGAAAAGAAAAGAAAGAAAGAAAGAAAGAAAGAAAGAAAGAAAGAAAGAAAGAAAGAAAGAAAGAAA
>NW_012109585.1:3253296-3256285 GCF_000951045.1 Mandrillus leucophaeus
GAAAGAAAGAAAGAAAGAAAGAAAGAAAGAAAGAAAGAAAGAAAGAAAGAAAGAAAGAAAGAAAGAAAGAAAGAAAGAAAGAAAGAAAGAAGGAAGGAAGGAAAGAAAGAAAGAAGGAAAGAAAGAAAGAAAAGAAAGAAAGAACTGGAGGAGAAGCCAGGGTTTGGGATTTGAGGTTGGGGATGGGGGTGAGTGACAAGTTCAGTTTAGACACATCAAATTTGAGAAGCCTGTGAGATGCCCAGGGTGCAGTTGGGTCTAAAGGTCAAAGAGAGAGGG
This sequence comes from Mandrillus leucophaeus, assembly GCF_000951045.1. Taxonomy (NCBI): domain Eukaryota; kingdom Metazoa; phylum Chordata; class Mammalia; order Primates; family Cercopithecidae; genus Mandrillus; species Mandrillus leucophaeus. The sequence goes on from NW_012109585.1 coordinate 3,253,576, forward strand.
GTAGGCAGGTGGAGGGTCCTGGAAAGTGGAAAAGATCACCCAGAGAGGATGTGCAGAGGGAGCAGAGGAGGAGAACTCAGGGACCATCCTGAGAAAACAGCGTGTATGAGCCAGGCAAAGGATAAACACTCCTGACAAGTCAGGCTGGAGGAAAACCAAGAGAAAGGAGTGACAAGGATGCCAAGGGAATTGGCCACTGGATTTGAAGACCAGGAGGATGCTGGCAACCTCAGAGAGGCTAGATATTCTGGAGTGTAGGGAAAGCAGCTCGGGCATAAATGATGGAGAGGGAAGTGGGACTGGAAGCACAGACACTTTTCCCCAGAGGGTTCGCCATGAAGAGAAGGAGAGGGCAGGCTGGATTGCGTTGTTTGAGAGGGGACACACACAGGCAAGCGCTTGCTTACATGACAGCAAGAAACAAACGAAGGTGTATGCATGGCAGGGGAGATCTCTAACGCTCCCCTTCTCTTCTCTACCCAGGCCTGGGGCTCCCAGAATGTGGGGCCAGGCCCTAGACAGCAAGCCACCCAAGCCCAGGCGAGGGGCAGCCCCTGACAGGACAGGTCAACACACCCTGACTGAACACAGGAACCCAGACCAGCCCCCGCCTGGAGAAGCATGAACACTGGGTGCAGAGCTAGGTGAACCTACTGTGCACAGGACAAGTGCCTGAGGGCACGATTCAGGGCAGGGGGGCAGCCCTGAGGTTCTTTCTGAAGCCTCTGAGTCAAGGGAGTGTTGGTCACTCCATGGTTTTCAGCAACCCAGAAAGACTTCTCAGCAGCAGTAGCCCTTCCAGAGCCACCTTACAGAAGCACAGAGACTATTTCCAGCAAGACAGCAGCAGACTCTCAGCTATTTGGGGAAAGCAGCTAGTGGCCTGGGCCACCAAAAAGCTGAGGCGTCCTGGGTATGTAGTTCAAAGGATGTGTAGCATAAGAAAATCAGGCACTTCGCAGCACAAGAGAGAGGAAAAGTTCAGATGTGGCCTCTGGAGTCAGACACACCTTTCAAATCTCAACTCTGACATTTCACTGCTGGGTGACCTCAATTTCTTCATCTGTAAAATGGAGCTAATAATACCATTCTTAGAATTGTTTTAAGAGTAAATGAGATAATATTGGTAAAGATCAACCTGCCACACACGTTGGACTCAACTGGAAGATGGTAGTACAGTCATTATTTCCTTAGGGCCTTCGGGGCAAATGGGCCTACAGCCTGCCCTCCCAGCACCATGGCACCCCCAGCGCACTCACCCGGATGCCCCGGCTATAGCCGATAAGCTTGAGGATGCGCAGGGACTGCATGCCATCAGCGATATGCACGTAACTGAACTGTCTGCCCATGAGCTCGCGGACGGTATAGGGGAGAAGCATAATGATCATAACGATCACATCCAGCACGTTGTAGCCGTTCTTCCAGTAATTGATGGGGTCCACATAGAGCTTCATGGACAACTCAGATGTGCAGATGGACACAAAGAAGATCTCCGAGAGCTACAGGGGTAGCAAAGGTTGGAGAAGTCAGACCGAGCTGCACAGCCCTAGAGCTCTGGCCTGCTCCCTGCCTGAGCCCTGGAAGGGGTGCTCCTAAGTCACCCATGTGACAGAGAAACCCAGGCAGAGTTCCTGGCACACAGCGGACACTTAGTGTGCCTGACTCCCTTCCCCTTCTCTGTCCTTCCTACCCCGTGGCCCTATGCCTGGGGCTGGGTGTGACCCTGGGTACTTGGGAACGACTGCCTGGCAGACGGAATGACTGTATAGGCTCTAGCATACTGCAACTCAATCTGAATATAAGGTTTCCCAAGGGAAGGTCCCGAGAGTTTTCTGACCAACCTGAATATACAAACTTTTAGGAATATAGATGAAATACACAGATATCTACTTCTGTTTAATCTATTAACTTAATCATACATATTCAATCTGTTTCTGAAGAATATTCTTTTAGTTTATGAACCAATCTTCTTCAAATTCTTTTCATGCATCTACAACTCTAATGGCTTTGCTTTTACCAAGAAGTACTCTTTGTGTCATCTAAGTGTTTCCTTCCCATCACATCTTGACTATCACGCAATTCCATTCACTCACTGGAAGAGCTGTGATTGAGCACCCACCCTGTACCAAGCAAACATCATTTTAGGCACTGGGAAATGCAACAATGAGTAAGACAGAAAATGTCCAGCCCCCAGGAAGCTTACAGTCTAGTAGGAGAGACAGAAATAAATGCTGGAACAAATGTATATAGAATATAATGTCAGGCAGGAAGGAAAATAAACCAGCCAAAGGAGATAAAGGGACTCACCAGGTTGGAGGAGAAGAGGCAGTCCTAGCAGCTATTTTAGAAAAGATGGAAGCAACCAAACACAGAAGGACAAATATCACATGTTCTCACTCATCTGTGGGAGCTAAAAAAGTGGATCTCATGAAGATAAAGAGTAGACTGGTGGTTACCAGAGGCCAGGAAGGGCAGGGGATGAAGAGAGGTTGGTTAATGGTCACAAATATACACTGAGAAGAAATAAGACTTAATGTTCAATAGATCAATGAAGTGACTATAGTTAACATCAATCTATTGTGCATTTCAAGATAACTAGAAGAGAATAATTCAAATGTTCCTAGCATAAGAAAAAGATAAATATTTAAGGCAATTATCCTGATTTGATTATATGAATGTATCAAGTTATCACATGTAGCCCAAAATACGT
>NW_012109585.1:3261132-3266095 GCF_000951045.1 Mandrillus leucophaeus
GTTTCACATGTTAGCCAGGATGGTCTCGATCTCCTGACCTTGTGATCCACCCACCTTGGCCTCCCAAAGTGCTGGGATTACAAGTGTGAGCCACCGCACCCAGCCAAGATTTTTTTTTTTCTTAATGCCTTCCTCCCCACTAAACAGAGGAAGAACTTCTTTCCCAAGGACTAAGACGAAAGCAGTAAATCCTCATGAGAAAAGCTGTGATGAGATGTGGTCTGCAGATCAGGTTTTTAGTGGGAAGGGAGGAACACTGGGTAGTAGAACCCAAAGCCTGTGCAGAACAGTTGCGGGGAGACCTGGCTGGGCCTCCCACCTCCAGGCTGGCCCATAAGCTGGTGCCACCTGAGGTCCAAGCTGAGCAACCTTGAGAGCAGCAGTGGAGGAACAGACACGCTCTCCTGGGAGCCCCATATAGGACCCATGACAGCTGGATTTGGCCAAATTCTTTAAGCACAATCCACGCAGGCCTTCTAGGGCACAGTCCAGAAAGGTACGGAAATCCAGTCCTAGGAGAGGGTTGCCCAGTTCCCCTTAGGCCGGTAGCTCCCTCCTGAGGAAGTCCTAAGCTTTTGAGGCCCATGGTGTGGACCCCATTGGATGTGTGATTTTGAATTCCCAAATTCTTTTGCGGGGGGCAATTCCCTGTACCCAGTTCAGCTCTCCCGGGCTCTGGATCAAGCCACAGCCCTGGGGCATTCTGGATGTGGAAACGAGCTCCAGGCAAAGCAGATGCCCAGGCCCAGTGCTTGGAGGGAGCCCTCCTACACAGCCCCTTGGATGTGAGGAAGATGATCCGGCCCCAGGAGGAGGAGGCAGGGAGGAAGGGGGACTAATGCTCACACCACAGCCCAGCATCTGAAGGTTGTTTCCAGGCTGAAACGCAGATGAACATTCGTGCATCTCTGTGCAAAACAACATTTCCTCATGGTGCAGGTTTATTGTCATGAGGTAGAAGGCAGAGTGTCATTTTAATCAATCTGGGGTCAGGAGCCAAGAATGTGCCAGAGTGCCATCTCTGGGCTCTGAGATTGTAGCCCTTTATTTAAGGGCTCCTTTAGACTTGAATTAATACAAATTAGCTCAGAGGTGCAAGTGCCAACCATGGGCAGGTCCAGCTCCCTCTGGCCAGCAGGCCAACCAACATTCAGAGGGCATGTTATCCAGGGTCACTTCTGTGCCTCTGGGGCTCTGAGGTCCTATGACATCCCAAGGCTACAGGACAGCCACAGCTCAGGGTGGTTGGTGATCCCCAGGGAATCACTCTAGGATGCAAGGCCCTGCTTAATGACAGAAAAACCATGAGGCCAAACCTGGGGTGCATGCGTGTGTGCCTGTTGCCCCTGCATGCCCAGGGTCTCTGTGCATGCCTACAAGGGCAAAAGGCTGAGCAGTCCCCAAGCAGGCCAGCTTGCTCTGGGATACAGCCCTTGGCCAGCAGGAGCCTCTGCCACAACATAGAAAAGACAGGTGCACTGAGCCAGCAGCCAGTGTCCCCAGCCTTGAGGTGCCAGTCTGGTCACTGCCCCTGCCCCTTTCTTCCAAGATGGAAGCCCTCCCTGCCACCAGTCCTTTCTGCTTCCCTCCTCTCCTGGCCTCACCTGAAAGTCCTCTATCAGCAGAGGACATCACAACCCAGCTCCCCTCTCCAAGAAGGCTGCCTATCCCTAACAGCCCTCAGATTCAGGGGGCCACCATCTGCCTTATCCTGGGATCCCCTGTTTTCACAGGCACAGCCCCAGCTTTTGGGCAGGGCCAACCTTCCAGCTTCCCCCTCTCCCTCATGTCTTAAAATCTCTGCCTCCAGATTCAGTACCTCCTTCTCCAGCCAACCCTGCTGTCAGCCTGGGGGCCTTCCACATCTTTATGGAAGATGCTAGGCCTCTTTACCCCTGGGCTTCCCTCTCTAGTGACCCTGGTGCTACTCCTGGCCCCTGCTTCCTTGGTGCCCAACACCTGGAAAAACCAGATCACACTTCCCACTGGCAGATCCCGCCCTTGCTCCGGGGTGCCCACCTGACCATGAACATCTCGGGCCTCCAGTCTTCTTTCCCTTCCACCTTCCTTCCTCTTGTCCCTGCTGACTCCAGTGCCCAGCACCTTACCTACTCCCTTCCTTCTAGGACACACTGCAAGGTCTGTCTGTAGTCTGAAAAATGGGGAGCCACCCTCAGGCTTGAAACGTAGGGTGCTGCAATTGGATGTCAACTTTCAAGATCCTCCCCACCCTGCTGGGGCATTTCTGTTCCAGGGCTCCCAGTAGTGTGGGATGCCATTGCAGGAATCCAGGTAAGGCTGATGGTGACAGGGATGAAGAGATGTGGACAAGTCAATAACCACCGAGGAGGTCACACAACAAAGCTTGAGAGAGGAGTCTAAGTAGACAGTCAGATTTATGACTTGGCAACTGAATGCGGGTGGGGGACTCCTCTTTACCAAGAGATGAAATACTGGAGGAGATGATGGCCGAATAGGAAAAGCTCCAGTCTATAGCTCCCAGTGTGAGTGATGCAGAAGACAGGTGATTTCTGCATTTCCAACTGAGGTACCAGGTTCATCTCACTGGGGCTTGTCAGACAGTGGGTGCAGGACAGTGGGTGCAGGCCACCGAGCAAGAGCCGAAGCAGGGGGAGGCATCGCCTCACCTGGGAAGCACAGTGGTCAGGGAATTCCCTTTCCTAGCCAAGGGAAGCTGTGACAGATGGCACCTGGAAAATCGGGTCACTCTCACCCTAATACTGCACTTTTCCAATGGTCTTACCAAATGGCACATCAGGAGATTATATCCCACGTGTGGCTCAGAGGGTCCCACACCCACTGAGTCTCACTCATTGCTAGCACAGCAGGCTGAGATCGAACTGCAAGGTGGCAGCGAGGCTGGGGGAGGGGCACCCACCATTGCTGAGGTTTGAGTAGGTAAACTGGGTGGAGCCCACCGCAGCTCAAGGAGGCCTGCCTGCCTCTGTAGACTCCACCTCTGGGGGCAGGGAATAGCTGAACAAAAGGCAGCAGAAACTTCTGCAGACTTAAATGTCCCTGTCTGACAGTTTTGAAGAGAGTAGTGGTTCTCCCAGCATGGAGTTTGAGATCTGAGAAGGGACAGACTGCCTCCTCAAGTGGGTCCCTGACCCCCAAGTAGCCTAACTGGGAGGCACCTCCCAGTAGGGGCAGACAGACACCTCACACGGCTGGGTGCCCCTCTGAGATGAAGCTTCCAGAGAAACAATCAGGCAGCAACATTTGCTGTTCTGCAATATTTGCTGTTCTGCAGTCTCTGCTGGTGATACCCAGGCAAACAGGGTCTGGAGTGGACCTCCAGCAAACTCCAACAGAGTTGCAGCTGAAGGTCCTGACTGTTAGAAGGAAAACTAACAAACAGAAAGCCAAAACTCCATCTGTACGTCACCATCATCAAAGACCAAAGGTAGATAAAACCACAAAGATGGGGAGAAACCAGAGCAGAAAAGCTGAAAATTCTAAAAATCAGAGCACCTCTTCTCCTCCAAAGGAATGCAGCTCCTCGCCAGCAATGGAACAAAGCTGGACAGAGAATGACTTTGACAAGTTGAGAGAAGAAGTCTTCAGACGATCATAATTCTCTGAGCTAAAGGAGGATGTTCAAACCCATCACAAAGAAGCTAAAAACCTTGAAAAAAGATTAGATGAATGGCCAACTAGAATAACCAGTGTAGAGAAGTCCTTAAATGACCTGATGGAGCTGAAAACCAGGCATGAGAACTACGTGACGCATGCACAAGCTTCAGTAGCTGATTCGATCAACTGGAAGAAAGGGTATCAGTGATTGAAGATCAAATGAATGAAATGAAGTGAGAAGAGAAGTCTAGAGAAAAAAAAGTAAAACGAACAAAACTCCAAGAAATACGGGAGTATGTGAAAAGACTAAATCTACGTCTGATGGGTGTACCTGAAAGTGATGGGGAGAATGGAACCAAGTTGGAAAACACTCTTCAGGATATTATCCAGGAGAACTTCCCCAACCTAGCAAGGCAGGCCAACATTCAAATTCAGGAAATACAGAGAACACCACAAAGATACTCCTCAAGAAGAACAACTCCAAGACACATAATTGTCAGATTCACCAAAGTTGAAATGAAGGAAAAAATGTTAAGGACAGCCAGAGAGAAAGGTCAGATTATCCACAAAGGGAAGCCCATCAGACTAACAGCGGATCTCTCGGCAGAAACTCTACAAGCCCGAACAGAGTGGGGGCCAATATTCAACATTCTTAAAGAAAAGAATTTTCAACCCAGAATTTCATATCCAGCCAAACTAAGCTTCATAAGTGAAGGAGAAATAAAATCCTTTACAGACAAGCAAATGCTGAGAGATTTTGTCACCACCAGGCCTGCTTTACAAGAGCTCCTGAAGGAAGCACTAAACATGGAAAGGAACAACTGGCACCAGCCACTGCAAAAACATGCCAAATTGTAAAGACCACTCATGCTAGGAAGAAACTGCATCAACTAACAAGCAAAATAACCAGCTAACATCATAATGACAGGATCAAATTCACACATAACAATATAAACCTTAAATGTAAATGGGCTAAATGCTCCAATTAAAAGATACAGACTGGCAAATTGGATAAAGAGTCAAGACCCATTAGTGTGCTGTATTCAGGAGACCCATGTCACATGCAGACACACACATAGGCTCAAAATAAAGGGATGGAGGAAGATCTACCAAGCAAATGGAAAACAAAACAAAAAAAAAGCAGGGGTTACAATCCTAGTCTCCGATAAAACAGACTTTAAACCAATAAAGATCAAAAGAGACAAAGAAGGTCATTACATAATGGTAACGGGATCAACTCAACAAGAAGAGTTAACTATCCTAAATATATATGCACCCAGTACAAGCACCCAGATTCATAAAGCAAGTCCTTAGAGACCTACAAAGAGACTTAGACTCCCATACAATAATAATGGGAGACTTTAAC
>NW_012109585.1:3266145-3275014 GCF_000951045.1 Mandrillus leucophaeus
AGAAAGGAGGGAGAGAGGAAGGAAGAAAGAAAGGAGGGAGGGAGGAAGGAAGAAAGAAAAGAAGGAAGGGAGGGAGGTAGGGAGGGAGGGAAAGAAAGGTGGTCAACAGAGGTCTCGCTGAACCCAGGAATCGAGACAAAATAAAAACTGGGGGGAAAACCTTGAGGAAGTGAAGGAATGGTGAGTCCAAGAGCCCTAGGGAGAAAAAGAGGCCGTTCAAGGAACAACAAAGTCAGCAGGGCTAGAACAGAAACAGGGAGAGCAGAGCAGGAGAGGTGGTTAGACAAGCAAACTGTCATGCCTTGTAGGCCTGGTGAGGACTTTGAATTTTAATCCCAGCCTCGGAGGATTTTGAGGAAGGAAGTGATCTGAACTAATTTACATTTTTAAGATATCTCAAAACGATTCTTGTATGTTTTATTGTACACATGTCTAAAGTATCTCTCAGATATATACCTAGGAGTGGAATTACTGCGTTGTAGGATATGAATGTCTTAACTTCACTATATATGGGCAAATTGTTTTCTGAAGTTATTGAACCAATCTACTTTAATATCAGCAATGTTCCTCTTGTTCTACATCCTTGCTAACACTTTGACTATCAGACTTCATCAATCTAACGAATATGAAATAGTATCCTATTTTTAAATTTTTGTTTCTCTAATTATGAATAAAGTTGGGCATTTTTATATGTTTAAATTATGAATTGCCTGTTTCTAATCTTTTGCCAAATTTTCTGCTGTATTGTTTGTCTTTTTCTTATTGATCAGGAAGACATCTTTTATACATTTTGAATCCTAATGCTTTGCTGTTGTATGTGTTACAAATATCTTCTCCCACACCAACTTATCACATTGACTTTTCACCTTTTTTATAGTGTTTTGTTTGTTTGTTTGTTTGTTTGTTTGAGACAGAGTCTCACTTTGTCACCCAGGCTGGAGTGCAGTGGCACGATCTCAGCTCACTGCAACCTCTGCCTCCCAGGTTCAAGCGATTCTCCTGACTCAGCTTCCCAGGTAGCTGGGATTACAGGCGCCTGCCACCACACCTGGCTAATTTTTGTATTTTTAGTAGAGATGGGGTTTCACCATGTTGGCCAGGCTGATTTCGAACTCCTGACCTCAAGTGATCTGCCTGGGTCGGCCTCCCAAAGTGCTGGGATTACAGGTGTGAGCCACCATGCCTGGACAGTTTTATATGTTTATAATTATATCTTCCATGCAGGTAAACCATATAGTCCAGGTTTGTTTGTTTTGGGTAGTAGAAATTTTAAACTAAGACAATGCTTTATAGCCATTAAAGGATATATAATATTTATTTCAGGTTTTTGCTTTCTTATTGAGAGTCAGTTTTATAATTTTTTTAAGAAAATTATCTATTTCAGCTAGGTTTTCAAACTTATTGGCATAAAATTATTAGATTTCTGATATCTACTGTATCTATACTTCCCTTTTTAATTCCTAATTTAGGGCTTCTATTTATCTTGATCGTCTCATGAAGAAAGTTCTTTATTTTATCATTATTTTCTGAGAGCTAACTTTTGGTTTTGTTGATACTTTCTAAATATATTCTATTGAATCTTCATTTTCTCTTTCATCAATTTCTACTCTTATCTTTACTATTTCCTTCTTTCTACTGTTTTTGGTGTTATTCTGTGGCTCTTTTCCCAACAGTTCAGCTCATTAATTTTTAAAATTGAGATATCATTCAAATACCACAAAATTCACTATTTTTAAGTGTAGAATTTAGTAGTTTTTTTTGTTTGTTTTAGTTTTTAGTATTTTGTACCTTTTTATTGTGGTAAAATATACATCAAATGTATCATTTTTAACCATTTTAAGGTGTACGGTTCAGTGGCACTAAGCGCATTCACAATATTGTACAACTATCACTAGCATTTCCAGAAGGATTTCATCATCCCAAATGGAAACTCTGTACCCAATAAACAGTAAGTTCTCATTGCCCTCTCCCTGCAACCCTAGGTAATCTCTAGTCTACTCTCTGATGGTATGAATTTGCCTATTCTAGGTATCTCATATGGGTGAAATCATACAATATTTGTCCCTTTGTGTCTGGCTTATTTCACTTCATGGAATGTTTCCAAGGTTCATTCCACCTTGTAGCACAGGGAATAGAACAGCAGAATTCTATTTCTAGCATGTGTTGGTTTCTGACTTAAAAATATAATTCTATTCCTTTTCAAAGATGAATAATATAGCATTGTATGCATCTACCATATTTTGTTTATCTATTCATCTGTTGATGGGCATTTAGGCTGCTTCCACCTTTTGACTATTGTGAATAATGCGGTTATGAACATGTATGCACATACAAGTATCTGTTTGAGTCCCCGCTTTCCAATCTTTTGTGTATATACCCAGAAGTGGAATTGCTAGATCATGGAATACTATGTTTAACTTTTTGAGAATCTGCCAAACTGTTTTCCACAGTAGTTGTCCCATTGTTACACTCCCACAAGCAATGCAGAATAGTTCTAATTTATCTACATCTTCACCAACACTTGTTATTGTCCATTTGTTGTTGTTGCTTGTTTGTTTGTTTTTTGAGACGGAGTCTTGCTCTGTCACCCAGGCTGGAGTGCAGTGCATGATCTTCTCACTGCAACCTCTGCCTCCCAGGTTCAAGTGATTCTCCTGCCTCAGCCTCCCGAGTAGCTGGGATTACTGGCACCTGCCACCACACCTGGCTAATTTTTGTATTTTCAGTAGAGATGAGGTTTCACCATGTTGGCCAAACTGGTCTCGAACTCCTGATCTCAACTGATTCACTTCCCTCGGCCTCCCAAAGTGCTAGGCTTACAGGCGTAAGCCACTGCACCCGGCCCCATTTTTTATTGTTTTTTAATAATAACTATTCTAATAGGTGTGAAATTGTATCTCATTGTGGTTTTCATTTGCATTTCCCTAATGACTAGTGATGTGAAACATCTTTTCATGTGCTTATTGGCCATTTGTAATATCTACTTTGGAGAAATGTCTATGTAAGTCTTTTGCCCATTTTTAGATTGGGTTGCTTGTTTTGTTGATGCTGTTGAGTTGTAGAAGTTCTTTATATATTCTAGATATCAATTCTTTATCAGATATATAATTTGCAAATATTTTCTCTCATTCTATGGATTGTCTTTTCACTTTTTTTTTTCCTCAAAACAGGGTCTTGCTGTGTCACCTAGGCTGGAGTGTAGTGGCACGACCATGGCTCACTGCAGCCTCAACCTCCCAGGCTCAAGCGATCTTCACACCTCAGCCTCCCAAGTAGCTGGGACCATAGGCACATGTCACCACACCTGGCTAATTTTTGTATTTTTTGCAGACAGGGTTTCGTCAGGTTGGTCTAAACTCAAACTGGGCTCAAGCGATCCTCCCACCTCAGCCTCTCAAAGTGCTGAAACTACAGGTATGAACCACCATACTCAGCCTCTTCTCACCTTCTTGATAGTGTCCTTAGATGCATGAACGTTTTAATTTGATGAAGTCCAATTTGTCTGTTTTTTCTTTTATTGTCTGTACTTTTAATGTCATGTGTAAGAATCCATTACCAAATCCAAGTTCATGAAGATTTACCCCTTTGTTTTCTTCTAAAAGTTTTAGTTCTTATATTTTGGTTGTTGATTTAGTTTGTTTTTGTACATGGTGTGAGGTAGGTGTCAAACTTCAGTCTTTTGCAGGTGAATACCAAGTTGTCCAAATACTATTTGTTGAAGAGACTACTACTTTTTCCCCATTGAATGGTCTTGACCCCCTTGTCAAAAAATCAATTGACCATAGATATTTGAATTTATTTCTAGGTTCTCAGTTCTATTCCCTTGGTCTATATGTCTATCCTATTGCTAGTACCATGCTGTTTTGATTGCTATATCTTGGTAGTCAGTTTTGAAGTCAGAAAGTGCAAGTCCTCCAACTTTGTTCCTTGTTTTCAATATTGTTTTAGCTATTTGGGGCCCTTTCACATCCATATGAATTTGAAGATCTCCTTTCCCATTTCTGCAACAACAAAAAGACTATTGGAATTTTGACAGAAACTGCATTGCATCTGTAGATTGCTTTGAAAAGTATTGCCATTTTAACAAGATTAAGTCTTCTCCTCCATGAACACAGGATGTCTTTTCAGTTATTCAAGTCTCTTTAATTTCTTTCAACAATGTTTTGTAGTTCTCAGTATTCATCTCTCACTACCTTAATTTTTTTCCTAGGTATTTTATTCTTTTGGATGCTCTTGTAAAGATAATTTTCTTAATTTCCTTTTCAGATTATTAATTGATAGTGCATAGAAATACAATTGATTTTTTTCAGTTAACACAGTACAGAGAAAAAAAGAAATATAATTGATTTTGTTGTTAATCTTGTATCTTGCAACTTTGCTGAATTTGTTTAATACCTCTTGTGTGTGTGTGAGTATACGGATTCTTTTAGGATTTCCTACATATAAGACCAAGTAATCTGCAAATAGAGATACAGGCATGCCTTGTTTTATTGCACTTCACTTTATTGCACTGTGCAGACGCTGCAAGTTTTTCACAAATTTAACTTTTGTGGCAACCCTACATTAAGCAAGTCTATAGGTGTCATTTTTCCAACAGTGTGTGCTCATTTCATGTTTCTGTGTCATATTTTGGTAATTCTCACAATATTTCCAAAGTTTTCATTATTATTGTATCTGTTATGGTTATCTGTGATCAGTGATCTTTGATGTTACTATTGTGAAAGGAAAATATCCTGGGCACTGAAATCACTAAGCTAAAGGGAGAAGTCAAGCTGAGAACTGCGTAGGGCAAACCTGCCTCCCATTCTATTCAAAGTCACCCCTCTACTCACTGAGATAAATGCATATCTGATTGCCTCCTTTGGAGAGACTGATGAGAAACTCAAAAGAATGCAACTATTTGTCTCTTATCTACCTAGGACCTGAAAGCCCTTCTCCCTACTTAAGTTGTCCCACCTTTCCAGACCGAACCAATGTTCATCTTACATATCTTGAATGATGTCTCATGTCTGCCTAAAATGTATAAACCCAAACTATGTTCTGACCACCTTGGGCACAAGTCATCAGGACCTCCTGAGGCTGTGTCACAGGCATGCATCCTCAACCCCGGCAAAATAAACTTTCTAAATTTGCTGAGACCTGTCTCAGATTTTCGGGGTTCACACTGTTTTAATTGCTTGGGATGGCATAAACCAGATCCATATAAGACAGCAAACTCAATACATGTGCATGTTCGGACTGCTCCACTAACCAGCCATTCCTCCATCTCTCTCCCTCTGCTGGGGCCTCCTTACTCCTTGAGACATAACAATATTTAAGTCAGGTCAGTTAATAACCCTACAACGATCTCTAAGTGTTCAAGTGAAATGAAGAGTCGCAAGTCTCTCACTTCAAATCAAAAGCTAGAAATAATTAAGCTTAGTGAGGAAAGCATGTTGAAAGCCTAGACCTCTTGCACCAAAAAGTTAGCCAAGTTGGGAATAGAAAGGAAAAGTTCTTGAAGAAAATTTAAAGTGCTATTCCAGTAAACACATAAATAATAAGAAAGCAAAACAGCCCTATTGCTCACATGGAGAAAGTTTTGGCGGTCTGGACAGATCAAACCAGCCACAACATTCCTTAAAACCAAGGCCTAATCCAAAGCAAGGCCCTAACTCTCTTCAATTGTTTGAAGTCTGAGAGAGAGGAGGCTGCCAAAGAAAAGCTGAAAGTTAGCAGAGGTTGGTTCTTGAGGTTTGAGAAAATAACGTATCTCCAGAACATAAAAGTACAACATGAAGCAGCAAGTGCTGATAGAGAAGCTGCAATGCCTTATCTAGAAGACCTAGCTAAGAGAGTTGATGAAAGTGGCTACACTCAACAACAGATGTTCAATGTGACAAAGTAGACAAAAAAGCTTTATATCTGAAGAAGAAGCCATCTAGGACTTTCCTAGCTACAGGGGAAAAGTAAGGCCTGGCTTCAAAAGTTCAAAGGACAGGCTGAATCTCTTGTTAGGCGGTAATGCAGCTGGTGACTTTAAGTTGAAGCCAGTGCTCATTTACCATTCCAAAAATCCTAGAGCCCTTAAGAATGATGCTAAATCTACTCTGCCTGTGTTCTAAAAATGGAACAATAAAGCCCGGATGACAGCACATTGGTTTACAGCATGGTTTATGGAATATTTTAAGCCCACTGTTGAGACATATTGCTCAGAAAAAAAGATTCCTTTCAAAATGTTACTGCCCATTGACAATGCACCTGGTCACCTAAGAGTTCTGGTGGAGATGTATAAAAAGATGAAGAAGTTGTTTTCAGGCCAGCTAACAAAATATCCATTCTGATCAAGGAGTCATTTCAACTTTTTACTCTTATTATTTAAGAAATATATTTCATAAATACATAGCATATGTATTTATAGTATTTATAGACAGTGATTCTTCTGATGGGTCTGGGTAAAGTAAATTGAAAGCCTTCTGGAAAGAATTCACCATTCCAGATGCCATTAGGAACATTCAGGACTCACAAGAGATCAAAATATCTACATGAACAGGAATTTGGAAGAGGTTGATTCCAATCTTCGCGGATGACTTTGAGGGGTTCAAGACTTCACCGGAGGAAGTAATTGCAGATGTTGTGGAAATAGCAAGTGAACTAGAATTAGAAGTGGAGCTTGAAGATGTGACTAAACTGCTGCAATCTCATGATAAAACTTGAAGAGATGAGGAGTTGCTTTTCATGGGTGAGCAAAGAAACTGGTTTCTTGAGATGGAATCTACAGCTGGTGAAGATGCTGTGAAAGTTGTTGAAATGACAACAAAGGATTTAGAATATTCCATAAACTTCGTTGATAAAAGCAGCAGCAGGGTTTGAGAGGATTGGCTTCAACTTTGAAAGAAGTTCTACTGTGGGTAGTAAGTTAACAACCAGCATCACTTGCTACAGAAAAATCTTTCATGAAAGGAAGAGTTGATTGATGTGGCAAACTTCCTTGTTGTCTTATTTTCAGAAATTGCCACAGACACTCCGGCCTTCAGCAACCATCACCCTGATCAGTCAACAGCCATCAACATCAAGGCAAGACCCTCCACCAGCAAAAAGATTATGTCTTGCTGAAGGCTCAGATTATTGTTGGCATTTTTTAGCAATAAAGTATTTTTAAATTAAGGTATATACATTTTTTTTAGATCTAATGCTATTGCACACTTAACAGACTCAGTATAATGTAAACTTAACTTTTATATGTACCAGGAAACAAAAAAAAATCACATGACTCACTTTATTGTGGTCTGAAATTTAATCCACAATATCTCTGACGCATGTCCATAGCTTTACTTCTTTCTTTTCAATTTAAATGCCTTTTGTTTCTTTTTCTTGACTGATGAATCTGGCTAGAACTTTCAGTACAATGTTAAATCGTGGTGAAAGCAGTCATATTAGTCTTGTTCCTAATCTTAGGGGGAAGACTTTTCGTCTTTCTCAATTAAGTCTGAAGCTAACTGGGTTTTTTCATAAATGCCCTTTATCAAGTTAAGGAATTTCCTTTCTATTTGTAGTTTACTTTTTTATATATAATGAAAGAATGTGGGATTTCATCAAATGCTTTTTCTACATCATCTGAGGTGAACTTTTTTCCTTCATTCTACTGGTGTATTACATTGACTGATTTTTGTATTTTGAATCACCCTTGCTTTCCTGAGATAAATCCCACTTGATCGTGGTGTATAATTCTGCTAAGTATGCTTCTGGCTGGCTCCAGTTTGTTACTCTCTCAATTACAATTTTTGCATCTATATTCTTAAAGAACATCTGTCTATAGTTTTCTTTTCTTATGATGTTTTGTGCTGGTCTCATGGATAAGCTCAGAAGTCTTCCCTCTTCTCTTTTTTGGTAGAGTTTGGGAAGAATTGGTGTTAGTCTTTCCTTAAATGACTGGTAGAATTCACATGTGAAACTACGTCGTCCTGAGATTTTCATTGTTGGGAGGTTTTTGATTACTGATTCAATCTTTTGTTATCTGTTCTGATGGGTCAGTTTTCTATTTCTTCTTGAGTCAATTTGTGTGCTGTCCATTTCACCTAGATTATTTAACTTGTTGGCATATAATTGCTTATGGTATTCTCCTATAACCCTTTTTGCTTCGATAAGGTCAGTAGAAATGTCCCAAATTTCATTTCTGACATTAGTAATTTGAGTCTTATTTTCTTAGTCAATCTAGCTAAAGGCTTGTCAATTTGTTGATCTTTTTAAAGAACCAACTTTTGATTTTGTTCATTTTCTCTATTGTTTCTCTACCCTCTATTTTGTTTATCTCGTTCTAGTATTTTTTTATTTCCTTCCTTCTGCTAGCTTTATCTGCTCTTCTTTTTCTAGTTCCTTAAGGCATAAAGTTAGGTTACTGATTTGAGACCTTTCTTCTTTTCTAATGTTAAGCATTTATAGGTACAAATTTTCCTCTGAACACTGCTTTCACTGCATCCTGTGAATTTTGTTATATTATGTTTTTTATTTTCATCTTATATTTTCTAATTTCCCTTGTGATTTCTTTCTCTGACCCATTAGTTAAGAGTATGCTGTTGGCTGGGCACGGTGGCTCACGCCTGTAATCCCAGCACTTTGGGAGGCTGAGGCAGGTGGATCACCTGAGGTCAGGAGTTTGAGACCAACCTGGCCAACATGGTGAAACCCCATCTCTATCAAAAAATACAAAAATTAGGTGGGCGCAGTGGCATGTGCCTATAATCCCAGCTACTCAGGAAGCTGGGGCAGGAGAATTGCTTGAACCCAGGAGGCGGAGGTTGCAGTGAGCTGAGCTGAGGTTGTGCCATTGCACTCCAGCCTGGGAGACAGAGCAAGACTTGGTCTCAAAAAAAAAAAAAAAAAAAAAAAA
>NW_012109585.1:3275279-3301494 GCF_000951045.1 Mandrillus leucophaeus
TCATTGCACTCCAGCCAGGGCAACAAGAGCCAAGTTCCATCTCAAAAAAAAAAAAAAAAAAGAGTATGCTGTTTAATTTACACATATTTGAAAAATGTAGTCTTCCTCTGTTATTGATTTCTAGTTCCGTTTTATTGTTGTCAGTGAAGATACTTTGTCTAATTTTATGTATATGTATATTTCTTTAAGTGACTGGTAGAATTCATTATATATATGTGTGTATATATATATGGCTCTGTGTGTGTTTCGTGTGTGTGTGTGTGTGTTCCTTTTTAAATTTTTTTTTTATTTCAATTGTTTTTTGTTTGGGGGGATTCTGTCTGTTCGTTTGTTTGAGACAAGATCTTGCTCTATCATGTAGTCTGGAATGCAGTGATACAGTTATGGCCCACTGCACCCCTGACTTCCTGGGCTCCAGTGATCCTCCCACATCAGCCTCCCAAGCAGCTAGGACTGCAGGCATGCATCACCACTCCTTTTTTTTTTTTAAATAGATGGGGTCTCATTATGTTGCCCAGGCGAATCTCAAACTCCTGGACTTAAGTGATCCTCCCATCTTGGCCTTCTAAAGGGCTGGGATTGCAGATGTGAGCCACTGCCCCTGGCCTATTTCAATACTTTTAGGGGTACACGTGGTTTTTGGTTACATGGATGAATTGTGTAGCAGAGAAGTCTGAACCTGAGATTTTAGACTGCCTATTGGGTGCAATGTACACTACTTGGATGCACCCATCACCCATGTAGGTGTGCATTGTGCCCAATAGGTAGTTTTTTGTCCCTCACCCACCTCCAAACCACCCCCTTCTGAGTTCACTGTCTCCCTACAATGTCCATTATACCACTCTGTATGCCTTTGCATACCCAGAGTTTAGCTTCCACTTATAAGTGAGAATATGCAGTATTTGGTTTTTCAATCCTGAGTTACTTCACTTAGAATAATACCCTCCAATTCCATCCAAGTTGCTGCAAAAGACATTATTTTGTTCTTTTTTAATGCCTGAGTAGTATTTCATCATGTGTATATACCACATTTTCTTTATCCACTCCTTGGTTGATGGGCACTTAGGTTGATACCATATCTTTACAACTGTGAATTGCACTGCAATACACATATGCATGCAGACCTGGCACAGTGACTCATGCCTGTAATCCCAGCACTTTGGGAGGCAGAGGTGAGCAGATCACTCAAGGCCAGGAGTTTGAGACCAGCCTGGCCAACATGGCGAAACCCTGTCTCCACTAAAAATACAAAAATTAGCCAGGCATAGTGGCTTATGCCTGTAATCACAGCTACTCAGGAAGCTGAGGCAGGAGAATCACTTGAACCTGACAGCAGAGGTTGCAGGGAGCTGAGATCGTGCCACTCACTGCACTCCACTCCAGCTTGAACAACAGAGCCAGATTCCATCTCAAAAAAAAAATGCATGCAGGTGTCTGATATAGTGATTTTTTTTTTCCTTTGGGGAGATAGTCAGTAGTGGGATTGCTGGATTGAATGGTAGATATACTTTTAGTTCTTGGAGAAATCTCCATACTGTTTTCCATAGAGGTTGTCCTAATTTACATTCCTACCAGCAATGTATAAGCGTTCCCTTTTCACCACATCCACTCCAACATCTATATTGCTTTTTGACTTCTTAATAATGGCTACTCTGGCTGGGGTAAAGTGGTATCTCACTGTGGTTTTAATTTACATTTCCATGCTGATTAGTGTCATGTGGAGCATTTTTTCAAATGTTTGTTGGCCATTTGTGTATCTTCTTTTGATAAGTGTCTATTCATATCCTTTGCCCATTTTTTAATGGGATTTGTTTTTCTTGCTAATTTGAGTTCTTTGTAGATTTTGGATGTTAGTCCTTTGTCAGATGCATAATTTCCAAATATTTTCTCCCGCTGTGTATGTTGTCTACTTACTCTGATTATTTCCTTTGCAGAAGCTTTTTAGTTGAATTAGGTCCCATTTATTTAATTTTGTTGCATTTGCTTTTGGGGTCTCAATTGTAAACTGTTTGCCTAGGCCAATGTCCAGAAGAGTTTTTCCCAGGTTGTCTTCTAGAATTTTTATGGTTTCAGGTGTTAGAGGTAAGTCTTTATTCCATCTTGAGTTAATTTTTGTATATGGTAAGAGACACGGATCCAGTTTCATTCTTCTACATGTGACTAACCAGTTCTCCCTGCACCATTTATTGAATAGGGTGTCCTTTCCCCAATTTATGTTTTTGTATGCTTTGAATATTGGTTGGTTGTTAAGTATTTGGCCTTATTTCTGGGTTCTCTATTCTTTTCCATTGCATCTATGCATCTACTTTTATGCCAGTACCATGCTGTTATGGTTACTATAGCCGTGTAGTATAATTTGAAGTTGGATAATGTGATGCTTCCAGATTTTTTCTTTTTGCTTACGATTGCTTGGATTTCAATATTTTAATTTATTGAGATTTGTTGTATGGTCTAATATATAATATATCCTGGAGAGTGATCCTTGTGTACTAGAGAAAAATTGTTTTTATCTTCCTGATGAATTGATCCCTTTGTCAATATAATGTCCTTTCTTTTCTCTTAGAACAGTTTTTGCCTTACTATCTATTTTGTCTGATATTAGTATAGCCACCCCAGATATCTTTTGGTTTCTATTTGTTTGGAATACCTTTTTCCATTCTTTCACTTTCAACCTATTTGTATCTTTGGTTTGTTTGTTTCTTTGTTTGTTTGAGACAGAGTCTCACTCTGTCACCCAGGTTGCAGTGCAGTGGTGCTATTTCAGCTCACAGCAACCTCTGCCACTGAGTTCTAGTGATTCTCATGCCTTAGCCTCCTGGGTAGCTGGGACTACAGGTGTGCACTACCACACCTGGCTAATTTTTGTATTTTTAGTACAGACAGGGTTTTTGCCATGTTGGCCAGGCTGGTCATGACTATTTGTACCTTTGAATCTAAAGTGAGTCTCCTGTAGACAACATATGATTGGGATTTTAAAAATCTGTTAATCTCTGCCTTTTAATTGGAGAATTTAATCCATTTATATTTAAAGTAATTATAGATAAAGGACACACTTCTGCTGTTTTGCTATTTGTTTTCTATATGACATATATTTTTGTTCCTCAATTCCTCCATTACTGCCTTTTTGTGTATATACCTAATTTTTTTGTAGTGTGCCACTTTGATTCCTTTCTCATTTCCCTTTCTGTATAGTTTTTTTTTTTGGTTGTTCCCTTAGTGTTTACCCTTTGGATTATAATTAACCTCTTAAATTTATAACAATCTATTTTTAATTAATACAACCTTAGCTTCAATAGTATATAACAATTCTGCTCTATACAGCTTCATCTCTCTCCCTTCATGTTTTTGTGATTATAAACTACTCCTTCAAACACGTGTGCCCATTAACTATAACACTGGAATTTTAAGTCATATATTTTTAAAGAGTTACAAACCAAAATATACAATAACACTAGATTTTGTATTTACTGATGCAGTTGCCTTACCCGAGTTCTTTATTTCTTTATATGAGTTCAAGTTACTGTCTTGTTCATTTCCACCTACAAAACTACTTTTACCACTTTTTTGAGGGCAGATTTACTAGCAACAAACCCTCTCATTTTTGTTTATCTGGAAGTCTTTACTTCCCCTTCATTTTTGAAGGATAATTTTGCTGAATACAGCATTTCTCATTGACAGTATTTTTTCTTTTCTATTTTAAACATGGCATTTCACTGTGTTTTGGCCCCCAAAGTTTCTGAAGAGAAATCAGCTGTTAATCTTATTGAGGTTTCTTGTATGTGACAACTTGCTTATCCCTTGCTGCTTTCAAGATTCTCACTTTATTTTTGGCTTTTGACAGTTTGATTATATGTCTTAGTGTGGCTCTTTTTATGTTTCTCCTTTTTGGAATTCATTGGAATTTCTGGATGTATATATTCATGTCTCTCATCAAATTTGGGGATTTGGGGCCACTATTTCTTTTTTTTTTTTTTTTGAAACGGAGTCTCGCTCTGTCGCCCAGGCTGGAGTGCAGTGGCCGGATCTCAGCTCACTGCAAGCTCCGCCTCCTGGGTTCACGCCATTCTCCGGCCTCAGCCTCCCGAGTAGCTGGGACTACAGGCGCCCGCCACCT
The DNA here is from genome assembly GCF_000951045.1 of Mandrillus leucophaeus. NCBI lineage: Eukaryota > Metazoa > Chordata > Mammalia > Primates > Cercopithecidae > Mandrillus > Mandrillus leucophaeus. The sequence continues at coordinate 3,279,394 of NW_012109585.1, forward strand.
CGCCCGGCTAGTTTTTTGTATTTCTTAATAGAGACGGGGTTTCACCGTGTTAGCCAGGATGGTCTCGATCTCCTGACCTCGTGATCCGCCCGTCTCGGCCTCCCAAAGTGCTGGGATTACAGGCTTGAGCCACCGCGCCCGGCCCACTATTTCTTTAAACATTCTTTCTGCCTCATTTTCTCCTCTCCTTCTGGAACCCGTGTTCTGTGTATGTTAGTATGTTTTACGGTGTCCCACAGTTCTCATAGGCTCTGTTCATTTGTCCTCAATATTTTTTCTTTCTGCTTCTCAAACTGAACAAGTTCAATTGACCTGTCTTCAAGTTCACCAATTCTTTCTTCTACCTACTCAAATCTGTTATTGAATGCCCCTAGATAACCTCCACCTCCTGGATTCAGGCAATTCTCCTGCCTCAGTCTCCTGAGTAGCTGGGAATACAGGCCCCTGTCACCAAGCCCGGCTGATTTTTGTATTTTTAGTAGAGGCAACATTTCACCACGTTGGCCAGGCTGGTCTTGAACTCCTGACCTCAAGTGATCCACCCACCTCAGCCTCCCAAATTGCTGTGATGACAGGCATGAGCCACTGCACCTGGCCTCTTTGAGCATTTGTTTTTAAAGCCTTTGTCTAGTAATTCCAATGACTGGGTTTCCTCAGTCATTGAACGGAACAGAAGAGTTTCTGTTCATTTAGCCTGTGTATAAGTCATACATTTTTGTTTCTTTGATTGCTTTATAATATTTTGTTGAAAACCAAATGTTTTAAATATTACAGTGTGGTAAGTCTGGAAATCAAATTCTTCCCTCTCCTCATGATTTATTTTTGTTGCTTTATGTGAGTAGTATTTACTCGTTTAATGCCTTTTCTAAACTATTTTTGCAAAGCACTATATTCTTTGTTGTGTGTGATCTCTGAAGTCTCTATTCCTTTACTTTCTGGTCAACTAGTGTTTTGACAGGGATTTTCTTTCTATCTATTTTTTGAGATGGAGTCTCACTCTATCACCCAGGCTGGAGTGTGTGGCACAATTTCAACTCACTGCAACCTCTGTCTCCCAGCTTCAAGCAATTCTCCTACCTCAGCCTCCTGAGTAGCTGGGATTACTTCATGCCTGGCTAATTTTTTTTTGTATTTTTAGTAGAGACAGGATTTCACCATTTTGGCCAGGCTGGTCTCGAACTCGTGACCTCAAGTGATCCGCCTGCCTTGGCCTCCCAAAGTGCTGTGACCACAGACATGAGCCACCATGCCCAGCCAACAGAGATTTTCTTAAATGTCTCAAGCAAAAAGAAAGAAGGAAAAAAGAAAGGAAAAAAGGGAGATAGAGAGGGTTTGGGGAAAAAATGGAGGGAAGAAGAGGGAAAGAAGAAACAAAATAAGGAAGGGAGGAAAGAGGAAGAAAGAAAAAGGAAAAATAAAGAGAAATAAGAAAAAGAGAGCGAGAGAGAGAAAGGCCAGGCACTGTAACTCATGCCTGAATCCCAGTGCTTTGGGAGGCCAAGGTAGGAGAATCTCTTGAGGCCAGGAGTTTGAGAGCAGCCTGGGCAACATAGTGAGATACCATATCTACAAAAAAAAAAAAAATTAATTAGCTGGACATGGTGGTGTATGCATGTAGTCCTAGCTACTCAGGAGGCTGACACATGGGGATCTTTTGAGTCCAAGGGTTTAAGGCTGATTGAGCTATAATCATGTCACTGCACCCAAGCCCAGGCAACAGAGCGAGACCCTGTCTGATAAAGAAAGGAGGAAAGGGGCCAGGAGTGGTGGCTCATGCCTGTAATCCCAGCACTTTGGGAGGCTGAGGCGGGAGGATCACAAGGTCAGAAGATTGAGACCATCCTGGCCAACATGGTGAAACCCTGTCTCTACTAAAACTACAAAAATTAGCTGGATATGGTGGTGCATGCCTGTAATCCCAGCTACCCGGGAGGCTGAGGCAGGAGAATCACTTGAACCAGGGAGCTGGAGGTTGCAGTGAGCCAAGATCACGCCACAGTATCCCAGCCTGGCAACAGAGCAAGACTCCACCTCAAAAAAAAAAAAAATGAAAGAGAGAAAAAAAGGAGGAAAGGAAGGAGGGAAGAGAGGAAGGAGGGAGGGAAGGAAGGAAGACAGGAAGGAGGGAAGGAGGGAGAGAGGAGGGAAAGAAAAAGAGAAAGAAAGGAGAATAAAGGAGAGGATAGAAAAAGGAAAGGAAAAAGACAGGCTAGGCATGGTGGTTCATGCCTGTAACCCCAGTGCTTTGGGAGGCCCAGACAGGAGGATCTCTTGAGGCCAGGAGTTCAAGGTCAGTCTAGGCAACAGAGTGAGACCCCATCGCTACAAAAAATTTTAAAATTAGCTGGGCATGGTGATATATGTCTGTAGTCCTAGCTACTCAGCAGACTGAGACAGGAGGATCCCTTAAGTCCAGGAGTTTAAGGCTGCAGTGAGCTATGATCATATCACTTCACTCTAGGCCACAGAGTAAGACCTTGTCTCAAAAAGAAAGAAGAAAGGGAGGGAAGGGTAGGAAAGGAGGGAGGGAAGGTTGGGAAATGAGGGAGGGAGGGAGGAAGAAAAGTTCTCCTAGTTTTTTTAGATTGGCTCTGTGTTGGGGTACTCTTTCAGTGCTTAGCAAAGCCATTTACAACTCCACAATACCTCTAACTTCCAGTTTTTACTGAGCCTAAAGATCAGCTAAAGTTGAAATCTTGAGATCTTAGGTCTTTTTGAAACATTCATCCTGCCCTGGGCATCAATGCTTTCTAAATTCCTCCATATACACAGGAGCTTCTCAATGTCCTACTTATCCAAAGAATCTCCCTTCTAGGTCTTTCTTCCTACACTTCAGTATGTCCGTTGTTTGCTTTAACTTTTTTTTGCCCCAGGCAGCAATAGACTGTTCATATGCCTTTTAATGTTTGTAAGAAATTCCCTCTCCATAGCCACCTTTCTGCTTTGAGAAAATTCCAAGCTAGGTGAAACAAAAGCAGTCAACTTCCATCAGTCCTTCGACCGGCTCTCAGGTCAAAATGGACCAATACAATTCCTTAAGAACAAGGTCTGGGTTAGTGCATGGTGGCTCATGACTGTTGGGAGATCCAAGGTGGGTAGATCACTTGAGCCCAGGAGTCTGAGACCAGCCTGGGCAGCATAGTGAGACCCCATCTCTACAAAACATACAAAAATTAGCTGGGCATTATGGTGCATGCCTGTGGTCCCAGCTACTCAGGAGGCTGAGGTGGGAGGACTGCTTGAGCCCAAGCAGCTGAGGCTGCAAAGATCTGTGATCACGCCTCTGCACTCCAGCCTGGGCAACAGAGCAAGACCCCATCTCAACAAACAAACGAGTAAGGTCTGCTCTGGAACCAAGGACCAGGGTTCTACATTAGGAATGTGAGCTGCTGTCTTCAGGATCATCACCGCTGGGGAGGGGAGTGGACAAGGCAAGTGAAAATATAACAAAACTTTTCCAACTTTTAAAATATGTATGTGGACAAAGACAGTTTTATTTCTTCCTTTCCAGTCTTTACATGTTTATTTCTTTTTCTTGTTTTTCTGCATTAGCCAGGACTTCCAGTATGATGTTAAATAGGAGTGGTGAAAGTAGACATCCTTTTCTTGTTCCTGATCTTAGTAGGAAGGCATCAGGTTTCTCATCATTAAGTATAATGTTTGCAATCAGTTTTTTTAATAGATTGTGTTTTGTAACTTCTATTTTGTTTTTAACTGACATATAATAATTGTATTTATGGGGTACAGTATGATGTTTCAATACATATATACAATGTGTAATGTCAAATCAGGGTAATTAGCATATTCATCACCTCAAACACGTCATTTCTTTGTGATAAGAACATTCAAAGTCCTCTCTTCTAGCTATTTTGAAGTATGCAATGCATATTGCTAAATATCATCACTCTATTGTGCAGAGCACCAAAATTAATTTCTCCTATCTGTAACTTTGTACCTCATTAACCAACCTCTCCTCCTCTACTTCCTCCCTACTCTTCCCAGCCTTTAGCAACCACTATTCACATAATATGGTTTGGATGTTCATCTCCCCCGAATCTCATGTTGAAATGTAGTTCCCAATTTTGGAGATGGGGCCTAGCAGGAGTTGATTGGATCATGGGAGCAGATCCCTCATGAATAGTTTAGCACCATTCCATTGGTGATAAGTGAGTTCTCACTCTGAGTTCACATGAGATCTGGTTGTTTAATAGTGTGTGGCAGTTCCCCCCTCTCTCTCTTGCTCTCTCTCTCACCATGTGACATGCTGGTTCCCCTTTGCCTTCTACCATGTAAGCTTCCTGGGACCCTCACCAGAACCAGATGCCAGCACCATACTTCCTGTATAGTCTGCAGAACCATGAGCCAAAATATAACCTCTTTTCTTTATAAATTACTCAGCCTCAGGTATTTCTTTACCTCGTAGTTCTTTACCTCAGCAACATAAAAACTGACTAATATGGGAAAAATGGTACCAGAAGTGTGGTACTGATATAAAGATACCTGAAAATGTGGAAGCAGCTTTGGAACTAGGTAACAGGGAGCATGGAAGAGCTTGGAAGTCTCAGAAGTCAGGAAGATGAGGAAAAGTTTGGAACCTCTTAGAGACTGGTTAAATGGTTGTGACAAAAATGCTGACAAAAATATGGACAGTGAAGCCCAGGCTGATGAGGTCTCAGATGGAAATGTGGAATCTATTGAGAACTACAATAAAGGTCACCCTTGTTATCCCTTAGCAAAGAACTCGTTTGCATTGTTTCCATTGTTTCCATATCCTAGGGCTTTGTGGAAGGCTGAACATAAGAGTGATGACTTAGGGAATTTAGCAGAAGAAATTTCTAAGCAGTAAAATGTTCAAGATGTGTCCTGGCTGCTTCTAACAGCCTTTGATCAGATATGGGAGCAAAGAAGAGGTTAAGGTTGGAACTTGTATTTAAAAGGGAAGCACAGTATCAAAGTCTGGACAATTTGCAGACTGGCCATTTTGCAGAGACAGAGAAAGCCCTATCAGGATGGAAATTCAAGCAGGCTATGAAGCAACCATTTGCTAGAGAGACTAGCATGACAAAAACAGAGCCAAGTGCTAATATCCAAGACAATGGGGAAAAGGCCCTGAAGGCATTTCAGAGATCGAGGCAGCCCCTCTCATAACAGGCCCAGGGGCCTAAGAGGACTGAATGATTTATGGGGCCAGGTCCAGGGTCCTGCTGCCCTGAGCAGCCTTGGGACACTGCTCCCCACATTCTGGCTTCTCCAGCTCGTCTTAGCTCAAATAAGGTCTGCTCTGGAACCCATATTGCTGGGGCCATGACTTTGGAAAGAACAAGCTGCTGCAAGCCTTGGTGGCTTCCACATGGTGTTAAGTCTGTGGGCTTAGGGAATGCAAGAGTGAAGGAGGTTTAGCAGCTTTCCCCTAGATTTCAGAGGATGTATAAGAAAGCCCAGGTGTCCAGGCAGAAGCCTGCTACAGGGCCAGAGTCCTCACAGAGAACCTTTACTAAAGCAATGCAAAGAGGAAATGTGGGGCTAGAGCCCCCACACAGAGTCTTCACTAGGACACTGCCTAGTGGAGCTGTGGGAAAGGACCCACTGCTCTCCAGACCCAAGAATGATAGAGCCATGGGCAGCTTGCAGCCTAAACCTGGAAAAGTTGCAGGTACTCAACTCCAACCCGTGAGAGCAGACACAGGGAGTGCACCCTGCAAAGCCACTGGGGTTGAGCTCCCCAAGGCCCTGGGAGCTCACCCCGTGCACCAGCTTACATTCCCAATGTGAAACCCTGTTCCTTGGTTCCAGAGGCAACAGAACCGACCTTGGGTTTTTGGTGGTGGGAGTGGGGGCAGTGGTGGTGCTGGGGTTTTATTTTTGTTGTTTTGGTATGGGGTGTTGCTCTGTCACCCAGGCTGGAGTGCAGAGGTGTGATCACAGATCATCACTCAAGTTCAAGCAATCCTCCCAAGCATCTGGTGCCAGCATCACCAGAAGCAGATGCTGGTACTATGCTTCCTGTACAGCCTGCAGGACCATGAGCCAAAATAAAACCTCTTTTATTTATAAATTACCCAGCCTCATGTATTTCTTTATAGCAATGCAAAAACTAACTAATATACTACCTCTATGAGTCAACTTTTTTAGATTCCACATGAGTGAGATCATGTAGTGTTTGTTCTTCTGTGCTTGGCTTATTTCACTTAACATAATGTCTTCTAAGTTCATCCATATTGCTGTAAATGACAGGATTTTGTTCTTTGTTATGTATGAATAGTATTCTATTATGTATATATAGCACATTTTAAAATCCATTCATCCATTGATGAACACTTAGGTTGATTCCGTATCTTGGCTATTTTGAACAGTGTTACAATAAACATGGGATTACAGATATCTCTTCAATATACAGATTTCGTTTTCTTTGGCTATATACTCCTCAGTAGTGGGATTGTTGAATCATATGATAGTTCTAATTTACTGAGGAACCTCCCTAATGTTGTCCATAACAGCTATACTAATTTACATTCCTGCCAACAATGTATATGAGCTCCCCTTTCTCCACATCCTCACCAGCATTTATTTGTTGTCTTTTTTTTTTTTTAAAGAGACAATGTCTCACTCTGTCACCCAGGTGGGAGCACAGCAGTGCAATCATGGCTCACTACAGCCTTGACCTCCTGAGCTCAAGCAATCCTCCTGCCTCAGTCTCCTGAGTACCTGGGACTATAGGCACATGGCACCATGCCTATTTTTTTGTTTGTTGTTGTTGTTGTTGTTTCCCCAGAGAGACTGGGTCTCACTATGTTACCTGTGCTTTCTTTCTTTTTTTTTTCTTTTTTTTTCTTTTTTTATAAGCTTTCCTACATTTCTGAATTTGCTTCTTTCTTGATTCAGTGTTCACTGGGTTGCTATAGACCTTTGGCTATTTTCCAGAGCTCTGGCAGTTTTTGCTCCTTTTTTTAGATGTTTCTCTGGATAGACAAACCTTGGAGTTACCTACTCTGCCATTTTCACTGACATCACACCCCTCTTTCATTTTTGAAGGACAGTTTTTCTAGATGTAGAACTTTTGATTGATACTCCTTTTTTTGCAGCACTTTAACTATGACATCCCATTGCCTCTGGCTGCCATGGTTTCCGGTAAGAAATCAGCTGTTAATCTTACAGAGGATTTCTTTTCTGTGATACATTGGTGGCCTCAAATTCTCTTGTCTTTGTCTTTCAACAGTTTGAATATGATGTGTCTAGGTGTGGATCTCTGAGTTTATCCTACTTGGAGTTCATTGATTTCTTGGATGTGCAGATTAATGTCTTTCATCAAATTTGGGAAGTTTCTGCCCGTTATTTCTTCATATATTCTTTCTGTCCTTTCTCTCCTACTCCTTCTGGGACATGTATTACATGCATGTTTTTATGTTTGATGATGTCCTACAAGTCTCTGTTCACATTTTTATTCATTCTTTTTTTCTGTTCCTCAGATTGGAGAATCTCAGTTGACCCACTTTCCTGTTGATTCTTTCTTCAAACAGCTCAGATCTGCTGATAAGTTCCTCTAGTGAATTTTTCATTTCCATTATTGTACTTTTCAACTACATAATTTCTATTTAACTATTTTTAATCATTTATATCTGTTTATTCATATTCTCTGGCAAGACACTGTTCTCATATTTTCCTTTAATTCTTTAGATATGATTTTCTTTAGTTCCTTGAACATATTTATAATACCTGGGTTTGGGGGGCTGTTTTTTGTTGTTGTTGTTTTGAGATGGTCTTGCTCTGTCACCTAAGCTGGAGTACAGTGGCGTGATCGTGGCTCACTGAAGCCTCAACCTCCTAGGATCAAGCAATCCTCCCACCTCAGCCTCCCAAGTAGGTGGGACCACAAGCATGCACCACCAGACAAGCTAATTTTTAAATTTTTTGTAGAGATGGGGGTCTCCCTACGTGGGCAGGTTGGTCTTGAACTCCTGGGCTCAAGCAATCCTCCCATTTTAGCCTCCCAAAATGCTGGAATTATAGACATAAGCCACAGTTGCCCAGCTGCTTTAAACTTTTTGACTAATAATTCCAACAAATGAGCTTCTTCAAGGAATTTTTTTTTTTTTTTTTTTTTTGAGACAGAGTCTCACTCTGTCACCCAGGCTGGAGTGCAGTGGTACAATCTTGGCTCACTGCAACCTCTGCCTCCCGGGTTCAAGAGATTCTCGTGCCTCAGCCTCCCAGGTAGCTGGGATTATAGGTGCCCACCACCACACCCAACTAATTTTTGTATTTTTAGTAGAGATGGGGTTTCACCATGTTGGCTAGGCTGATCTCAAACTCCTGAACTCCGGTGATCCACCTGCCTCGGCCTCCCAAAGTGCTGGGATTACAGGCATGAGCCACTGCGTCCAGCCAATATCTTCTATTAATTGCTTTTCTTCTTCTTGTGTATGAGCCATACACTCTTGTTTCTTTGCATGTCTCATGAGTTTGTTGTTGAAAATTGAACATTTTACATAATATAATGTTGCAACTCCGAAATCACACCCTCCCCTCTCCCCAGGGTTTGTTGTTGCTGTTCTTTTTTCTTTTCTTTCTTAAATTGACTTTCCTGAACTGATTCTGTAAAGTCTATATTCTTTGTCATGTGTGGCCACCAAGGTTTCTGTTCAATTTAATGGCCTACTAATAATTGGATAGAAATTTTCTTAAATGGCTGAAATCAGTAAGCCTCTTGCCAAGGGGGCTCTGTGGAGGCACATGTTCAGTGCTCTAGCAACTTACCACTCTGCCTCAGCCTTCATTTCCTGTTTGCACAGAGCCTCAAGGTTAGCCAGAGGTGAGAGATCAGGGCTCTCTCACATCTTTCCCTGCACCTTCAGTGGAGTTCCCAGAAGTGTTAATAATTTCTCAGTTTCACAGTTAACCAGGGGCTTTCATACATGTTATTTTCAATGGCTGCACCACCACCCTGTAAGTTGTATATTAATTATATCATTTTACAAACGTTACAGACAAACCACAGAGAGCTTAAGTAACTTGTCCAAATTCTCAGTTAGTAATAAGGTAGGAAGCTGGGGCTTGAACCCAAATCTGTATGACCCCAAAGTCTGCACATCACAGAACATCTCCTAGGCTTGCAAACCAGGTCCCTAAACCAGGATACATGCTTAGTGACCCTTATGGCCTCAGGAGGGCAATCAGAGGATTTAGGCTCCTCAATTTGTCTCTTTCCCTGACCCCTGCCATCATACCTAACATGATGTTCCACAGACCATGGCCAATCTCTGGATTTGTAGTGTGGAATTCACTGCCATACCTACATGTTAACAGAAGTGGTGCCAAGTGGATCTGACACATTTTAAGCATTAATTGTGGTATCCCACCACCTCGACTGCCTCTGATACTACACTAAGTTTATGCTAACCTTTTCATCCCCAAGAAGGAAATTTGTTATTTATCCTAAAGGAAGTTAAGAAGGGCATATACTTAACCTTTTTATTGCGAAATAAACACACATATAGAACCATATGAACAAATATATAGCCTAATAAATTATTTCAAGGCCAATATCCCTGTAACTACCACCTAGGTCAAGAAATAGAACTCTGCCATCCCAGAAGCCCCTCATGTGCCCCACATCCCAATTACAACTCCCTCCCCCCAAAATTAACCACTATCCAAATTTTACAGTAATTAATTCCTTGTATTTTTTTTTAAATAAACATGGTGATAGTTTTTATATAATTACTTTGTGTAACCTTTTAAGCAATAAACAGATAAATATTTTAGTAAATGTAATAGAACAAAGTATTTCTTTATAGATAGAAATTCATGTATGCATCCCTAGAACTAATAAGTAGTCTTGCCATTTTATAAATTTTTAAAATTTTGGTGTATCTTTTAATTCCCCCATTCCTTTTTCTTTTCTTACAATTTATCTGTTAAAGAACCTGGGGAGTCTGACTTGTAAAATTTCCCAGTCTGGATTTTGCTGAGTGCACGCTCATGGTAGAGTTCAGCATATCCCTCTGGCCTCCATATTTCCTGAACTCTTTGGCAAGATTAGAGGTGCTGTTCTTTTATAGATGGCACATAATTTCTGGTTGTCTATCTTTTTATGATGGTAGCAGCCACTGATGCTCAGCGCCTAGATCAATTACTTCCTTGGGCGTTGAAAAACTGTGATATTCTATCATTTCTTTTTCATTTATTAAGGGGGACACATCTATAAAAAGATGTTTCCTCTCACCTACTATATGATTACTCAGTATTGCAGTTCACATAAGGTCAGTAATGCTTGACTCTTTCCCTTAATTTACTAATTATCAAGATAAAGGATTAGCTCCTTCTCATCCTCCAAAAGTGGACAGTTTGTTTTGGGGTATCATTATAACCTCATAGATTATTTGATGACTTTCAATACATGGCAATTATTATTCTTATTGGAGCTCAAACTGTCCCATCTTTGACCAGTAGGACTCTTCACACAGTCTCCTGAGACTTTCGACATGACCCCAGTAGTCTTTGATAGCTTCTTTGCTATGTCTATGACAAGATAATCCTGGCTCATCTCATGTACCTCCCGCCCTAGACCTGGAATTGGTTATTTCTCAAAGAAGTCCTGGATTCTCTCTTCCATGAGTATCCTGGTTCTTAAGAACACAGGAGGTGACAGAAATAAACTGTCCCATAATTACTCAATTGCCTTATCCTGTATTACAAACATACAAGTCTCAGAATAACACTACTAATAGTGTTGCCACTAAGTTGATTACTGAAAATGATTTTGAAACTTTTTATATTGGCTTTCCCCATTGTCTCCCATTTTTTAGTCATACTCTAACTTCACTGTCAGAGGATACACTCATTATATACTATATTCTCTCTGCTAAACCACAATTAATATTAGTTCTACAAATAACTACATATTTAATGCTCATCTTCAGTCCTAACACTGATGCTTCTCTAGTCATTTTGGTTGGCTGAAACTTATTCTTTAGTAAATTACTAAGGAAAGGCTCATAGAAACAATATTCCCCAAGTTTTTGAATATTGATGAATTTGTCTGTGTCCTTTATACTCGAAAGTCAATTTTTCTGATCTAAAATTCTTGGTTTACATTTTCTTTGCTGAAGTATCTTAAATATGTAACTCTATTTTCTTTTGGCATATTACCATAGCAAAGTCTGAAGATAAGTAATTGTCTTCTTATAAGCCACATTGCCTTGATATTTACTTTCCTTCACCCCCTCTTTCCTTTAAAATCCAATAATTTTACTAGAATATGTTTTGGTGTTTATTGTTCAAAGTCTTTATTCTCAGGTATGCAATGTGTGCTCTTTCAACACATAGTTCCAAATCTTTTGTTTCAGGTAACTTTTCTTGGATTATAGATGTCAGCGTTTTTCTGTTCCTTTGCTTTGTTTCTGTTTTGCTTCAAATTCAGGGGCTCCTATTGTCCTTACGCTGGATTTTTTTTTCCCCATCTTCAATGTTCATCATTTTCTCTTGAAACCTTTCATCTCTTCATTTCTTATTGATTTAAAAAATTTCATACATTTAATCCTATATTTCTCTTAAGTTATTATCTGTTGCAATTAATTGCTCTTAGTCTATTTTAGTCTTTAGTCTTGAAATTTTTCTTTTATTTCTAATTCTTTCCTGAGTTTTGTCTTTTCACTTCTGTTCTTTCCTATCTTGTATCACTTTCTTAAACATCTGGCTTGTTTTAAAATCATATGCTACAGTACTTTCCCTGTTTTGTAGGCATGTCTTTGTGGTGGGCTTTAATTATCTACGGGTTAAGTATCTCTTATCTGAAATGCTTGGGAACAGAAGTGTTTTGGATTTCAAATTTTTTGGATTCTGGAATATTTGCATTATCTTTACCAGTTGAGCAACTCACATCTGAAAATCCGAAATCCAAAATGCTCCAGTAAGCATTTCCTTTGAGTGCCACGTCAGTGCTCAGAATGTTTCGTATTTTGGAGCATTTCAGGTTCAAGATTTTCAAATTCAGGATGCTCCGCCTGTATGAGGGGATTATTCTCTACTTTATTCTCTTTTTTCTTACAGTAATTTTGTATGAGACTTTATCTCAACCCCTTTTTTTTTTCTAAAAACACAACTATAGCAGCATCAATCCTTTTCTATTGTGCTGTTTTACATAAAATCTGTTTTCTTGATCTTTTAGAAGATTATGTGGTTCTAACCTCACTGAGCTCATTCTTCTGCTTTTGTGTTGTTTAAAAATGCAGTAGCTTGATTTTTGAGGTATCCTGGATCCTTCTCCAATTTTATCTGAACCTTCTCTTCCTTCATCTCTATGTCTCCAACCTGCTCAATTTTTATTCCATTTCCAATATTTATCCTAACTGTGGGATCCTGTCTTTAAAAAGACCTCTAGCTGGTCTGCTTTGAAAATTCATACCATTTGCTGCTCTAGCCCCTTCAAAAATTACCAGAACCTCTTGATCTAGCCCAGTATTGGATTAGGCAATACCGTTCCTGATATCAAATGCTATTCTCACATCAGCCCATCACACTTTCTGATGAATAAATAATGGCTTCCCTCTGTTTCTTCCCCCACAGAGGCTAATACTATTCAGTTCTTGTGGCTTGTAGTAAGGAAACTACCTAGCTTTGTTGTAAATGCTGCCTATGGGTTCGTGGCTTTGCTACCTAGTTGCTCTGGGGTTTTTTGGTTGGTTGTTTGGGACAAGGTCTCACTCTGTTGCCGAGGCCAGAGTGCAGTGGTGCAATCACAGTTCACTGCAGCCTCAAACTCCCAGACTCAAGCAATTCTCCCACCTCAGCCTCTAGAGTAGCTGGGACTCAAGGTATGCACCACCATGCCCAACTTTTATTTTTTTTTAATAGAGATGGGAGGGGCCAGGCGCGGTAGCTAACACCTGTAAACCCAGCACTTTGGGAGGCCGAGGCGGGCGGATCATGAGGTCAGGAGATCGAGACCATCCTGGCTAACACAGTTAAACCCCGTCTCTACTAAAAATACAAAAAATTAGCCAGGCATTGTGGAAGGCACCTGTAATCCCAGCTACTCGGGAGGCTGAGGCAGGAGAATGGCGTGAACCTGGGAGGCAGAGCTTGCAGTGAGTTGAGACTGCGCCACTGCACTCCAGCCCAGACGACAGAGCGAGACTCCATCTCAAAATAAAAGAGAGATGGGAGTTCCACTTTGTTGCCCAGGCTTGCTCTGTTTCTGAGAGGAGATTCAAGGAGACTTACAAACCATGTCGCTGGCCAGGCGCGGTGGCTCATGCCTGTAATCCCAGTACTTTGGGAGCCCGAGGCGGGCAGATCACTTGAGGTCAGGAGTTCAAGACCATCCTGGCCAACATGGCAAGACCCTGTCTCTACTAAAAGCACAAAAATTACCCAAGCTTGGTGGTATGTTCCCGTGATCCCAGCTACTCAGGAGGCTGAGGCAGGAGAATCGCTTGAACCTGGGAGGCAGAGGTTGCAGTGAGCCAAGATAGCACTATTGCACTCCAGCTTGGGCAACAGGGCGAGACTCCGTCTCAAAAAAAAGAAAAAAAAAACCCCACCAAGTCACCACTGCTGCTCTTGCCACCCTCTTCCTAGATTTGAGAGTATTTTTAGAATTCTACGGGAAACTTCTTGAAGCAAAATACCTTAAAAATCTTATAATGGCCGGGCACAGTGGCTCACGCCTGTAATCCCAGCACTTTGGGAGGCTGAGGCGGGTGGATCACGAGGTCAAGAGATCAAGACCATCCTGGCCAACATGATGAAACCCCGTCTCTACTGAAAATACAAAAATTAGCTGGGCGTGGTGGCATGCGCCTGTAGTCCCCGCTATTCAGGAGGCTGAGGCAGAGGAATTGCTTGAACCTGGGAGGTGGAAGTGGAGGTTGCAGTGAGTCGAGATCACGCCACTGGACTCCAGCCTGACAGAGCAAGACTCTGTCTCGGAAAAAATAAAATAAAATAAAATAAATAAAAAATAAAAAATCTTATAATGTTTCCAGAAATAAAGCATGTTTTAAAAAATAAGAAAATGGACCCAGTTTGTCTGCTTACCTCAAGAAGTCTGAACAAGCGGTATCTTATTTCATAACTGGTCCACAAGGCCATAAAAAAGCCATTCGATGTGACAGTGCTAATCATAATTATCTTAAAGAAACGGCTCATTATGACTTTCTTCACAAATGCCCGACACTCATCATCTTTCCTCCTGTCAAAAAGTTGAATATGAAGTATGGTTACAGCACAACAGAGCTAGATCCCCACATAAGGCATATCTTTTTGTAGGGACAAGGCTCTGCTTTCTCCCTTGTGTGAATATAAATTTACATATACTTTTAAATAGCAATGAAATGTTGAATAAATGACCACTGACATACATATGATGGTCATGGATACTCTGTCCCCACTCAGTTACTTAGTTCCCTCTCCCTGGACCTCTGAAAAAGAATGGTCACCACTCCTTCTCCAGCAAAACAAAGTGTCATCTTCATTTACTCAACAAATCTTTATTGAGTGGCAACTACATACCAAGCAATATAGTAGGCACTGGGAACACAGTGTGAGCAAGACTAAATATTGCCAGTCTACTAAGCAAAACTGATAATCATCAAATAATCATCCATACACATGCTCACATCAATAAAAAAACTGAACACCCCAAGAGAAAATGGGCACACAATCTATTCGTGAAATAAATACCAAAGACCAATAAACTTCTCCAAATATGTTTTATAGCAATACTAATCAGGGAGATGCAAAGTAAAACCATTATTTTTGTTTACAAAATTAGCAAAGACTTAAACATGGTAAGATCCAATGCTGGCAACAGTGTAGCATGATTAAGCACTCTCAAAAACTGCCAGAGGCATAAAAACTGACCAGCTCTTTTGAAAAGCCTTAGAACCATTCATTCTCTGACCCAAGAGAATATAACCTGAAATGAAATAACTTCAACTAAAAGTGTCTATCTCAGTATTATTTCCAGTACTGAGAAGCTTGAAAACAATGTAAACATCTAACAAAAAGGACTGGGTAAGTAAATTATGGTATGTCCGTCCCGTGAAATACAGGCACTAAAATATGTCTATGCATTTTTCAGGATTTAGAAAAATATTTATGATCCATTTTTATAACTTGTTTTGTTTTTGCGTGCAGCAAAACACAAAAATCAAAGATACAAAATTCTCTGTTCAAAATTATCTCACCTGTGCAAAAATCAGCAGGTAGAAAAAAATCAGCAGGAAATATGCCAAAATTTTAACAGTGTCTGTCTATGAATGGTGAGGTTATAGGTGATTCTTTTTCCTGTTTATTTCCATTTATCTGTGCTTTGCAATTTTTCTCAAAGAGTACGTATTACTGTTTCCCATTATATGTTACAAATAAAATGAATGCATTCTCATAATAGTTAAAAAATATAGAACATGTATTCTTTTCTTTTTTTTTTTTTTGAGATAGAGTCTCGCTCTGTCACCTAGGCTGGAGTGCAGTGGTGCAATCTCGGCCCACTGCAACCTCCGTCCCCCCAAGCGATTCTCCTGCCTCAGCATCCCGAGTAGCTAGGACCACAGGTGGACACCATCACTCCCAGCTAATTTGTATATATTTTTTTAAATTTATTATTATTATTATACTTTAAGTTCTAGGGTACATGTGCATAACGTGTAGGTTTGTTACATATGTATACCTGTGCCATGTTGGTGTGCTGCACCCATCAACTCGTCAGCACCCATCAACTCATCATTTACATCAGGTTTAACTCCCAGTGCAATCCCTCCCCCCTCCCCTAATTTGTATATTTTTAGTGGAGATGGGGTTTCGCCATGTTGGCCAGGCTGGTCTCAAACTCCTGACCTCAAGTGATCCACCCCAGCCTCCCAAAGTGCGGGGATTACAGGTGTGAGCCACTGCACCCAGCCAGAATGTATATACTTTTCTAATATATCAAGATATGTAATTTTCATTATCTGATTTCAGATGGGGTCTATTACAAAAAAAGAGAAAAGCCTTCAGATTATCTAACAGTCATAATAGAAAAGGACAAAATGAGTCAAACTGGTCATTCAAGTCTACAGGGCACATAACCGTATGCGAACCTCACCAATCACAGACTCCAGATTGTCAAGGACATGCAACTTATTTTTAAGTGTCTGAGGGAAGAGGCTGAGAGAACGCTGACACCCTGCCCTCACACTTCCACTCGCACATTTCTTAACAGGCAACAGAAACAGATAATATTTACTTAAATTTCTTGAATGTTGGACAAAATCCCACCGATGTAGTATCAACTGGTGAACTAGAAAGGACTCTTGACTGGCTCTGGCGACGGTGTTGAGACATTTTCCAAATTTTTCAACTTTTATTCCTTGCTTTTAGCATCCAACAGAAAATCTCTGCTTAGGGATTTTCTTTAGCGTCTGGATTCTGAGAGGCAGCAGAGAAGGGGCCACGAAGGGAATCCTTGCTTTATGAGGTCACTCTTGGGCATTCCGTTGCATCACCAGTCTGCAGGCACCTGAAGTGGGGAGCTCCCAAGTGGGTCTATCATGGATTCTCTCTTCCCAAGGAGACTGTGCCTCCATTCAGCAAGAAGGCTATGGGCACCCAGCAATCACGAGGCTCTGGGTTAAAGCTAGAATTCACTAGAAACAGACCACACGAAGGCCCTCACTTCAAGAGGTGCCCCCAGCTGATAGACACAGGCCCTTAATAATGTGTTAGAAAATGTTAAGGGTCATATAAGGGGGAAAAGCAAGTTCTCTGGGCTCTAAGGAAAAGAGAGCACATCCAGGGCACAGCACTGGAAACACCTGGAAGGACAAGAAAAGATTGTGATGGGTTTGACTTAGAACAAAAGAAAACAAGAGAAGCAAAGAAGGTAATATTGAGGTAGGGATAGTGGCTCACACTTATAATCCCAGCAACTTGGGAGGCTAAGGTGGGAGGATCACTTGAGGCTAGGAATTTGAGATCAGCCTGGACAACATAGTGAGAGCCCCATCTCTGAAAAAAAATAAGAAATAAATATTAGCAGTGAGGCACAGTGGTTCACGCCTGTAATCCCAGCACTTTGGGAGGCCGAGGCAGGCAGATCACTTGAGGTCAGGAGTTCAAGACTAGCCTGGCCAACATGGTGAAACCCCGTCTCTACTAAAAAAATTACAAAAATTAGCCAGGCATGGTGGCGGGTGCCTGTAATCCCAGCTACTCAGGAGGCTGAGGCTGGAGAATCACTTGAGCCCAGGAGGTGGAGACTGCAGTGAGCTGAGATAGTGCCATTGCACTCCAGCCTGAGTGACAAAAGCAAAACTCCGTGTCAAAAAAAAAAGGAAATAAAAATTAGCCATGGGAGGCTGAGGCAAAACGGTCACTTGAGCTCAGGAGTTCAAGACCAGCCTGGGCAACATAGTGAGACTGTCTCTACAAAAAATAAAAATAATAAAAATCAGGTGGGTGTGGTGGCTAGCACCTGTAGTCTCAGCTACCAGGGAAGCCGAGGTGGGAGGATCACTTGAGTCCAGGAGTTGGAGGTTACAGTGAGCTGTGATCACACCACTGCACTCCAATCTGCATGACAAAATGAGATCCCATCTCTAAAAAAAAAAAGGAGGCAATATAAACCCTGAGTTGGCTAACTGCAGGCATGGGATGTGCACGTGCACATATAAACCACCTAAACAGAATATAAAGAGTGAGCCCATCAGGCAGAGATGTTTTAAGTACAAAAGTAATAGGGATTTTTGCTCTGTTCAATTCTCAGGATTAATATATTCTCCCCACTCACCTTCTCCTAACTCCTTTGGCTTTTAGGGCAAATCGGGACAGTGGGATCTGGGTAGCCCTGTGTTGAATTAAATGTTCAGTGGCTAAATTGGTCAGTTTCCTGGACAACAAATTTCTTGGACTGTAAGAAAAGGAAGTAACCGTCCCACCATCTCTGCTGTCCCTGGTATTCTACAACAAGTATATATGACCATTCATGGTAGGAAAATACTCTTGTGGGCAACCAATATTTCCCAATACTGAACTGGGAAATAACATCTTACGTACTCATTTTCTCCGTTTAAAATTATCAACAGCAAAGTTGTAAGAATCACTGTGATTAATGTCCCCACAATTCAAACTTTAGCCCCATCTTCTCCCTCTACATTGTTTCCCTCAGGGATCAGCTCCTCCTATAACTCCTGCTATATCCTTTAGTTATATGCCCCTAATGTCTCAGGGCTCCTGCCCAACATCCATCCACAGGGGCCTCCTGGGGCAGCTGCTCCAAGAGAGCCCACATCAGCTCTCCATCTGTTTCCACCTGCCCTGATATGTCACTGTGCCCAATCCCCTAGGGCACACAGAAGGCCCTCAGTAAGTGTGTGCCATATGAATACACAAAATAATGGCATCAGGGATCCCTGTGCTCACGCAACGTAGCTAGGCACAACAGGATTTCATCTCCAGGAAACTCAGTAGTACACTTTTCTGACTTCCCTCTTTAAGCACCAAAACATACCTTCAGGGAAAAACAGAAAAGAGATTAAAAATGTAAAGAATTATTTCATGCTGCTAGAGAGGTGAGGGGAGGTAGCCCACTGAAAGTGACAGAGAAGAGCCCAGTTGTTCTTGGTGTACTACATCCACACAGCCACAGATGATGCTGTTTCTGAAGCCAATGATGAAGACTTTAGTCTGAAAATGAAACTCCAGCTGAGTGAGCGGAAAGAAACAGGAAATCAGGTGACAAGCTGATCCAGGGCCTACTGAAATCATACATATCTTCTCATGGATTGGTGGGCAGCATGGGCATCCTAGGATGAGAAGCCCAAGGGCCATCTCCTGTGCCCTTTGAGCAGCAGCTCATGCTCTGCGTGACCTGGGCAACACCATCTCAGCCACAGATAGCCAGGGAGAGTCAGCCATTGGCAGGCGCAGCAGCTTGGTGACTCTGAAGTCCTCTGGACAGTGTCATTAATTTACTAGTCCCGAGTAACTGGCACTGAAACACAAAGCTCACATATGATGGCCAAACCCTACTACAGCTCCAGGTATTTTGCTGATAACTACAAAACTGAAAGCTACAGAGTCCAACTAGAATGTTTCTGAATGCTGTATCAGAAAGTGTACAGACGGCCGGGCGCGGTGGCTCAAGCCTGTAATCCCAGCACTTTGGGAGGCCGAGACAGGCGGATCACGAGGTCAGGAGATCGAGACCATCCTGGCTAACACAGTGAAACCCCATCTCTACTAAAAAAATACAAAAAGACTAGCCAGGCGTGGTGGTGGGCGCCTGTAGTCCCAGCTACTCGGGAGGCTGAGGCAGGAGAATGGCGTAAACCCGGCAGGCAGAGCTTGCAGTGAGCTGAGATCTGGCCACTGCACTCCAGCCTGAGTGACAGAGTGAGACTCCGTCTCAAAAAAAAAAAAAAAAAAGAAAGTGTACAGACTGCTCCCTACTAACCCTAGTGGTCCAATAGTTTAATATATTAATGGAGGCAGGCTTGTGTCCAAATACAATGTACATGCTGCTGCCTTTTGTCTATAGCAAAAACATAAACAGCCATGCTTAAGCTATTTATCCAAAGGTTTCCTAAATCCTATCAATGTCAGAAAGGAACCATTATTTTCAGAACTTTCATTAACTTCATTGTAGAAAAGGACATCGTCAACCATGTTGGCCCAGTTTGCTATCTGTGGAGGTCATGCAAGAGGTAATAGGTCATGTCTGTTTAACTCCTCTCTACTCCAGTGATCATTTAGAAAGAAAATAGAGGGAAGCCAAAGCTTACCACATCAGAGAAACCACTGTCATCACGCAAAGATTTGGAACAGACGGGAACCTGGGGGCCTCCAACTTTGACAATGTCTCTTTTAAGTTGAAACGTGAGTTACTTGAAGCAAGTTTGGTGTTTCATTCTGTCGGAATTTACCACCATGAGCATTTCCATAGACTTCGGATATGGGATCTTTGATTCTCTATAGTAAAGTCTATGAGTTCCAGCAGATGCAGCGACCCGTAAAATAGACCTATGTCAAACCCTCATGTAGGTGATAACTAGCAACATCATTCTCACCACTGTAATTATGAGCCATATCCTGCTTTCTCCACTGTGCTACATGTGACATATGTTAACACAGACATCAAGTTTAGCCTCTGAGACTTCCGCTCAAAACAGAGGAAAAGGGTTCCGTTTAGAGTATAGTAAAACAAGTTAAATGACACCACAGAAAGAAACAAACAAATCCAGAAGGCAGAATATTCTACAGCACAACCAACCCAATTTTTACAATAAATAAATTACATGGGGAAATGGGGAAGGGAGGGGAGCTTGCTCCAGATTGAGAGACTAAAGAGACACAACAACCAGATGCAATGGGTGGGCTTCATATAGATCCTGGATTAGAACCAAATTACTGTCCAAAGACACTCATGACCTTCAGGACAATTTGATTTTGCCTAGGTATTAAGTGTACCAAGGAATCACTTTGTTAGGTATAAAAATGGTACTGTGGGCCGGGTACTGTGGCTCACGCCTGTAATCCCAGCACTTTGGGAGGCCAAAGCGGGCAGATCACGAGGTCAGGAGTTTGAGACCAGCCTGGCCAACATGATGAAACCCCATCTCTACTAAGGATGCAAAAAAAAATTAGCCAGGCATGGTGGCACACACCTGTAATCCCAGCTACCTGGGGGGCTGAGGCAGGAGAATTGCTTGAACCTGGGAGGCAGAGGTTGCAATGAGCCAAGATTGTGCCATTGCACTCCAGCCTGGGCAACAGTGTGAGACTCCTCAAAAAAAAAAAAAAAAAAGGTACTGTGGTTTATACAAGAAAATGGCCATATTTTCCATAGATACTTACTGAAGGATACAGGGGTGAAATGATAAGCTATCTGGAATTTGCTTTTAAATACTTTAGCAAAGAAGGAAATGGGGAAAATGAAGCAATTGGGACAAAATTTTGGTAATTTTTATATCTGGGTGATCCATATATAAGGCTTCAGTGTATTATTCATGTACTTTTGAATATGTTTAAATTTTTTCATGCTTAAAAAATTCCTGTAAATCCAGGTGATGATTCTCAAAAGAAAATTTTTAAAAATGTTGAAAATTGAAGCACTTAACTAAAAATATTTGGTAATAAAATGTATAGAAGTCCAAATCTGCACTATAGGAAACAGCTTATAAAAACACACAGCTTTATCTTTTCCCTTGAAAGAATTCTAAGAAACAGAAGTTCTAGTGCTAAGAGTCTGGATCCCCTGGCAGCCAGAGAGCCTAGGTGGCTCTCTTCCCTCTTCTCTCCCTGCACACCACATGTCCACGGGGCAACTGACCATACCTGCCTTTCCCTGGCCAGCCAAACCAGCCAGGAACTCGCTTCAGAGAGCTCAGCCTCTGTGCCATGTTCTCGTATGTTTCTCAGGTTTGGGACAAGGGTGACATGGAGAGGGGAAGGTTTGCTTGCTGTAACAAAGAGTGATTTCTCTGGCCCCTAAAGAGAGGTGGGTTTACAAAAATGATCCGTGTTAAATTCCACTACCATGATGCTTCAAGGGACTAACAAATGCTTCATGGATGGATATATCTGCATCGTAATCTCATTAGTAGTATATTCCTGAATTCCTTCAAAGAACACTATTATAATTTTTAAATAATAGATTACTTGATATTGCTTTTCATATCTGTCAGTGATACATGGAGTAAGTAGAGCTCACTACTGAATAATACCCAAGTAGCTTCTAGCTTCAGTGGCTGTAGAACCTCAGTTCAGGAGTCACAACATGCAAATGATGGGGGAAAAATGACCCTTAGTTCCTCCTTAACTCAGTAAGTCAAATAATGAGCTGGTGAGTTCGCTGCTCTCACAGTAAATCTTGTATTGCCACACATTCCTGGAAGCCACGGACAAGACACTTGTCCTCTCCTTCAACTCTCTGTTGAAAGAGAAAAGTAAAGAAAACACACCAAGAGAGCTCATCCAATTTTTGTGACTTGTTTAATCTAATTAATTATTTAAGTAGTAACGGCAGCTAAAATCCAAATTAACTTTAGCTTCATAAGAATTGTTATAGAGGCCAGGTTATGAGGGGCTCAAGCCTATAATCCCAGCACTTTGGGAGGCTGAGAC
>NW_012109585.1:3303159-3316954 GCF_000951045.1 Mandrillus leucophaeus
GAGACCAGCCTGACCAACATGGTGAAACCCCGTCTATACTAAAAATACAAAAATTAGCCAGGCGTGGTGGTGCATGCCTGTAATCCCAGCTACTAAAGAGGCTGAGGCAGGAGAATAGCCTGAACCCGGGAGGTGGAGGTTACAGTGAGCTGATATCAGGCCACTGCACTCCAGCCTGGGCAACAGAGCAAGACTCTGGGAAAAAAAAACAAAAAGAACAACTCTGTTCACATAAATTTCCTTCAACATACATTGCAGCTAAGATGTGTACAAGATTTTACATGTGTTTTGGAAGAAATCACACAGAAGCAGCTGCTTTCTCAATAAACTTGGCCAGCTTCACATCTTTTTTGGTCAGTTCACCACAGTCATGTGAGGTGAGAGTTATCTGGACCTAAAAAAAAGAAAAGCAGTTTTTAAAACTCTGAGCAGTAAATCATGGTTATTTTCCTTTGGCAGTTCAGAAATCAGTCTATTATTCAACATTCATATTTCAGAATTAGGGGGATTAAATGATCTAGAAACTACTACATTATGAATAAGCAAAACATTTCCAAAACCCAGTGAACTCCAGGGGCACAGTTTACATCAGGCCTGGCTGAACAGCCACCTTGAAATAAAAAGTTCTCTCTCATGAAGAAGCAATGCAGCTGCCAGAATCTCAAATCTTATTTCTTTAAATAAAAAGAGAGACTGAGGTTCCACTTGAACTCTCATTACTTTAATTACACCAACTATTTTCAGGCCACTGAGAAAAACCAAGCTATCAAATGTAATATCTTAGCAGCAATGTTTGAAACGCACATTTTGAGGCTGGGCGCGGTGGCTCATGCCTGTAATCCCAGCACTTTGGGAGGCCAAGACGGGCGGATCACGAGGTCAGCAGATCGAGACCATCCTGACTAACATGGTGAAACCCTGTCTCTACTAAAAAATACAAAAAAACTAGCTGGGCGAGGTGGCAGGCGCCTGTAGTCCCATCTACTCGGGAGGCTGAGGCAGGAGAACGGCGTGAACCCGGGAGGCGGAGCTTGCAGTAAGCCGAGATCACACCACTGAACTCCAGCCTGGGTGACAGAGCGAGACTCCGTCTCAAAAAAAAAATAAAATTTAATTTAATAAATAAATAAATAAAAAGCACATTTTGGCTGGGCACAGTGGCTCACACCTGTAATTCCAGCACTTTGGGAGGCCGAGGCAGGCAGATCACCTGGGTTCAGGAGTTTGAGATCAGCCTGGCCAACATGGTGAAACCTCGTATCTACTAAAAACATAAAAATTACCCGGGCATGGTGGTGCACGCCTGTGATACCAGCTACTCGGGAGGCTGAGGCAGGAGAATCACTTGAACCTGGGAGGTGGAGATTGCAGTGAGTTGTGATGGCACCACTGCACTCCAGCCTGGGCAACAGAGCCAGACTCCACCTCAAAAAAAAAAAAAGAAAATAAAAAAGGCACATTTCCAAATTAGGGAAGTGGGAGTAAAGGGCAAAATTACGAGCTAAGAGAAGCAACTAGCAAAGAAAAGTTTCGCCTGGTGCGAAGGTGCTCTGTATTATTCTAATAAGTCACGTGAGTATTGTGAAATTCTCTCTCTTCAAAGATTTTCATAGAGAAGACGTCACAGAAATCTAGATAAGACATTCCAAATGGCATGACCATAAAGGCAAGGACACTTTTGGAGGAACAAGGTTCTTCTCACTGTGCCCCCTCAAAACTTTTTAGTCTGTCCTTTGTCTTAAATAAGGTCAGTTCCTACACAGGATACAAAATTTAACAGTTCTCAAAGCACAGTTCTTGAGCAAATTTATTTCAACGAGATAAACAAGACCATATCTATCTGATTTGCTACCATTTCTTTCAATAATTTACCTTAAGTTTTGACACATATCTGCATGGCTGATACTCCAGTTTAATTCAGGAGCCTCATTTGGCCCAACTTTCTCGTATTAGCTTCAGCAGAAAGACAAGCATGAAAATAAAGAGCTTATTCACTGTTCTTAGGAGCAGACCTGAAAATGTGTTACTAATTTGCAATAATACACAGGCATTCTGAGAGAAAGGATAAGACTTTCTTAAGCTCGATGACATTTAGCTGCACAAGATGACAAGGAAGAAAAAGTTTCTTAAACTCTGTAATTAAGGTGATTCCCAAATAAGGCAGTTTAGTTACCTTGTTGTATACATTGAACCATTCTGGGTGATGATTCATCTTCTCTGCTTGTAGGGCAACTCGGGACATAAAGCCAAATGCCTGCATAAGATGAAGTCAAGAGTAATTACTGACATTGTCCTCTACCCTGAGCCTGAGAGACACAACAGAGCAATCCAACCAAATAAAGACATGCAAGGATCCTTGGGGAAGCCTGTGGAAATCAAATATGAAAGGACTGCTCTCTGCAGGCCTCTGGGGTCACAGTGCAGCAGGACTGTGACCTACTGCTGGATGGTGAAAAACTATCAGGCTCAAGTAAACAAACCAGGAAATTGGTCTCACCCAGTGACCCGTCTGGACTATTTAATTGTCCTCAGGACGAGACTCTACAAAATAGCATGAGAATAATTTCCCTTCAACCCAGTGCTCCAGGTCTCACTACCTGGCTCCAAATATTAGGAGCCACTTCTCTTGCAGCTCTGCTCCTTTTGTTTTTAGTGATTGGGCTGCTAACTAACGCAACCCACAAGACTACGGAAAAAGGTCTCCTGAGGGTGTCTTAAGCAAAAGCACCAGCAGAAATGAACAACTTCTTCATCTCACCTCCCAGGCAGGACAGGAACAAATCAAAGACTATTGACACCTAGAGTGAAACAGAAGCCCAGCTTGCCTGCTTGGGTTCTTCCTGCTACTGCCTCACACTGCCATTTCAAGGTGACAGTGCACCCACTGCAGGGCAGAAGGCAAGCCAGGAAATGAGCAGAGGGCTGCATACCAGTAACACGATTAAGTGTGGACTGACGGGGCTCTGTCTTCATACCACAGGGGGAGTGGAAACAATTTTGTTAAGCAGAAGGCAAACTTATCTTGAGAAGAGGGAAAAAACTCATTTTTTTGTTTGTTTTCAATTTTTATGAAGGTAACTGCAAACAATAGGAGAGTCTGTCCCTGTTGTTCCAGAATGCAAAAATACTTGGTAAGACTCTTAGGGTAATGGCACATGAATTACAAAGTTACAGTGGAATTAATAGGGCAGTACCCATTACACCCACGTAAATAAATATTTAACTTCATTAACCCTATCCAGAAAATCCAATATGATGTTAGCTGAGCTAACTAACTCAACCAATTTTGGGATCACCAAATGACCAAAGTGTGCATTTCCTAGTTAACAGTGAGAAATACAGAAGATGCCATTTTAAACAATTCTATATCATTCACTATGGTACCTCTCTCGGAGTCAATTTTATTTGGGATAAAGATTTCCATGTTGACATTTAAGGCCTGAAGGTTTTCCCTATAGGAAAAGGGAGAAAGTTCAAGCAAAATCCATTTAACCACATATGGAATTATCTGTGGAAAAACAATATTCACTTTCCCAGCCCATCTCATCTCATAAGCTGATTCTCTAGATTATGTGAAGGGAAGGAACAAAAGCCTGGTTTTTGTTTTTATACAGACAGGGTCTCACTATGTTGCCCAAGCTGGTGGACTGCAGGGGCTGTTTACAGGTGCAATCATAGCTCACTGCAGCCTCAACCTCCTGAGCTCAAGGGATCACTCAAGGGATCCTCCTGCCTCGGCCTCCCAAGTAGCTGGGACTACAGGTGCATGCCACTGTGCCCAGCCAAGAAAGTCTGTTCTAATTATTCAAACATAGAGTTAACCCACATTAAACTACGTGTAAGGAGAATTTCTACTCTGCCTATAATGCCTTATTCTTGTTTAGCATTAGAAGATGTACAACGCTAATCAATATCACTGATAGACAGCAATGCAATTGTTAAGGGCATGGCCTTTTGAGCCAGGGAGTCCTGGATTCAAATCCTGATTCTACCACTTAATTATCATGCAATTTAACTATGAGTCTCAGTTTTCTTTTTTCTTTTTGAGACAGAGTCTCACTCTGCCGCCCAGGCTGGAGTGCAGTGGGATGATCTCGGCTCACAGCAGCCTTTGCCTCCCAGGTTCAAGCGATTCTCTTGCCTCAGCATCCCGAGTAGCTGGGATTACAGGCACCTGCCACCACGCCCAGCTAGTTTTTGTAGTTTTAGTAGACACAAGGTTTCACTAGCTTGGCCAGGCTGGTCTTGAACTCCTGACATTGTGATCCACCCGCCTCAGCCTCCCAAAGTGCTGGGAATATAGGCGTGAGCCACCACGCCTGGCCCTCTCAGTTTTCTTATTAGTAAAATGGAGATAATAATTTTTAAAAGTCACGTGATTACATTCTAATAAACAATGAGATAAGGTATATAAAGGTACTTAGCACAGCACTTGGTACAGAATAAGAGATCGATAATGGCACATACTGCTGTCACTACTGCTTCTGACCAAACTACACAAGGTAAACCTTACAAAACACAATGAGCGGTGAAAAGCTCTCCATGGGCTTGAGAATCTAAGATTCTAGTTGCTGTCTCCCAGCAGAATGGCTCTTTCCTTTTTCCAGTTGTCATGAACAGAGACTTGCACATGTATAGCAAACAAACAGATAATACACTGTGGGGTAACATCCTGATGCACACTGACTGGGGAAAGCAGCTTAATGGCAAGAAATTATGTGTGCACAGTCACTACCCAAGTTCTTACACCCTGTGGTCACAATTTCTTTGAACCACGTCATTCTAAAATGTCTAAAGTGATGCCTACAATTCCTTGCCATTTCCCATTAGCCAAGTGGATCAAGTGGATGATTGGAACACAGTCAGAAGTGGTCCTCAAATCTTTGACCGCTGGCATACCATCAGTACAGTAGCAAAATCTATTCCATCACAGATATAAGGCTTGAAAGGAAACACATCCACAGCCGAAGAGGCATACTGATCAAAGAAAAAGCATCTACCATATCTACATACAATTTAAAAAATGTTAAGACACATCAAAACACCCTCAAATTTGTATTTTCCTCAGCTTTGCATATTTCCCTTCAACCGTCACATAATATTTGCATTTAATAAAATACTACAAAGCCTGATAAACCATTTACACAGGATTTATTCCTAATTATTCCTTGGGGAAAAGAATACTCAGTCTGCTCTGGAAGCAAAAAGACAATTCCATAATCCTTCTTCCATATAACAGAACCAACCAATCCCCAAAATATTTATTTTTAAATCCACAAATTAAAAACATCTATCAAAATATACACTCAAAGAACTACTTCAAGGAATTTAGATGACTGAACAGGAGAGAAAAAAGGCAAAACTCAAACTGAAAGTTTGATTATCTGGAATACAATGAAGAAGATACAATGCCAAAAAGCTGACTTAGCAGATGGTGAAAAGCATCTGCTTCTTTCAAAGATTTCTTTTTACAGTCTTAGCTACTTGCTTATGGGATTCCAGCTGGAATCTAAAGGCTTTGAGCCAACTAAAAGTCAGAAAAGCTAGAAACAGCCAGAAGCAGAATAGACATCACTAACAACCCAGTAAGAGACCCAAGAGGACAGGATCCAGAAAATGGGCAAAATGAAATAGAAATCAACAAGAGTTTAGAAGAACTAGTACAGAATAAATGTATAGGACAAACAAAAGAGATCTAACATAAAGATCGTTGTTGGCCAGGCATGGTGGCTCACACCTGTTGTCCCAGCACTTTGGGAGGCCAAGGTGGGCAGATCACCTGAGGTCAAGAGATCGAGACCATCCTGGCCAACACGGTGAAACCCCATGCCTACTAAAAATACAAAAATTGGCTGGGCGTGGTGGCGCATGCCCGTAGTCCCAGCTACTCGGGAGGCTGAGGCAGGAGAATCACTTGAACCCAGGAGGCAGAGGTTGCAGTGAGCCAAGATCATGCCACTGCACTCCAGCCTGGTGACAAAGCAAGACTCTGTCTCAAAAAATAAAAAAAGAAGACCATGTTGCTACTTAACTGAACAAAAATATGAAACCCCCCAAAATTAGAGTGTAATTTAAGAAAACTATATGACTCAGAATACTTGGGGATAAGAATTTTTTTAAAAATAAGTTTTCCAAAAATAAAGGGTTTAAATCTACAAATTGTAAGAATTCAATCATATGTATATACTGTAGCAAAGTTAAACTCGGAAAATTAAAAAATCCTTTTGGCATCTAATCAAAGAGATCAATTCATCTATAAGGATGAAAAGAATCTGGCCGGGTGCAATGGCTCATGCCTGTAATCTCAACACTTTGGGAAGCCAAGGCAGGCAGATCACTTGAGGTCAGGAGTTCGAGAGCAGTCTGGCCAACATGGCAAAACCCCATCTCTACTAAAAATACAAAAATTAGCTGGATGTGGCAGTGCGCACTTGTACTCCCAGCTACTCGGGAGGCTGAGGCAGGAGAATTGCTTGAACCCAGGAGGCGGAGGTTGCAGTGAGCCAAGATCACACCACTGCACTCCAGCCTGGGCGACAAAGCAAAACCCTGTCTCAAAAAAAAAAAAAAAAAGAATCTGCTGACTTCAAACATTCTCATATCAACATTCAACATTATAAGTCAGAGGAGCAAGACCTACAAAAACTTTAGGAAATGAAAGTTGAAAACCAGGAATTTTATACCCAGCTAAGCTGTTGTTCAATAAATACAAAAGACAGACATTTTAGAAATGCAATAACTCAGGGAATAATTCTCACTTATCCTTCTTGAGGAAACTATTAAAGGATGAACTATAAGTAACTATGAGATGAACGGAGAAACTATACCAAAGGTATTAGCAGTAAGCAATATATTCATTCAGTTCTAGGAATACATTTAAAACAACTGTGGGAACTACAGTTACAGAATGGAATGTGTATGTTATGAGCTATTAAAGGAGTTTAAAAGAGAAAGGACAAGATGAGGAAGGTACGTAAAAGTAAACAAAATCTTTGAAAGATGAAAGATCAAGTTAGAGACATAAGTATATTTAAATGTGTAAAACTTAAGTACTAAGACTGGGCACAGTGGTTCATGCCTGTTATCCCAGCGCTTTGGGAATCCAAGGTGGAAGAATTGCTTGAGGCTAGAAGCTTAAGACCAGCTTGGGAAACACAGTGAGACTCTATCTCTACAAAAAACTTTAAAAAAATTAGCTGGGCGTGG
This sequence comes from Mandrillus leucophaeus, assembly GCF_000951045.1. Lineage (NCBI taxonomy): Eukaryota > Metazoa > Chordata > Mammalia > Primates > Cercopithecidae > Mandrillus > Mandrillus leucophaeus. Next base: position 3,310,366 of record NW_012109585.1, read on the forward strand.
TGGCATGCACTTGTAGTCCTACCTACTCGAGAAGCTTAGGTGGGGGGATCTGTCAAGCCCAGGAATCTGAGGCTGCAGTGAGCTATGATCATACTCCACTGCACACCAACCTGGGTGACAGAGCAAGACTCTGTATCTGATTAATTCATTAAACATAAGCACTAGGACTGAAAAATATAAACTAAAATTAAATAGTGAATGAAAAGTAGGAGAAAATATTATTTCAATATTGCTTTGTGGGGGGGGACCACAAATGCTATCTAAAGAAACAGGACTATATTTTCTTTTTTTGTTGTTGTTATTAAGATGGAGTCTCGCTCCGTCACCCAGGCTGGAGTGCAGTGGCATTATCTCAGCTCACTGCAACCTCTGCCCCCCAGGTTCAAGCAATTCTCCTGCCTCAGCCTCCCGAGTAGCTAGGATTATAGGCACATGCCACCACACCTGGCTAATTTTTGTTTTTGTATTTTTAGTAGAGACAGGATTTCGCCATGTTGGCCCAGCTGGTCTCAAACTTCTGACCTCAAGTGATCCACCCACCTCGGCCTCCCAAAGTGCTGCGATTACAGGTGTGAGACACAATGCCTAGCCAGAAACAGAAGACTATATTTTCTATGTAAAATTATAGGTATATAATTTTATAGGATCTTGTAGATACTATATATAGGTATAATAGTACATATATATGTATATAATACTATATACAGGTATTATATATGTATACAATATACTATGTTATCCATAAGGTATTATCAAATGATAGTATGTGTATATATAGTTATAATAGTATCCACAAGAATCAAAATAAAAATATAAACATTCCCAGTTAAGAAGTAAAGAAAAACACAATTAAAATGAAACAAAGAAAACACAGTCCATATTATAATTTAAAATAAAGAGGAAAAAAGTATTTTGGTTCTGCCGTGTTTTATAAGACTAAACCCATCTGTCCAATCAATCAATGTAAAGAATGTAAATCCAACCAATCAAAATAAACAGAAAACTTTCACACGGGATCACAAAGCAAAATTCAATCATTAAAAATAAAAGTACATAGCAAATGCAAAAAAAAAAAACTTGTTAATAAATTATATTGAACAGGCTGATTTAGGGCAAAACACTAAAAGTCCTGAAGCGGGTAATTTGCATTTATAAATCTGCATCCACCAATGAAGATTAAATAATTACAAATATCTACACTACAAAGAATAACACGACATTTAATAAGCCCATGTAGGAAATATAGGAATAAATAGAAAGAAACATTTATAGTTGGAGACTTTAATTCACTTTTTTTTTTTAAGAGACAGGGTCTCTCTGTCTCCCAGGTTGGAATGAGTGGCACGAATATAGCTTACTGCAACCTTCAACTCCTAGGCTTAAGGGATACATCCTATCTCAGCCTCCCAAGTAGCTAGAACTACAGGCAAGTGCCATTATGCCTGGCTAATTTTTTAAAATTTTTGTAGAAATGGGGTCTTGTTATGCTGCCCAGCCTGGTCTTGAACTCCTGGCCTCAAGTAATCTTCCTACCTCAGCCTCTAAACCTGTAAGTGGCAGGATTACAGGCATGTGCCACTGCACTTAGCCTAACTTACATCTCTTAACCCAGGACAGATTAAACAAACATAATTTTAAAGGTAGAGCTAATTGCTACACTTTAAACTCTAAAAACTGAGAATAACACTTTTAAAGCGCTCATCAAACATTCACAGAAATTAAACATATATTGGTCCACAAAGAAAATCTCAATCAATTCCAAAAAGTAGAAATAGTACTGACAACATTCTCTGGAATGCTGATAGACAGGAATAGATGCACCCTTCCTTAACATGATAGAATATATTCTCAGTCCAAAGGCAGCATCAGTTTTGTTAGCATCATTCTCTATAGGGAAACACCAGAATTCCCATTAAAGTCAAGAATAAGACCAAAAAAAAAAAAAAAGTCAACAGCCTTCTCATACAAACAAAAACCAATTAGAAAATATATCGAAGAAAAGATACCATTTAAAATGGCACCAAAAAACAATCTAGGAGTAACTTAACAAGAAATTTATAAATTCTTTTTTTTTTTTTTTTTTTTTTTTTTGAGACGGAGTCTCGCTCTGTCACCCAGGCTGGAGTGCAGTGGCCGGATCTCAGCTCACTGCAAGCTCCGCCTCCCGGGTTTACGCCATTCTCCTGCCTCAGCCTCCCAAGTAGCTGGGACTACAGGCGCCTGCCACCTCGCCCGGCTAAGTTTTTGTATTTTTAGTAGAGACGGGGTTTCACTGTGTTAGCCAGGATGGGAAATTTATAAATTCTATTTCCAGAAAACTTTAAACTACTACTAAGAAATAGATAAATCTTACTACATTAAATTTTTTTTTTTCTGTACTGCAGGAAGAAGACAGGCAAAAATTTTTTTTTCTGTATGGTAATAAAATCCAACAAACAAAATCAAAAGATAAACAACAAATTATATTTGCAGTATATACTTCCTTAGCATATAAAAACCTCCTGCGTATTAATAAGGAGACCAATCACCCAGTATTTTTTAAATGAGCAGAGGACATAATAGACAGATAACAGAAAAGAAATTCAAATGGTTCTGAAACATAAAAACTGCTCAATCTCAATCATGATAAGTACAAATTAAAAACTAAGTTAAACCTAGTAGCTTGACAAAGATCAAAATATTTGCTAATATTCTGTTGGTGAAGATATAGAAGAAAAGGTATTCTCATATACTGCTGGTGAATATAAGTTGATATAATCATCATGGAAGGCAATCTGACAGTATCTGTCAAAATTGAAAATGTCCATGCCTTTAGACCAAACAATTCTAGGAATTTGTCCTGCAGACACATTCACAAATTACAAGAAAAGTCATTGCAGCACTGCCTGTAATAATAATAGACTTGAAACAGCAAAATCTCCATCAAAAGGGAATTGATTAGAAAGATTATGGTACATTTACACACTGGAATACTATGCAGTCATTAAGCAGAACAAGGAAACCATTTATCCTCCGACATGGAAGTACCTCTAAGATACATTACTAAATGAAAAAAATATATATGCATAACAATAGTTCATGAAGCATATAAAAAGGAAAGAAATTATATACTTGTGTATGCATTAATATCTGTGGACGGATATACAAGAATGATGGGAGCAATGGGGAATGATGACGAGAGTGGAGACTGGGAACTGGATGGTTGAGAAACACAAACAGGAAGACTTCCTACATTCTTTGGTACCTTTTGAATTTGCACCATGTGTATACCTAATCTATTTTTTAAAAATTAGTTTGGGAAAAAATGAACAAGCCATGCAAATAAAGTTCCCACTGTGAAAGGAGCTGGGATCCTTTAATGTACATAATCTGGTTCATATTAAAATATTTTGGCTCACATTAACTTCTTAACATATGCCTACCTGTTTAGGTGGGTTTTTAGTGCCAATTTACAGCATAGTTTGTCTATGAGCCATGTTCTATTGAGCCACGGCCATTTCAAACAAACATATGGCCAACAAATAACATATAATGGCTGATAATAGTTTCAGTCTTTCCTCTACTGCAAATTACAAACATTTTATGAACAAGTCAATGAATGTATGATGAAGTATGACTCTCTAAGTTACTCTACCATTTTAAGGAATGTAAGCAATACAATCACAGTAAATTGGGCCAATGAAGTTTGTCATTTGGAAATCTCCAAAGCATCAGCAATTAAAGATTTTTCCATGAACCCCAAATCAAGTATTCTTTGGGAACTTTAATTTTTCTTTAAGTTCCTTTCGTTTCATTTTATTCCATGAAACTATGAAAGACTATCAGATGCACGTAACCAAGACGAAAATCCTACATCAATCTGTGAAATGTTTAACAGCACCCTGAATTTAAAATATAGCTTCAGTCAAATAACATGTATGATTTATTAAAGTTCTAAGACTTCTAGCACATATTTACAATACAAATCTTTCATTACACAGAGCAATTCTCTTTGATATACATTCTTAAATCAGCTGCCTTTTATATTTTGATTATAGACTATTTCAATTATGCACTAAAAAAGAACATATCTCCCACTAAGAAAATGAGCACCAGCTACTCCAAAGTAATTTCCCCAGTACAATCTCCATTAAGCCTCTAAATACTTCCTTTACTAATTCAATGAATTAGACCTCTATTGTTTATGAATCACCATTATGTTTGTAGGCCTATAACCCTTCTTTTATAAAACACAATTGCTATGGAAGGAAATGATATTTATGTCTGATTAGAAATGAAAACACTATTACATAAATCAGTTTGGGCATTTCTTCACGTCTTGAAACATGATCAGCAATTTACTCTAATTGGTGATCAAGGAAACTATCTTGTGATCAATTAAAGTAATTACCAGATTCCGGCAACACAACCTACCTTAATTTCAGCTAGAGTCTGCACTTCTTCAACTTTAATTAAAAATAATGAAAATTATTAAGCAAAATGCAAGGCAAGATCATTGCCAAGCACGCACATGTCACAGGACAGGACCTTCCCCTGGTGTTGGTGACTTATCAATCACATAAACACTGTCTAGTGCACCAAGTAAAGGCGTTCTTTGCCACAGAACATGATTACACGTCTCACTAAGACTTTCACATGGAAAACACTGTTAACTGTTCTAGTCACCGTAAAGGAAACGTCAGATTTTAATTTGTAGGGAACACAAGAATATTCTCAACTAAATTGTGAGGAACAAATCCAACCAAAGATGTATTTGATCTATGCTTTTTTTCTCTGGACTGTCAGACATATTTTGAGCACACTGGTCAATTGGGTTCAATTCCTAGCTCTGCTATTCACTAGCTATATGACCTCAGAAAAGTTACTTAACTTTTTAAATGAGTTTCAGTTTCCTCATATGTAAAAGGAGCTAATTCATGTAATATACTTTACAGTACGCCTGGCACTCTATTAAGCACTCAGTTAATGCTAGTGATTATTATCATCATCAACAACACTTTGATATTATAGTGTCTGTGGCCTGGAAAGGAAGAATTCCTTTCCAAACCTAGCAGAAGACCAATTTGAAGGCCAAAGAAATTCACCTTTACAAGGCTCAGAAAACCAGAAACATCTTTAACACTGTTTCTCTGAGTGGGTGTCGGCATGGGAAGATTTCCTTGCAGAACTGGCAATCTGTCAGCGAGCATCTCAGCCAAGCAGGTGACTCATGTCTCCTTGAGGATGTGGGGCTAAAGGCCTGCTTGAGGACCATTCCCTGTGCAGTCCCTTGTGTGTCTGGGGGCAGACACAACTCCCACCAATCCTAAGCCACTAGTCTACCTGCCATCTACTTGATCCGCCACAGAGCTCAACATTTCCAATAACTAGGGCCAAGAATATCCAACTATGAAATTAAAACTGGCTTCTCCACGCACTGAAGACAATGTCCACAAGCTACTGAAAAAGCTGCCTGCTCTTCCAGGCCCCAGAAGAAATGAGTCCCCCTTAGCTCATGGTAATAAGTACATTTTTTGAATGTCACTGAACAGGTCACCACCTGTGAGATAGCATGCTCACTTCTAAACATTGCTTTCAAAAGCTGTTTTCATACGGTAGCACCTTGGAGCCTTTAAAAAAAAAAAAAGTTTCAAGTCACTGCTCTTGGCAATTGCCATAATAGCCTACACAGCCAATTGGAAAAATATGGCAACTCTTTAGCTAATGACATGGTACCATCTTCAACATTCACTGTTAAATGAAAAAGCAAGGTGCAAAACAACTTTCTTTTGCAGAATTAGGACTTACCAATACATCAGTAAATTTATACTGAATTCCCAGGTTAGGAAAACTCCTCTTAGATAGCAGTATACTAATACAAATCCACTCTTCTCCAGGTGGCAGGGTGTACACCCACAAAAAAACCTCTACACATGATTTTACCAAAGGATCCTTCATTTCTGTTCCATCTTTAGTGGAAGTTCTCTAACTAGATAGAGTTCACAGAGCTGATGTATACCAAAAAGACATTCTGGTCAAGGTGATCACTAGCTATGAGTATCTTTTCCCTGAAGAGACACTACTTGTTTCCAAATTCCTCTGCACCTAAGTTTAAATTCATTTCCCCATATCTTCATCAGCTACTATTGGGCAGACCAACTGCCCAGTCTGATTAGCTGTTTCTTAAATTTCTCACCATCTTTCAGTTTTGCTGTCTCAGAATTAGCACATTTCACCAGTTTTCTACCCATTCGTTTCTCCTAAAGCAAACCGAAGCACTGGTTTTAAAACCACCCCAAGAGACGCCCCTTACCAGAGTTCCCTAGTGTCAAAATAATTTGTGATGCTTTGCAATTCATGGGGGCTGTTCGTTATTGCCAACCAGCTGCCTCAGAAAAGTCCTGTTGGAGGTTTTCTTCCCTAATCTGCAGATAATCCTTATTTGTTGGCTTTCATAGTCTTATGAGGTGAGAGGTATTGCAAACACTGCCAAAGTTTAGTTAGTTTTGTTTTAGCAATCCTTTTAAAAATTGAATTTAAGCTCCTTGGTACTGTCATCAGTACAAAATTATAAAAAATTCTACTTCATATAAAAAAAAAAAAAAAAAAA
>NW_012109585.1:3317907-3351328 GCF_000951045.1 Mandrillus leucophaeus
ACACACACACACACACACACACACACATATATGCCCAAATATATATATATGCTATTTTTTTGAATAGCATGCAAAATGACAGTCTACTCCCTAACTTTTCTTCTTTATAATCAACTGGCTCCTTTCAGGAGACATAACTATTACTAACACTACATAATTCCAGATTACATATGACATGAAACTATCTTGCCCTATTACTGCAATAAAAATAATCTCTATGGATCTACTTTTAAAGAGAGAGAGAAGGCAAAAGAGCTTCTGCTCAAACTGAGATGTGTTAAGCTGAAAGTCAAGATCCTACAATAATAACCAAAAGGGTGGAGGAAGAGAACAAGTGCTCTGGGCAGGAAGAATGCCCACTCCCCCATCATCTGTGGGGCAGCCACAGCTACATAAAAAAATATTTTAAGGAAACAAAGCAACACCTAAGTTTGGCTTAGTGGTACAGTAAATACATTTTGTATAAGCAGCACACATTTTGTAAAATAGAGTATCATCTCATTTCACATCACAAAATATCTAATGGTCTAAAGCAGTTGCACATCAATGAAATCATGTTTATACTTTCTTTTGCTTATTTTTAAACTGGGAATCCATTCCCCTTTTAAAAGTTTTTAAAGCACAGTTTCTGCAACATTTGCTAATATTTTCTGCAAGAAAAGTACATCATCCAAATACTAGCGCCTGACTGGACATCCTGATAACTCCACAGAGGAACTCCAGTGATAGACGGCATCAATGTATCCATGGAAGAAAAAAGCCTGCCAGAGCCATGTTTCAGAAAACTGTGTCAAGCAAGAAACCCAGCAAAGAAACCATCTCATAAGTTGTCTGTACTTGTTTCAAAATCCACACACAGGTTGCAAACTTGGAATAGTCCCTGAACCTGTGAGAATCTTCAGAAATCGAGCTGAAGGAAACCACAAATACATTCAGGATTTATCCTCAACCTGTTATTTTTCTCTCCTTAAGCCTACCCTTATAGGTTGGATAGGCTTAAGGAGAGAAACATTCCTACTCTTATAGATGGAAAGTAGGGATCTTTTGCTTTTGTGTTTTAAACAATCTAAGTATATTTATTTATTTAATAATAATTTTAAATATTTGTTGAAGAAAAATACCAGGGCTTATAGCCACATAGAAAGTAAAGTAAGCTTAGCACTTACCCTATTTTTGGTATCAAAGTATAGTGGGTAGTATCCTCTTATCCTGAAAAATGCTAATCCTAGCTATGTCTCATTCTATGGCCTTGAGCAAATCCTAAACTTCTCTTGCCTCTACTAGTCTGTAAATCTGAGGCTCCACTACTTCTTAACATCATTATTGGGTGTGAGGTCTCACAAAAGTGCACAGAGTGCTTTGCACAAAAAATGTGCTTCTTTGGGACACTGAAGCGGTTCCAATTTTCTTGAATCATACATAAAGTAATTTTATGCCACTTTTTTAAAATCTAGAAAATCTGTTCTGTGTAGCCAAACTTAGCTGTATCTTGAATACAAATGAAACATTTTAAGTCTCTGTGTCAAAAATTCACAAATTACGCTAGTAACTCAGAAAATAGCAATGAAGAGAAAACATTTAAAATAATAAATTCTTAAGTCAAAATTTTCAGCATTTCTATATAAATTATCTTAACTTCAGCTGTTGATCTAGGAAGTTTCTGGAGGGGATGGCTTTTTTTATCTATGTAATTCACAATATCCTGAAAGAAAAATGGTTTGTTTTCATGAGTGTATATAAACAAGACCGTTTGATTTCTCCTTTTTAGAGCAGGCTCCCATTCTGTTCCACCGCAGAGCAATCACCTTCTCTGTGCAGGTAGGGCTGATGGGCAGGCAGCACACAGCAAAGCTCCATCTCTGCAAAGACTGCTCAACTCATTTGCAATCCCATCAGAGGAAAGTCATGCAACTGGCTCTAAACCATCAGGGCAAAAAAAGTACACCGCTGGAGCAGGAGTGTGCTGCCATTTGATGCAACTGCTACAGGGAAATTCTTCCCTTTTGTTTTTAAAAGTTTATTATTTCATACCTTATGCAAATCATACTTTATATATTAAGCAATAATATTTGAGACATACTCAAGTCAAATTAAAGGCTTCAATAGCCTTGCCAAAAGCACAGTGATTTTCCTATAAAAAATTATTCCAATTTGTTGATCTTACATAGGATGAAACATACTGTAACAATCTTCATAATTTATGTCCTGTTGGGACACAATGATTTAAAGTAACATAATACAGAGCTGCATCACAGCTAATCTAAACCACCTGACCAGATAAACACCAGCTTCCCTTCTCTCTTCAGCAAGGGCATTTCTGTTTATTGTCATATCATTTCCTCATTCTAGGAACATGCAGAATAAATGCAGCCAACCTACATTTCAGTGGGAGGCTGAGCCGGTCTTTCCCATGTCAGGAGGTTTGTGAGCACACAGGTACCAGTACAATGTCAAGGGTTTATAAGATAGAAAACAATCCAAGAATTCCACCCTCAAAATCATTTATGGCGAAGCAAATATGGATTCACCCAGTACAATCTGGACCAGGTGTGGTGTTATAAACCACAGTCTTTTGGTTGTTGTTTTTGGGGTTTTTTTTTTTTTTTTAATGTCACTGAAGACGTAATTCTTTAAAACAAATTATAGGGCTTACTCTGAGCCAAAGTTTTATAACTGCTTCAATCACGCCTCATGCCATGCTCACAGGCACTCATGATCTGATTAACCAAACTGAAATGCCTATATTAACCAATGTCTCTTAGGGGTGAGGAATTTTGGTAGAAGAAAAAGACAAACAGCACAATATGGCACTGACCATGTTCATTTCTGATGTACAACTGCATAGGCAGATTTCAAATTGCAAGGTTTCTCCAAGGTCCAAATACCTTCGCCCTCCTCACATATGCAAAACCTTACTAGGCACAGGGAGGTTTTTAGGGGAACTTAAGGGAAGGGTTTAAAGTTTCAATCGTGAAAGAAAAAGTGCAGGAACACATGTGCATTCGGCAGATAACAATTCACTGAAAATATTTTAAATCAAAACAAAACGCCTGTCTGACCAAATTTTTATAAACTTGGTTGGGGAAGAGGAAAACAATTTTTTAAGGGTGGTTTCAAATATTGCTTTCTGCTGTTGCTGAGAATTTTCAAAGCTTTTCATGCTCCATTGGAAACAGCTCTGCTTCACAAACTGTTCTAGTAGGTCCTGCCAAAGAAATGGTCTGATACACTTTGTTACAAGTTTATCAATTTGCTTACCCAGGCAAATATATATAATTATCTTTGCCCATTAAGATCAGTGTAAAATAGGATCCCTCCACTGAAAGCAATGAGATTACTAAAACATAAGTGGATGAGACCGTACTAGCAGACCAGGCGTTTGCTCCCCAACCCCAGTTCCACTGCAGTCCACACCGCATTCCTACCGGTCCTGGAAGGCGTAGAACCTAAGACAACTTGACGAACACCATTTTTCAGTCTCTTGTGGGTCTCTGTACAGGAATGGAGACAGCAAGTAGTGACATTTCTGTCACAACCTGGAGCCTTTTGATTTACTAAATTAAAGGGAAAGTAAAATTTTGAGGTATCCTTTTCAGGCAATAGACATTCAGTAACTTAGGTCTGAACCTGACACCATGAGCATTTGTAAAAGTTTAAGGTAATAGATTACAAATCTGTAGTACTAGTGGCATTCTGAGTTAGTGCTATCAATGGTGACTTTTCCTTAAATGTAATTCTTTTTTGTCCTAAAACACTCGTAACCTAGACTGAGGCCCCACTTGCTAATTCATATTTCCATGATCTTTGCACCTTATGTATACGGCCCCCAGTTTTCAAAACCACTTCAAAATCAGATCACACTGCTCCGAAGTCACAAGGGCTTCGGTCGCCATGGGTTACTATGGCCTCATGAATGGAAGGGGTTTTCTGATGACAAAGAGCCTGTCCCTGGGCTGTAATGTGAATGTCATCAAGTCCAGACCTTCTCACAATCCTGGTTTTTCATTTTTATTAATCCATGTACCAGAAGTTATCCCAGCAATTCCATTTCTAGATTTATGCCGTATGGAAACTCTTACACTTAAGCATAAGGAGACACAGGATGCTTGTTACAGAACTGACAGTAATAAAAAACATCTAAATGTTCATCAATAAGGAAATTAATAAATGATAATTTATTTATGTATTTGATTTGCAAAGGAATAAGACATTTTAAAAACACATTTACTGTATCAGAAACAGTGCAATATGATGGAAAGAACATCAGACCAGGAATCCAAAACCTGGGCTCTCAACCCAGACCTTGAGCAAGTTATATGACTTGGCTGGGCTGTGTTTCCCAACTAGGTAAGATGAGATGATATGAACCAATCACACAGCACAGTGCCCTCACATACACAGTAATGTTCAATTTTTTAAAACTAATAATAATATTATCATCTAGTATACACAAGGAACAGGATATCACTGATTACTTTCTATTTTGGTATTAATCATAAATTACTTTTTCATCTGCATCATTTACATGGCAACATCTGAATAGCATCTTTTCTGATCAAGTAGCACCTTCTGAACATAACTCGATTCTTGGTGACTATGGATCTGAGTGTATCTCACCGCCATTACTCTGACCACCGATTCTCATCGTTCAGTTCTAGGGACTAAGAAGAGGAGGGGAAAATATAATGTGCATTTATAAAATAACTGCTCTGGACCAGGCACTCGCTGCAGCCCCGTGAACAGGTTTATCATTCTCTCCTCAGAGGAGAGAACTGAGGCTCTGAGGGGTTAAATCACTTGCCCAGAGTCACGCACCTCATAAAAAGTAAGGCAGGGATGCAAATTCAAGTCCCGTATGTCCAGCTCCAAAGTCTCCATGTGTGCATGTTTAGGTACAAATTCCTGATGTCAGATTATACGTTTTCTATTTTTTTTTTTCTTTTACTTAAAAGTAAATTTTAGGCCTGGCGCGGTGGCTCACGTCTGTAATCCCAGCACTTTGGGAAGCCGAGGCGGATGGATCATGAGGTCAGGAGATCGAGACTATTCTAGCTAGCACAGTGAAACCCCGTCTCTACTAAAACTACAAAAAATTAGCCGAGTGAGGTGGCGGGCGCCTGTAGTCCCAGCTACTCGGGAGGCTGAAGCAGGAGAATGGCATGAACCCAGGAGGCGGAGCTTGCAGTGAGCAGAGATTGCGCCTCTGCACTCCAGCCTGGGTGACAGAGCAAGACTCCGTTTCAAAAAAAAAAAGTAAATTTTAGCAAAAATAAGTTTCCTACAATCTTTTTTTTTTTTTTTTTTTTTTTTGAGAGAGAGTCTCACTCTGTCGCCCAGGCTGGAGTGGTGCAGTGGCGCGATCTCGGCTCACTTCAAGCTCCACCTCCTAGGTTCACGCCATTCTCCTGCCTCAGCCTCCCGAGTAGCTGGGACTACAGGCGCCCGCCACCACACCCGGCTAATTTATTATTTTTTTTTTTTTTGTACCTTTTTAGTAGACACGGGGTTTCACTTTGTTAGCCAGGATGGTCTCAATCTCCTGACTTTGGGATCCGCCTGCCTCAGCCCCTATAACCTTATTTTTTAAATTTAATTATAAGAGATAAATAAAGTACAACAGGTTTTAGAAAAAGAAAAAAATTATGCAGTTGTTTTCCCTGTGCCCTTTTTTCCAAAACTGTTATAATATTCATTTAATTATGTATCCTGAATCACTTTATAACATTAAAACATCCTACTCATTCTCCATGTGGAACCATGGTTTTCTTATTTTTAGAAGCTTCACAATCTCACATAGCGGGAGTAACTGTCTCTTTTAGAAATCATTCTATGGTTTCACGTAGAAGACAGACGTGCATACATCTTTTAAAGTCAGGCCTTCTGAATATAAAGATTCTTTGAACTCTCTACCAATATACATTGCAGTTTCAGAGACAAAATTAGAGAAGCAATTCTATACTTGGAGATTTATGGAATAAATGAAAAGGTTTTTTAAAATCCCTTTTTTTCAACTCCCAGGGGAAACATTATTTAATATGATAAAGTCCTCTTTAGCTGAACACCTTTTAAAGCAACCAATTAATTCAGATCTAGTGTGCCAAACCAATGACAATTAAACCTGTCAGAACAATCTACCTACCAAAACTGAAATGGCAAGGATATCATCATCAAATCCTCCAAGGTGCAGGCAGTGTGTACTGTGGAAAGATCCTCAAAGTAGACTTCTCAGGAACCAAGGTCTTTTTCTTTCTTTTTTTTTTTTTTTTTGAGATGGACTCTCACTCTATTGCCCAGGCTGGAGTGCAGTGGCACGATCTCAGCTCACTGCAACCTCCAACTCCCTGGTTCAAGCGATTCTCCTGCCTCAGCCTCCCGAGTAGCTGGGATTACAGGCAAGTGCCACCACGCTAATTTTTTTATTTTTAGTAGAGACAGGATTTCACCATGTTGGCCAGGATGGTCTCGATCTCCTGACCTCGTGATCTGCCTGCCTTGGCCTTCCAAAGTGCTAGGATTACAGGCGTGAGCCACCATGCCCAGCCAGGAACCAAGTTCTTATGCTCAAAATACTTCTTCCTGTCACATTTGTCTGTGGACATGACACTCAACCTCCACACTCAGCCCCTGCACTTGTCCAGAAGAGGGCCGCTCACCAAGGGATTGTGAGGAGGCTGAGAAGTCAGGAAGAAACAGCTTCATTCATTTCTATCTTTAGTGCCTAGAGAACAGAGTGTTGCTCTGAAATAAGTCATATCTTATGTTTTCAAAATTATGATATTTAAAGAGTTTCATAATGAGGTCAAAGTCTCCACTACCCTCTGGGTCTGCCTAATCTTACCTCAAGCACCCAGTGCAAACTTGGGAGCCATTCCTACCCTGGTGTTCTGAGATACATTCTTTACTGAAACCTTGGGAAATAAAACCACCTGCACATTCAGGGTTATAAAAAAACAAATACGCTGCACCATGGCTATGGGGTATGGGCGCAAGGTCAGAAATAAACTGGGGTGGTTCTAAAAGAAATGTACAACCTAGAGAACCAGGCCTCAGGAGACCAACAGGGTTGGAGCCGGCAGGAACCACAGCAGTTACTTGCCCCAAACCCCGGAGGCTCGGAAAATCATGCCTTACAATTGTTAGAGTTTGAATCCATTTTATTTACAAGAGTGGTGCTCTGTTTTAACTTTAAATCTCTCTGGGCCATGCAGAATATAATGGAAAATTACTCAAATAGTCCTGTGACACCAGAAGTCCACAGATAGAGAAAGGAAGGTGTGCCTGGGTGCAGATCTAGCTCTCTCGCCTGGGAGTTACTTCTCCCTCTCAGCCTCAGCCTTCCCATAATGGGAAGAAGTAGGTGGACCAATGATAGGTGGAGTTCTTCCCACTGTGTGACCTGATGGCCAACATAAGGAAAAAAGTGCCATGTTCCTGATGATTAAAAAAAAAAAAAAAAAATTTCATATGACAGAGTGGGGGTCTCCTTAAGCCAGCAATCATATTGTTTAGAAAGAGAGGGCTAGTTTTTCATGGTGGTTGGGAAAGAATCTAGAGTGCTCCATCTGGCATAAAGGACCTATTTGGGACCTCAGAAGTGTCTTTACAAGCTCCAGTAAAACTTTAAGGTAGTTAAGTGTCCAGTCTATCTTTCAGTTTCATATACTGTGAGGCAGACCCCAAGTCACAGATGTCTGTATCAACCTTTCCAGAAAGAGCATTTTTGAACCTTCTTGGGTGTTTCATGTGAAGCTATTGCTCACTGCAGGCAGAAGGCTGTCCCCTCCTTAGATGCATTTAAGGTTTGAAGCCTGGAGGTTGTCTGTACATGGTAGATGCTACCCATGATTTTAGAAGCCTCTGGTTTTTTTGAACAGACAGGGGCACTATGCACCATTCTTTCTCCTGACTGCTTCCGATTTCCCTAAAAACACCCTCCAAAAACGAAGATTCCTCCTATGGCCCAGCAGTTGCCCCATATGCATTACATGGGCTTAAAAAGTTATAAACACAAACTTCTGAAAACTTCAGAATCTCAAAAAAAAAAAAAAATCAACAAAACATCAAAACCTGGAAATAAAAAATGACTACATTAACATGAGCTTGAAATAAGATACAAATTCTGCACCTTCTGTCTGAGTACCACTTTTTAAGAAGACAAGTCGGTGCTGAATGATGACAGGTAAAAGAAACTTAGGAATGTCTATTTTTGGAAGTTTACATGTTGGGATTTCTTTCAAAATTTAATACTATTCAATATTTTCTTTAAATATATTTCCTTTAAATAGTAAATATAGTCAGGTATATTCCAAATATGATTTCTAAAAAAGTAAAAAACAATTATAATAGATTTAAGAAAAGAGATTTATGCCTGCTCACAAATCTGACAATATGAAGACCATATTAATATAACCAGTACTTACGTTATCCCATTTAAGTCAAGTCTTTGGACTTTAAACGTGCATCTAGGGCCTACTTTATTAAAAAGCTTAAAAAATTATAGCTAAAAAGGTTTTTTGTACAACACTTTTCTTTTACCCCTTGTAACTTTATGAGTTCATAATAAATGAGTTTGGTTACGTCAAAACAAATGGGAAATGGTTTGAGTTTTAATGCAATATTTTAAAACCTGGTAAAAATTATTTTAACAGTATTCTAAGCATATATTTTTTTAAAGTAATTAAAATTTCTAAACCTCTCAGACAGCATTCAAGCACTCCTAACTTCACAGCCTCCTAACTCTATCCCTTCCCCTCTTCCACTCTCACACACAATTAAGTCAAAGGTTAATTTCCATTCTAAGTCAAACTCTAATCCAAACTCTAATCCTGTGTTCCAAAAGCACCCCACCCAACACATAAAGCTCCCAAGCACACAGACTCCTCTCCAGAATAGGAAGGTCACAAAAGGGTGAGAGGACACCCTCGTCAAATAGTGAAAATAAGCTATAAAACTCAAAAGTTCCACCGATACCCACATCATTTCATAGACAAAAGATGGTCATTCAGAGAAAAGGTTCCTTCAGTGTCTCTGCTGCTGTTCCTTAGTGAGAAAATGACTTCTAAAAGGAAGGCAAGGAGGCATGAGAGGCAAGTCTACTGAAGCAGGACTGGTTTCACTTCTGGCACCAAAGTCGATGGCAACAGTGACGGATCCGGAGACATGCCTTATGATAAATACCAAAAGGCAGCGACATCGTAGGCATGGAGGCTACAGGCACTGCAGACCAAGAAGCAGAGCTTCAAACGCCACACTCACAAGGCTAAAACGTTTCCTCGTGTGAGAAACAGAACCACCACTAACAATTTTTGGAAATAATATTTGAGTCTTGGCTCCCAACTGGATAATTTTGTTCTGCACCAAAAGCAGCTTCATTCAAATTCCCAAAGTCTTCAAGCAGCTTCAGACTAATTTCAAGACACAGTTTCCTTCCAAACCCAATGAAATGAAAGGCAGAAACCAACAAAAGAAAAAAAAAAATTAAATAACATGTATAAGATGGTTTGCCATTTTATGAAAAACAAATGAAGAATTATGCTCACATCACACTGATAAACTGAGAGTCTGCCAGTGGTTCTCAGGGCAGATGTAACATTTTAACAAATGTGATTGTTTGTGAACGAAATAATTCTGATCAAAAACTTAATTGCAGCCAAAGTGGGCCCTGGGCTGTGTCACCATAATCCATTCTGACAGGAAGCAGTGAGTGGAGATTCCTACTGTGAACGGAGCACATGTGAAAGGTCAGCTTTGGCCTGGAACTTCAAAACCGTTAACGTGTAAAACAGTGTGCATTAGAGCCCGGAACAGCTAACCACTGGATTAGCGGATGTCCGCTGTGTGAGTCTGATGTGCTTTTGGCAGGTAATGGTTAATTGGTAAATAGGTAATGTATTGTAACTTTCTTCTTTGCCTCTTCCCAACATTTACCAGCAGAACCTATTCTTAATTTTAGTCCTAAAACACTGTAATATTAGATTTATAACTTGGTCTCAGAATACCAAAGTAACTGATTTCTCAAATAAAATTCATCTTTTTTAGTAAGGAAAAAGTTGCATGTATTTTAAAAAGAAATATCTGTAGATAGAAGAAATGAAAAAAATATTTTCATGTAAAATGGATATCTGTTCAACCAATAGTAACCATCTTATTATAATAGCCAAAATTTGCTAAATAAGGATTTCATTAGAAGAAATGTTTATGTATTATAATCTGAAATCTGAAAAAGCAAATACACAATACTGTTTTACATAGCTTAAAACAAAATTCTAAATAAAAATAAAGTCAATACCACAGTTTTCATTTTTCAACATGGAATGTTAATTATGAAAGAACCAAGCTAAACATTGCCTTTTAAGTCAATGCATGCAGAAGTACTTTATACCTATTTAGTGCTATAAAATTGGCTCATTTGGTTTTAAATTACAGGCATTTTTCCTATACCTAAGGTATTAATGAGTGACAAAAGCTGGCACGGTGCACTTCAATGATCATTTTAGGATTTAACTCATCTCTGAATTGAAGAGAGAAATAATGCGTCTCCCTGAAAATAAGCAGGTCTTCTCTTCTCAAAACCAACCTTCTAAGGTTCTGTCTTTGGCCATTGGACAGATGCAGCTCCTGGGCCCTTTTAGGCTAAATTCAGGGATCTTAAAGGTAGCTACGTGGCAAGCAGCCTTATCACCAGCACTTCATGAATCCCGTCCCCTTCAGAACATCAACTGATACCTTTAGAAACAAAATCATACTGCAATGGATGACCTGAAGAGAAAAAGGATCATGGTCAGCAAAACAAGTTATCAGTTTCTTACGTTTCTACTTTCCACGCAGGATCTGAAACTTTTAACATGTTTGGAAATCCCAGAACCTTCCCAACAGTCTGCCCCTGAAAGCATGTGATATACATCTGCTGCTCTGTACCCAGCACCTTCCTGGGCTCTGGCCCTGGTCACAGCTCCTGTCCCTCAAGGAGCATGCAGTATGGCTGGGGAGGATAGAAAGGTCAACCATGGAGAGCTGTTAAGGAGTGAAGGAGCAGAGGGAAAGCAATCCAGAAGTCTGTGTGAGAGGCCGGGGCTGGGCACAGCCACCTCCTTCTCACTCTTCCTCTCCACGGATGTCCAAGGGGAATCTGCACAGCCAAGTCAGGGTCACAAACAGGGCACCCAAGTTACCCACGGTGCTCAACTGATTCTAGGTACACAAAAAAGATGCCAAAATTCGCCAAGAAACATTTTACAAGGTTCCAAATCAGTTATTAATGGTATTTTCTTATACTGTTAAGTGACTAATTATACTTGGTAACACATTAAATT
Organism: Mandrillus leucophaeus; assembly: GCF_000951045.1. Taxonomy (NCBI): domain Eukaryota; kingdom Metazoa; phylum Chordata; class Mammalia; order Primates; family Cercopithecidae; genus Mandrillus; species Mandrillus leucophaeus. Next base: position 3,329,220 of record NW_012109585.1, read on the forward strand.
ATAATTTTAGCCTCACTTCTAATCATCTTTTCTGTATCACCACAACATTTTCAGCATAATAATTCTTGGCTGCCATTCCACTTCCTTAGTGAGACCCAGGCCAAAGAAGCTTATAACTTCCCTCCAGAAAGATCAACAGAGCAGAAAGAACCTCCACACTGAGTTCCAGCTTAAAGCGGGCATTTGCACTCAGGGCTATGCATGCTGCCCTAGCCTCAGCACCAACACTTAACATGACAACTGTCTCATTCAGGAGCAAGACGACTGCCAAGCCAATCGCACCTCTTAATGAGGAAACAGACTTTGCTTATTTCTTAACTGGTTTATATTTTTTAACATGTTTTAAAACACAAAATTTCCAGAAAGTTGAACTTATACTTTAATTCCATTCTGGACTGCTAGCTAAATTTTACAAATACAAAGAAATATGTTACCAGTTTCTTTTTAAGGGCCCATGTCAAATGAGAGGACACCAAAGAAATTCATCATTCAATTCTTATTTGCAGGAGCAGATTCTCTGTAACTTGTAAATGATTTTGATTTACAGTAAATCATTATTGTATTCATAAATGCTGGAAAGTTGGTGAACAACATGATATAATGACACCCCAAAATAATTTTATAACTGCAGGTGTGCAAATCGTAACATGTGGGAGATGACTCAAAGGATAATGGGGAATAAAGGAGTTTAGGAAGGTCACATAAAGGAGGGAAAGGGATGAGGGCATGTACCCCAATTTTCTGAGATGTCTTCAAACCCAAACCACTCGTGTTTAGGCAGATGCAGTGGTGCAGTCAGGCACGGGCAGCAGAGGCAACAGTTACATTTAAACCCGCAAAAGCAAAATGCTTCATAATTTACAACAACCCAATCAGATTGCTCATTCTTTTGAGGTTAAATGCTACTGACATAAGCTACACCTGAATCCAATCAGTGCAGAAACATTGAGAAGATTCACACGAAAGGACTAAATTTGTCACAAATGGGTTGGTTTCCGATCTTAATGTAGCCAAGTTGCTTTACTCTGACCTCCATTGAACAAATCAACTTAATGGGCACTAGGAGTGCTATAAAACTTAACAATGGAGTGATTTTTAACTTTTAAAATATAGTTATGAAGCAAAATGTTGGATAGCTTCTACAATACTGGAAATCAAATTAAATCTAGATGTTTTTTAACAGTCTTGACAGATATAATCCTAGTTACCATGTAAATTTATGGTAAGCTGCTGTGATATTAGCCACAGGTGCTACTTTTAATATATGAGCCGCATCTGGCTGGGAATAGAATTTCTCAGAGGACTGAAAATGACCTCACTATCAGACAATGGAAGGGAAAAAAACAAGACCACTGTGGCATATAAAAAGCTGAAGATGTGGTCCACAACTAAATATTTCACATAAAATTCATTTTAACTCTGCAGTTGTAGGTTAAAGGATATTATGCTTTCAATATTTAAGAGGCGTAGATGTATTTCAACCAAAAAGCCAAAAGATTAAGAATGCAAGACAGTTATGAATACCCTGGCTACAAATATAATACTAGTTTTCCAATCTTTGATCAATGTCGGAAAAAATGATGCACTAAGACTTGAAAAGAGAATTATTTCATGGTTCCCAAGCACACGACCTGATTAGACACCACTGAGCGTACCAAACCATGATGTAACAATTACTGATCTCTAAGCAGCAGCCACTCTCCAGCGCCTGCCCAACCTCACTGGTTGCGTTGTAAAAGTTCTTTGGGGTCATTCATCAGGTCCAAGAAAACATTTTCACCAAGTGAAATTTTTTTTAAAAAATCATTATAAGTAATTAATTCCCATTCTGAGTTTGAGAACCAGCAACATCACCCAAAGACAAATACAAAGGGAAAGTACATGTCTTTTAACTCATCCAATTCAAAAATAAAAACACAAATACATATAAAACATGGAATTGTTTGCTTTCAAGAAACCCTTCCTGAACCACTTGAAAGCCATCATTTGCCACAGAACTAGCAAGTGTGGAAATGTGATAGAGGATTTACAAAGATTTAATTTCCTATGAAATAACTCTTCCTGAATTAAACAAGCCTTCTTTATCTGAAAAAACTCTCTAAAACAGAAACATTTCTGTGAAAATATTTCCTACACCATTGCACTAAGCTGTGAGAATGGTGGCTACAAAGCCCTATAACATAACATTTTCCTTCTGGCTGTCTCAAGTAACTTGAAGGGCTTGATTTTTTAGCTTCAGTGGATCAATTCTATCTAGGTGATGATTTCTATTTACTTTTTTAACAGGTGAGTGGATCTATGCCTGATCTCAATGGGCATAGAGATCCTGAGGATCTTTAGCAAGAACCACCTGGTACAGCTCCCTGACACTTTTGTGTCCAACTGACAGCATTAATACGGAGCATTTAGAAAAGGTGGACTCACAAAGCCTCTTCTGTGAGGACGATTACTGTAGAAAGGGATGGGCTAAACTAAATATGGCTTTTTTGTTCAATGGAATAATTTATATATCTCCCACCATTCAAAATCATGTGGTAAGCCAGCCGCAGTGGCTCATGCCTACAGTTCCAGAACTTTGGTAGGCTGAGGTGGGTGAACTGCTTAAGCCCAGGAGTTCAAGACCAGCTTGGGCAACATGGCGAAACCCAGTCTCTGCAAAAAATACAAAAATTAGCCAGCTGGAACATGCCTGTAGTCCCAGCTACTCAGGAGGCTGAGGTAGGAGGATCATCTGAGCCCAGAAGATAGAGGCTGCAGTGAGCTGAGATGGCGCTACTGCACTCCAGCCTAGGTGACACAGTGAGACCCTATCTCAAAAAAGAAAACAAAAAATCATGAGGTAAAATATTTTACTGATGTGAAAATATTCACTATACATGAAATGAAAAAAGCAACTGACCAAAAAGTATCTATAATATGATCCCAAATATATATACATACATAAACATTCACACAAATACACATTCACAGGTACCGTTTTTAAGTGAGTAGAAAGATTACAGTTATATTTTTCTTCTTTATACTTTTCTGTTTTTCCAAATTATAAAACATATTATGCAATCATAAAAAATTTTATTTACCAGTCAAACATGCCACTCAAATGTTAACAGGAGGGTATCATTCCTATTAGAATGAGAGGCCTGGTGGATCTCTGTGGAGTATGAGTAACCTATAAATGCTAAACTCTTCTATTCAAAGCTTGCAGTTTTAAACACATAGAAAAATGGAAGAGACTCACCCACAAGCTTACATAACAGAATCATACTTTAAGAAACTCTGAATTGGCCAGGTGTGGTGACTCTCACCTGTAATCACAGCACTTTGGGAGGCCAAGATGGGAGGATCACTTGAGGCCAGGAATTCAAGACCAGCCTGGGCAACACAGTGAGATCCCATCTCTGCCAAAAAAAAAGTAAAATTAAAAAATTAGCCAGGGCTGGGCATGGCTTATGCCTATAATCCCAGCACTTTGGGAGGCCAAGGCAGGGGGATCACTTGAGGTCAAGAGTTCGAGACCAGCCTGGACAACATGGTGAAACCCTGTCTCTACTAAAAATACAAAAATTAGCTGGGCGTGGTGGCACATGACCATAATCCCAGCTACTTGAGAAGCTGATGCAGGCGAATCGCTTGAACCCAGGAGGCGGAGGTTGCAGTGAGCTGAGATCACACCACTGCACTCCAGCCTGGATGACAGAGCAAGATTCCACCTCAAAACAATAAAATAAAATAGCCAGACAATGTGGCATGCACCTATAGTCCCAGCTATTTAGGAGGCAGAAATAGGAGGATCGCTTGAGCCCAGTAATTTGAGGCTACAGTGAGCAATGATCACGTCACTGCACTCCAACCTAAGCAACAGAGACCTCCTCTCTTAAAAAACAATAAAAAGAAACAAAAAAAATTTTTTTTAAAGAAACTCAGAATTAAAATGGCCCTCTCTTCTTTACATCTGTATCCACAGCTATATGGTTAGTGGCTTCGATATTTATCTTCTCTATGCAGAGTTCCAATTCTCCAAATAGTTTTCAGCTGCTCTCTGCAGACCTAACTGGAAGTGACTTTCCCCTCTAGGCAGAAGCTCACCTCCAATCTGTAACAGACTTAGAACGGATCACTGATCAATCCAGTATTACAAACTAATGCTTTCAGGGTAGGGCATAGGGAACCATGTATCAATTTACAAGTCAAATTCCTTTCAGTAGCTGGCAATCTTTTTCTTCAAAACATGAAAATAACATACAGTCTCCTTTAAGCACTCCAAAATAAACATTTCTTCCTAAACAGAAGAAACAGACTCAATTCTGAATAGCAGAGTTGCCCATTCAAAGCTCCAAGACATTCCTAAACAAAAGTGCAATCCACATCCTTTGTTATTTCACAATCCTTCAAAGCACAGACTTGTGTTAAGAAAAGGGGGGGTCACCTTAGGGTGGGATATCTGGCCTTGGAATGATGGTCCCACTGCCCACTTCCTCTGTAAGTCTGAGCAAGCTCTTTAACTTCCCTGACTTTTCCACCATTAGCAAAATGGGGATACGAACACCTAACTTTAGAAGGCTGCTGGGAAGCTTCAATGAAACAACCTATGTTATTTCATAGGTCACCTAACAGTGAGCTACTACATCCAATAAACACTCAAACACTCATTAGTTCATAAATACTTTGTAACCCTCTAATCTGTCACAAAGAAAACTGATTTGGCTGCATTTCAGATAAATGATGCAATATTAAGAGTTACCTGTGTACAGAATGACCTTAAAGCAACATTTTTATATCCAAATTTCTAAAATTAATTCCTCAAAAATACTGCCAATATATTTTAGCTTTTCTTTATAGCACACCACCAAGATTTTAAAAAAAAAGCAAAAGAAGGCCGGGCGCGGGTGGCCAAAGTGCTGGGAGGCCAAGGCGGGCATATCACGAGGTCAGGAGATCGAGACCATCCTGGCTAACGTGGTGAAATCCCATCTCTACTAAAAATACAAAAAAATTAGCCAGGCACGGTGGCGGATGCCTGTAGTCCCAGCTACTCAGGAGGCTAAGGCAGGAGAATGGCGTGAACCTGGGAGGTGGAGGTTACAGTGAGCCGAGATCATGCCACTGCACTGCAGCCTGGGCGACAGAGCGAGACTCTGTCTCAAAAAAAAAAAAAGAAAAAGAAAAATCAGCCAAGAATGCTGAACCAGTGGTCACAGAAAAGGAAAAGAAAAGAAAGAATTTGAGATTAAAGAATTGTCTTGAAACAGAAATGAATGTCTAATGGATAGCCAGCGAACAGGCCTGTGGCAGCCTCCCAGTGTGGTATTTGGTCGAGTCTTAGAAGAATCTGCCACGGGTCCTCAGGACATCAATATTCTCAACCGATTGTGGCTGCTGCGGTTGTGGGTGGCTGAAACTGTGGTGCTAAAATACTGAATGCCAGTCTTAGTCTCTCATGATTGGAGGCAATTGACTAGAGACACCATGAGCAGCCCATTTTCTTCTCTGATGTCTCAATACTGCATGCAGAACAAAGGCACAATCAATGCTGCAGTTCTCTGAAGCGCCCTGTGGCACTACAGAGCACTCTCTCTCATCTCTCAGACACGGCAACTTAGTAGCCAGATAAGCTGGTCACCATTAGGAATCATCGATGTCTAAGAGTAAGGAGATGAGTGAGAGGAAAAGTCCCCAGTGAGAGAGGGTTATATGTATCCTGTAGGGAACAAAAGATGAAACACTATGTTCTGCTGGGGCTAAGTACATTGACTAGGATCACCTATGGTGAACCAAATCAGGGGCCCTCATGCATTCAAAATACAACTAGGTAACCTTGGGCTAGGTACTATGGGAGATGTACATAGGTACAACCCAAGCCTCTGTTCTCAAGGTGCTTATACCTTAGCTGGAGAGAGACACAGGTAAACGGTTACACGACCCTGTTCATAATCTAAGTTGCATTCAGTCTCGTCCTAACTTTGCCACTAGTTTGTTGTCACCCTGGGCAAACCACATTACCCCTGGGCTTCAGTTGCCCCATCCTTTCTGGCTCTAACATTGATAGGCCCTATACCAAAGCTCTAAGATGTTTAATTAATATCAAAACAAGGTTGGCCTGGGAACAATGGCTCATGCCTATAATCCCAATATTTTGGGAGGTTGGGGTGAGAGGATTGTTGAGGTCAGGAGTGCAAGACCAACTTAGGCAACATAGTGAGACCTTGTCTCTACAAAAAATGTTTTAAAAATTAGCCAGGCATGGTGGCATGTGCCTGTAGTCCAATCTACTTGGGAGGCTGAGGCAGGAGGATCACTTGAGCCCAGGAGTCGGAGGCTGCAGTGAGCTACAATCACACCACTGTACTCAAGCCTGGATGACAGAGGAAGACTCCATCTCTAAAAACAATTTTTTTAATTTAAAAAATAAGCCTGAAAGAACACCATAAACAAGTATAAGATAACTCTAGGAGTGAATTCTGAATAGAAAGAAAGACAACAGACTAATGTCTGAGACTATCAGATCTGTATAAAGCATATGAGCTCCACCTCCTCTCCAGGCTGACCTGTGCCCCACCCACCGAAACCATCTTTGCTATGGTCACTGATGTCCTCCATGCTGTCCTCTGGTACTCATCTTTCTTGGTGTCTCAGCAGAATTGATACTTCCCTCCTTTTGAAACACCATATTCTTTTGGGTTCTGTGACATGACACTGACCTGATTTTCTTCCTTTTTTTTTTTTTTTTTTGAGACAAGGTCTCGCTCTATCACCCAGGTTGCAGTGCAGTGGCACAATCACAGCTCACTGCAGCCTCAAACTCTTGGCCTCAAGTAATTCTCCCGCCTTGGCCTCCCAAAATGCTGGGATTACAGGCATGACCCAGCAGCCTTTTTCCATTTCTCTAATAAATCTTTCTTGTCTTTGCCAGCTCCTCTTCTTCTAACTCACCCCTAAATGGACCAAGTCCTGAGCCATCCTCTCTTCTCCCACTATAATTTCTTCTTGAGTCACCTCATCTATTACCTTGGCTTTTTTCCATACATACCTATGATTCTCCAGTTATCTCCAACCCAGACCTTACCTCTGGCTTTCTAATTCAGACATAAATTTTCTGGAAGTTGACATTTGGAGGTCTCACAGCACTCCCATGTAACAGTGTCCAAACCAGTAATCTTGATCCCTGCATCCCAAACCCATTCCTCTCCCACACTTCCCCAGCTCAGTAAATATCACTTCCAGCCACCTATTTCCTCCAGGCCTGAAATCTGGGAGTCATTCTTTTTTTTTTTTTTTTTTGAGACGGAGTCTTGCTCTGTCGCCCAGGCTGGAGTGCAGTGACGCGATCTCGGCTCACTGCAAGCTCTGCCTCCCAGGTTCATGCCATTCTCCTGCCTCAGCCTCCCAAGTAGCTGAGACTACAGGCACCCGCCACCACACCCAGCTAACTTTTTTGTATTTTTAGTAGAGACGGCGTTTCACCACGTTAGCCAGGATGGTCTCGATATCCCGATCTCGTGATCCGCCTGTCTTGGCCTCCCAAAGTGCTGGGATTACAGGCTTGAGCCACCGCACCCAGCCTAGGAGTCATTTTTAATACCCTTCACTCTTCTTCCTTACCATCCATTACCACTCCTAGTCAGAGAAACGTGAGTATTCTCTTTATATCTGCATTTTCTATAAGAATTATGTGTGCTACCACTGGTTTCTGCTCATGTAAACTCCTAAAGCTCCAGGCTCTATACTTCTCCACCTCTCCTCTGTCACTGTCCCAGTTCACAATCTCATGCTATGTCCACCCCAGTGATGATCTCTCACCTGGAAAGATGTGACAGCCTCCTTACTACTCTCCTTGATTTAACTTCTTTCCCCTCTACTCTATCCTCTGATTGGTCTTTTCAATGCATCAGCTTATTCCTTCCCTGACCATGATCCTCAAAGAGAATTAGGTCTTCCCATTATTCTCTCTCAGAGCAGCCCTTTCTGATGCAGAGGCAGTATCTGAGCCACTAACAGTATGGATTGCCTGGAATCCAATCCTGACTCCACACTTACTAGCTGTGAGACCTTGGGCAAGTCGCTTAGTCTAAGTCTCAGTTTCCTCCTCTGTAAAATTTGGAAAATCTATTTCATAGGGTTCTGTGAAGATTAAATGAGTGAATACATGTAAAGTCCTTCCCACAGTGCCATGGCCCATAGTTTAAGTGTTCACTAACCATTTGCTGTTAATATTTTCCTTGCTGGCACTTAGCATAACTTGTAATTATATATTCACTTTTTTCTTTGTTTACATTCTCCCTCCCCCACTACACTGTATACTCTGTGAGGATGGGGACAGTACCGGCTTTGTTAACTGCTATACCTCAGTGTCTGGCACAGTGTCTAGCCTACAGTAAGTGCTCAATAACTCCTTATTGTTAAGTGCATAAAAATCAAGAAAAACTTTCTAGAAATAGGTGGGATGTGAACAGAAGGGGCAGGATAGGGTGAGATGGAGCATGGAAAGGAGAAGAACAGTTTGAATAAAGGAAGAAAAGAACTGAACTGAGGAGCTGGGTGTGGTGGCTCACACCTGTAATCCCAGCTACACAGGAGACTGAGGCAGGGGGACTGCTTGAGCCCACGAGTTCCAGGCTGCAGTGAGATATGATCATGCCACTGTACTCCAACCTGGGTGACAGAACAAGACCCCATCTCTAAAAACAAAACAAAACAAAAACAAAAAAAAACACTGAACTGAGATGGAAAGCGTCTTGGTTCCAATTCCAGCATGGCCACTAATTTTTGTGGCCTTGTTTTCCCCACTTCTTCAGTTAAAGGGATGACTAGGTGACCTCTCATGTACATTACAGTTCTAATCTCTGAGGAAAGAGGCTTCTTGCAAAGTAATTCGAGGTAGGCTTAGGGCTGGGCTGTGGGCAGCTTTGAAAACCTCTGAGAAGATGAAGCATGCCCTATAAAATATAATCGGAAGGCAGTGAGATTATCTGAGAAGAGACCAACTTGCTCATGACAAAGTGGCACGCAAGCCAGTGGGAGCAAGGAGAGCCTAAATGTAACATGTGGCCAGGGAGCTCCTACCAGAACTCTAGAGGGAAGGCAGCTGTATCCAGGCCAGCAGCAGTCCTGTGAAAGGCACTACAGGACGACTGACCAGTTCTTGGTAACAAATCACCAGGATAATTGTTCCATTTCAGGTCTAGGTGCTTTAGAGGACGGTGGTGCGGCTCCTGAGAGGAACAAGCCATTTGAAGGACAGTTAGAGAGACAAGAGTTTGCTTTCAGACACCCTAAACTGGTGGGAAAGCTACCCCAGGAGAGTACACCACAGGAACCCCCGCACCGTACTCTGTAGCCCAGCTCACTGAACCCATCTTAGGACCCTCATTTCCTAGCACACTGCAGACAAGGTACGTCCTCTTACTCCCTGTCCTTGACCTATGCCACCTGCTAACGCCTCCCTTAGTGCCTTCCCTTACAACCACATATCGGACTTTCAAGAACCAACTCGAAACCCCCCTTCTGCAGGCAGCAGCCACCCTGGAGTGCACCTCCTGGGGCTCATTAGCACAGCACTTCACATTTTAGTACCTGACTAACATGGTGAGATGAAAAAATCAGTCACCTTGTGCAATTCAGATGTGCCACCTCCCCAACAAAACTAGGAGATCTTCTGGGCAGAAATGAAACCAAGTCCTTCTGTTGCATCTTCCTCCTTCCGCACCTTGGATCCAGAGCGGCACTTGCCCCTCAGTGGATGCAAGCCCAACAGCTCCGCTGGGTTCACTAATCCTGACAGAACCACACCATGTGACTCCTGGCCCAGCCAGCCTGGGGCTGCTCCACACACCTGGTGCATGTCCACAGACAGGGCTGCGATGGCAAGGACAGAGCACTTGAAGTCAGTTTGATGTATGATATAGCAAAAAGCCTCAGCAGCTGGGCTCACGCCTGTAATCCCAGCACTTTGGGAGGCCAAGGCAGGTGGATCACTTGAGCTCAGGAGTTCAAGTCCAGCCTGGCCAACATGGTGAAATGCCATCTCTACTAAAAATAAAAAAAATTAGCCAGGCTTGGTGGCGGGTGCCTGTAATCCCAGCTACTTGAGAGGCTGAGGCGGGAGAATCGCTTGAACCTGGGAGGTGGAGGTTACAGTGAGCCAAGATCACACCATTGCACTCCAGCCTAAGTGACAGAGTGAGACTCCATCTCAAAAAAAAAACAAACAAAAAAAAGCCTGCATCCTGCCCTGTTGGCAGAGAGCACGCGAGCAAACAGAGTCAACAGCAGCATTTGCTGTTTTGATAGGATTGATTTTAATGATACAATTAAATGACCTTTGATTGCTCAACAGTGATACCTGGGCTACTCCCAAACAAGTACAGCTTTGTTTGTTTCAGCTGGCGAATATTCCCTTCCTCTGGGAAGTATGGTAAAACCCATTTAAGGGAGAAAACTAATCCAGCAAGTAGTCCTTGGAAAACAAGATCTCGCCTAAAACAACAAAAACAAAAAAACAACCTTTCTATGTCACAGTAGGATCTAAAAATGTTGCTGTGGGAACCAGAGATGTGAGTCTGGCATCTGGTGACTGTGACATGACCCAGTATGACCACAAGTAATTCCATGATCTCAATCTGGTTTAGTGTCCTTCTGCGAAATTCAGTAAATGAGTCAGAATGCCCCACTCCAACCGAGATCAAAAGCGCAATATAATAGTAATTCTCTGCAACACAGGGGAGAAAATATTACTGCTTTGTTTTGTTTAAAAGGATGTAAGAAAAAGAGCACAACACAGAGAGCTCAGAGCCAGGAAGAAGAACCTCAGCCACCTGTCCACACTGCTGGACCAAATCCCTCCTGAGGGCAGAAAGCAACTGGCCGCTACCCAGCCACAGGAATGTGACTGCAGCACTGTTTCTGCTAACAACATAGTGGCTGCTCAGCTGCTACAGCTGCTCCATCAGGCACCCAATATTTGTATTCTGACACATCTAAATGCAAGTTCTGTGTCACGGCCCTAACGCACCACAACTATTGACAAAACTCCTGCTGTGCAAACCCGAAAGCTGTTGAAAATGGCAGTACTGAAGCAGTGGGCAGGCATACCAAAGAAAAACAGAAACAGAACAGAAAAGAGCAAGACCAAAATACTTTCAAGTTATTATTTAAGGTCGCCTTTCAATTATTTTCTGCAATTATTGAGCCAGCAGTCTATTGTTATTAATTCATAGTCAACCTATTTAAGCGGTACCAGCAATGCAGGCAAATGCCTCAGTAATTTCCTAAGTTTTGAGTGTGATTTTCTTGTCAGTTAAATTTAAAGCAACCCATTTGTGACCACTTTATACCAAGTTAATCTCATCTAAAGTGCTTCACAAACCCTAACAGCTACACTAAGGTTTTATACTAATGAAAGCAATTTACATAAATGAAATTTATGTCACTGCATTTCATGACAAATTTTTTATTTTATAATAATTATGGTATTTATATGATAACATCTGTTGATATTCACAGTCTAAACCTGGCACAGATTTAAACCCACAACATTTTCCATGCATCATGTACATTATCTGTGAAAAGCAATAAAAAAAGGCAATGAATGCATTAATCATACCAATATCATCTGCAAAGCATAAATCTGAAATACCTTTCACGTCAGCTCAAACTGCTTTTTTATTTTTTACACACCTGATTTTACTCCATCTGTAAAAGGGCAAGACAAAGACTGTTGAGGAAATCATACTTCTTGGCTGCTTGACTTTTTCAAAATACTCAGGCTAAGTTCTGTAAACAGAAGATTTACTACACGACTAAGAGAAAATGATGCAGTTAAAAGTCCATTTTTATTAAAGGATGCTGTAAGGACCATGGTGTTTTCACAGTGCAGTGTGGTGTCATATTTGCATGGTTGACACCTGTTTTACATTCCTCATCTATCTATTGCACGCGCTTTTACAAATACACACCAGGTCTAGACCTATTGTACAACACAAGCAGCAGCAACAAAGCTCCAAATGATAACATTTCAGGCTCTTATTCCCCTACCCTGGTGGACGCCAACACTGACATTCTAGCCACCTCCTGGGAGCATCAACATGGTCCTGCTCAGGAAGAACTCCAAAGGGAACACCAACATGAACACTACACAGATATTTTTACTAGCGTCTCACATTTTAGGTAAAGTTTGCTAAAATATGAGTGTCTCTATTCTATTCCAATGAAAATTATGAATACTTTCTCAGGTTTCTAGTCCGCTGTGGTTACAAAGCCAATCATGGGCACATGTTAAATGCAAGCTAGTGTGTGTGATAGCCATACGAGTTTTCACTTTACCTGGTGCCAGACACACAAACATTAGATTATACTTTAAAATCAAAACGACATTTTATTTTATTTTTTGAGATGGAGTACTCAGTCGCCCAGGATGGAGTGCAGTGCCGTGATCTCTGCTCACAGCAACCTCCGCCTCCCAGGCTCAAGCCATTCTCCTGCCTCAGCCTCCCAAGTAGCTGGGACTACAGGCACCTTCCACCACACCCAGCTAATTTTTGTATTTTTAGTAGACAAGGGGTTTTGCCATTTTGGCCAGGCTGGTCTTGAACTCCTGACCTCAGGTGACCCACCTGCCTCGGCCTCCCAAAGTGCTGGGATTATAGGTGTGAGCCACTGTGCCCAGCACAAAATGACATTTTCTAATCCATATGACGCCCAGGCCACAGGCATCCTCTTTGGGAGTGCTTCCCTACCCTCCACAGGTAGAATATCCTCTTTCAAGAGTGCACAGATGCATTACTCACTCATAACTTTGATGTGCACAACAAAGAGCAATCAAACCCAAACTAATTCATTCACAATGAGAGCTATCGAGACCTCCACCAATATCCTGTGGAGGATTGTTATGACTTTCATCAGCAGTTGTCTTTCTTCTGGTATCATCAAGCCTTTGACTTCACTAACTGTTTCAAAATGTTCAACATAAGCCTATTATCAAATTCCTCAATAAAACATTTTTATAAAGTAAGGCAGCAACAGTAACTTTGAACTGCTCTATGCGGGAATCTCTGTGGGCACAGGAAAAGAAACATTTTACAAACCCCAAAGTCACATATGGTGCTACTGCTGCTAGGATGTGCCGAGTACCACCAACCCAGCCTGTGCCCCCAAAGCACTCCTCCTCCCTCCCGCTGAAGCTCCAGAAAGCTTCAGTGGCAGCAGCACAGCAACCAAAAGGTGAGGGTGTCGAACAAGATACAGAACCAATAAAGCTTGGACCTTGCCCTGAATATCAACCAGCTCATCTGATTCCATCCAATACGACTGAATGCCCTGCTGGGCAGGCCCACCAAAGAAAGCAGAGACAGGGCCCAGGAGCGCCTCTGCAGAGAACCACAGCTGATTCTCATAAAGCTTGGTCCCTTCCTCCTGAATCACCATTAGAAACTCCTCATGTCCTACACACAAAATTTATCATTCACCCAGGTGCCCAGTCACTGCCACTTACCTAGTCCTGATCCTGAGCTTATTTCCAGGCTGAACAAGGGTGGCCCCAGGTATTCAGGAGTGAAAGAACAGGGACAGCCTTCTGCAGGGCAGAAAGGGGTGTTGCTGCCTGGCCTGGCTGGGCTCCCACCCTGGAGGGCTCCACCTGCTGGCACCTGTAGTAGTTATTTCCTAGGTTCCAAAGCCTCATGTTCTGCACCTACTTTTAAGCTTAAAATTTCCTCAGATTTTGTAAGCTTCCAGTTCATCTCATACATGTCAATGCATAACAAAATCTGTCTTTATGGGACACTTACACCCACATTTCTACCTTACATTTTGTTCTTTCAACACAGATATCCTGCAGTTACCAAACACCTAAGTTTATATGTCACTTGCAGACCTCTCCCACCTTCTGTCTACAGGAACAACAAAAAAAGCAAAGTTCCTTTACAAATGCCAACCCCACCCTGTCTGGGTCCAAGCACTCCTAGTGTGGAAACTCCCTGCCTCGAGTCCCACCACTGTCATGCTCTTGTCTGCTTACGGAGTCACTGTCTGTTACCAACATACTGCCCATTCACCCATGATGCACTGTGGAGCCCGTGTACCACCATCGAGGGTAGAAACAGGAGGCTAACAGCAACTGATGCCTATGGCTACTTCACCCACCTATGCTAGGAGAAGCATATATTCTTCAGGGTACTCATCACTAGCTGAAATTATATTTCCTATTCATCTGTTTATTGTCTATCTTCCCAGTGGGATGGAAACTGTATGAGCTTAAGAGTAGTACCTAGCACACAGAAAATGCTTAATAAATCTTTGTTGAATTAATAAATATTTTATGATAAAATTAAAATTTTTTTTTTAAATGTAATCACATGTATAACTGGCATGCTGTGGCATACTTGGCAAACAAACATCCATGGAGAAAGACCAGAAGGGAACAAAGAAAAATGAAAGTAGTTGCGATTGGAAATTTTTTTATTTACGCCATCCTATTTTAATGTTATGCTGTTGTTACAATAAAAAACAATAGCTTTTCTGTCCTAGATGAAAGATGAATAATGACCTATCAGTGCCAGAGGGTCACTACTCTACCCACTAGTTGTGAGCAAGAGAAAAGCAGCTCCTGATACCTGGGCGCTGGCCTGGTACTATCAACCAGTCCTTGGTCCTCTCCTTTCGAACATCAACACCAACATCAAACAAGGCCACTCTGTGACCATGATGGATGAAGGCAAAAACAAGACCACTCTGCAATATCTGAACACAGACAAAACATGAACACTGTCCAAGTCACAAAATACCAAACATCCTCCTCTCCCAGCTAACGAGTGACTATTGCTTCTTCTTCAATTTCAGCTTTGGCACCACTTTAATCTACTCTCCCTATAGATACAATTTATTAAAACACTAAATGACAGAATTACCCATTTCCTGACAGCATCTAATCCAGAGCAAAGTCCCCAAATCACTACACAAGCCCAAACCCTATACTGGCTCACCCCATGGTGCCCTTCGGTGTGCATTCTCCCTCACTGCAATAAGCAATAAGCTCAACTTGTTTGACTGTAGCTGTGTTCCTAGTTGTGTTTCGCTAGAGGGCACTCACAACTGTCAGGACACCGGTACCACTACAGGCCATGGTACACGCAGAAGTCATAGGAGCCTGGCTGGAAAACTGACCCCTGGATATAATCTCAGTGTTGGTTCTCTGAATACATTCCCTGACATCAGCTGATTTGCTGGTCATTTGCCTCTTTTTCCTAAAAGTTGGGTGAATGGGAAAAAAAAGTCTACTTAATTAAATGCCCCAGTGAATAATGTTACAATCAATCCAGTATGCTTCCCTACCATTGCTGAAAGTCACCCTGAGCGCAAGGTCAGAATGGTGCTGGAGGACTGAATCATGGGCAGGGCTTGAGGCAACACCACTCAAGTACTTTAAGCCACATGTTCAAGCCCAATAAATTAGGCCGGGTTTAAAGAAGTCAAGCTGTACACATGTAAGAATTTTAATAAGCTTGGAAAATGCTACCTAGAGCTTATGCACAAGCTTACTGTACCAATGGGATTCCCTGCCACCAGCCACAGCGTGCTAAGCTCCTGACAAGAGCTGTCGAGCACGTGGGCAGCAGGGACGGGGAGTCTGCTTGGTCCAGGTTTCCTTAGGAGTTGGAGACTCACAGCAGAGGCTGGCAGCCAGATGGATAGAGAACAGAATCGGGCATGCAGCTCAGTGGAGCCAACGGCATTTACTAGCAAAACATGCCGAAGGTTTCTTTGGTGTGAATCTGGTCCTCACACACCCTTCGAGAAACTAGCAAACACTGTAATCAATGTCTGCATTTATCAAATGCCTGTTTGTACCCAGAACTGTGTTAGGTACAATACAGAGTTATTTAAGCAAACATGGTCTCTGACTTCTAGATGCCGACACCCAATATAAATAAAAACAATAAATCTGTCCAAAGGATTACCAAGCTAACTGAACAAACAAAATAGTCAAAAGCGTTTACCTTATATAAATGCAGTGGTGTAGTAACTGAAGGTTAAGTCACGGGAGATGACTCTCTAAACAGGGTGGGTCCCTAATGGAACAGTTACCTTGTGAAAGCTGACTTTCCAAGAGGGAGGGCAGGTTTTAAGAAAAGGTTCAGGATCTGGCTGCTGGGCTGGAGGAAAATAAGCCAATCAGGGAAAAGGGTGCAGCCTGGGAGATGACTGAGAGATAGAAATTTAACTGCAGGAAGAAAGAAAAATTACCAACGGCCCAGAAAAAGTAGGGGAAAATAAGTCAAGCAGGTACATCTTCCTCAACCAGTTTTATTCATGCCCCTTTCGGATAAGTATAAAAAGTTTAGCCGGGTGCGGTGGCTCACGCCTATAATCCCAGCACTTTGGGAGGCTGAGGCGGGCGGATCACGAGATCAGCAGATCGAGACCATCCTGGCTAACACAGTAAAATCCTGTTTCTACTAAAAATACAATAAATTAGCCAGGTGTGGTGGTGGGCACCTATAGTCCCAGCTACTCAGGAGGCTGAGGCAGGAGAATGGCATGAACCCAGGAGGTGGAGCTTGCAGTGAGCCGAGATCGTGCCACTGCACTCCAGCCTGTACGACAGAGCGAGACTCCATCTCAAAAAAAAAGAAAAAAAAGAAAAAAAAAGCTTAGGCTGGGCACAGTGGCTCACACCTGTATTCCCAGCACATTGGGAGGCCAAGGCAGGAGGATCGCTTGAAGCCAGGAATTTGAGACCAGTCTGGGCAACACAGCCAGACCCTGTGTCTCCAAGCAATACAAAAATTAGCTGGGCATGGCACATGCCTGTAGTCCCAGCTACTTGGGAGGCTGAGGTGGGAGGATCACCTGAACCCAGGAGGTCGAGGCAGCAATAAGCCACAATCATACCACTGCACTCCAGCCTGGGCAACAGAGCAAGACCCTGTCTCAAAAAATAATAGTCAATAATAAAAAGCTGACGCTCTCTTTTAATGTTATTTGAAATTTCAAAAGAAACTACATATCCTAACCAACACCAAATCAAAGCAATAGTGGTTTCAGAATTTGTATTCCAAATAACACAAACCACCCTCTTCCCCCAGACCTAAACATCACCCAGGTGGGTGGTAGCAAGTGTCAACAAGGATGTCACTCTATCACTGAATTCTTAAAGAAGGGAAGAGTTGAATCCTGGATTTGCATGGGACCAGACAACTGGCAGAATCAGAAAGAGTTACAGCCTACGGTGACCAAAATAGACCACAGCCCTAGCAAGAATTTGTAACAATTACCTGATTAAAACTGTGGAAGGAGAATTCTTTGTAGATGGCATCTCTCTCACTTAATTCCGACCATCCTGCTGCTTTAAGGTCAAGTATAGCTTGGTTCCTCTCCTCTGCAGTCAACCTGTGAGTACCTGACGACTACGAAGAGAACACATTTCATATTTGAAAATGTAGACGTTTACTCAAACTCAAACTTATGGCTCCTTACCTTAAGCAGAGAAGTAGAAAAGTCTGACACGCAACAAACTCTAACCATCTTTCATTCTTTTGTTCTCACAAGAGAGACCAAAGCAAGGCTAGCTCTGTGCAAAATAAGCTGCCTCCATGGTATGGAACCTCTGGCCCACTTACTGCTGCCTCAACCTTCACAATTCAGCTTCTCTGGTTGGTTGGCTTGTTGGTTGGTCGGTTGGTTGGTTGTTTTGAGACAGGGTCTCGCTCTATCGCCCAGGCTGGAGCATAGTGGTGCAATCACGGCTCACTGCAACCTCCGCCTCCTGGACTCAAGTGATCCTCCCACTTCAACCTCCCCAGTAGCTGGGACTACAGGTGCACACCACCACACCCAAATAATTTTTTGTATTTTTGGTAGAGACGGATTTTCACCATGTTGCTCAGGCTGACCTTGAATTCCTGAGCTCAAGAGATCCGCCAGCCTGGACCTCCCAAAGTGCTGGAATTACAGGCATAAGTGACCGTGCCCAGCCCTTCTGTGGCTTATTACAGATACAACAAAGATCGACTATTACCACTGGCCATCTTGGACACTGCAGAATTCCAGGACTTGTGGCAAGTCTATTGGCAGGACCAGAATTAGAATTCAAGGCTCCAAACTCCTGGTCTATTGCTCTTCAGACGGCCCTACATCACCTCAGTAGTCTTCACTACTCTCTGTTGTATCTGTAATAAGCCAGAGAAGCTGAACTGTGATGCCTGAGGCAGCAGTAAGGGGGCCAGAGGGAACATACCATAGAGGCAGTTTATTTTGTACAGAGCTAGCCTTGTTTTGGTCTGTCTTTTGAGAACAAAGAAATGAAAGATAGTTTTAAGATTTGGAATTACCAGCCGGGCGCGGTGGCTCAAGCCTGTAAACCCAGCACTTTTGGAGGCTGAGACAGGCGGATCTCGAGGTCAGGAGATCGAGACCATCCTGGCTAACACGGTGAAACTCCGTCTCTACTAAAAAATACAAAAAACTAGCCGGGCGACGTGGTGGGCGCCTGTAGTCCCAGCTACTCGGGAGCCTGAGGCAGGAGAATGGCGTAAACCCGGGAGGCGGAGCTTGCAGTGAGCTGAGATCCAGCCACTGCACTCCAGCCTGGGCGGCAGAGCGAGACTCCGTCTCAAAAAAAAAAAAAAAAAAAAAGATTTGGAATTACCATCTCCTGTCACATCTAATGAAAACCAATCCCTGGATGGGGAAAAACAAATGCACAATTACATATGATTTTACTTAACTTCTGGGGGTCCACAGATCCTCTGGACTACAGGTAAAAAGCCCTGGCCTCAGTGGGGTGAGTTTATGAAGCTCTTTTCTCAGAGCACCAGTCAGACAAACTCTCTCCATAGTTTGGCAAGAGTACTGCTCAGTCCAAAGCACTTGTGTGCACTGTCTGGCCTGTTTCTACTCACCATGGGGATGACATTCACAAAGCCAGGTTCTGTTGCTTAACAGGCCCACACTTCCCATGCTATTGGATTTTTAACTAAATAACTTCAAACATCAGGGTCAGAGAGAAGAGATGGACACTGGACTAGAAGTCAGGAAAGCAGGGTTCTCACTCCAGGCAATACTTCCTGTCTTAACTACTTGCAGAGTTACTGTAGGCTCAGGTGAGAAAGATGCTGTCACCCAGAAAGATGAACATTAGTGAAGGCTCCTCATCAAAGGGCAACTGTGGGCTAAGCTGCATTCCCTGGATTCTCTGCCATTAAGCTGCAACTCACTCCCACTTCAGAAATCCTAAAATCTTTTATCACTAATATTAATTAAGAGATCAAAAAGATTTTACCTTTAGACAACTTATTCTATGAAGATGAAGAAAAAAATACTAATGAATCAGTTTTCTAGTTTTTCTTCTTTGCTAGGTCGGCTATTCTTCCCCACAACTAACAAAAGGGTGAGAGTACTTTTTTTTTTTTTTTTTGACACCAAGTCTTGTTCTGTCGCCCAGGCTGGAGTGCCGTGGTGTGATCTCAGCTCACTGCAACCTCTGCCTCCCAGGTTCAAGCGATTCTTCTGCCTCAGCCACCTGAGTAGCTGTGATTACAGGTGTATGCCACCACACCCAGCTAATTTTTTGTATTTTTAGTAGAGACAGGGTTTCACATGTTGGCTAGGCTGGTTTCAAACTCCTGACCTCAAGGGATCCGCCCACCTCAGCCTCCCAAAGTGCTGGGATTACAGGGGTGAGCCACGGTGCCCAGCAGAGAATACTTTTTAATTAAACAAAAATATGCAAAAGCTTGTTATTAAAAACCACTTACTAGATTAGTTGGGCATGGAGGCACATGCCTGTAATCCCAGCCATCCAGCCTGGGCAACAGAGTGAGATTCCATCTCAAAAAAAAAAAAAAAACATTTACTAGGGCCGGGCACAGTGGCTCACATCTGTAATCCTGGCACTTTGGGAGTGCCAGGATCCTGAGATGGGAGGATCATTTTAGGCCAGGAGTTGAAGACTAGCCTGGGCAACACAATGAGACCTCGTCTCTACAAAAAAAAATTTTTTTTAATTGCTAGGGTGGTGGACCATGTCCATAGTCCCAGCTACTTGGAAGGCTGAGGTGGGAGGATCACTTAAGACCAGGTGACTGAGGCTGCAGTGAACTATGATCACCACTGCATTCCAGCCGGGGCAACAGAGTAAGACCCTGTCTTTTAAAAAAAAGGAAAAAAAAAAAGAAAGAAAGAAAAGTAAGTAATAAACAAACACCATTTACTATTAAGAATCAAAAGATTCATTCATCAGTTTCTCAGTGACAGTTCTGAAAAACTTACATGTACATCTATCATAAGAAATCTAAAATTCTTGGCCAGGCGTGGTGGCTCATGCCTGTAATCCCAGCACTTTGGGAGGCCGAGGCGAGCAGATCACAAGGTCAGGAGTTCGAGGCCAGCCTGGCCAAGATGGTGAAACCCCATCTCTACTAAAAATACAAAAATTAGCCAGGCATGGTGGCGCGCACCTATAGCTCCAGCTACTCGGGAGGCTGAGGCATGAGAATCACTTGAACCCAGGAGGCGGAGGTTGCAGTGCGCCAAGATTGCACCACTGCACTCCAGTCTGGGCGACAGAGCGAGACTCCGTCTCAAAAAAAAAGATAGAAATCTAAAATTCTTATTAAACACTTATTTTGTCAACTCGGAGTATTTTGGAAAAGAAACAGAATTACGTGTGTCCACATTGAGCAGCTGCAAAGAAAACCATTAAACATGCAGTGGGGGCAGGCACCTGGAGTCTGTGGAACACACTCTGAGCTGTTTTCTCTGAGTGCTGGACCATCCACATCCCCACTAAGCTCAATGGTATGCACTTTAGGCCCACAACAGACACCTGCCCAGCAGCAGGGACCACGCCCAGGACTGGGAAATGGAGCCACTTCATCTACATAACATCAAAGGCCCCCAAGAGGGCACATTCGCAACGGTACCCTTTGTGGTGGGCTTAATTTTTCAGGGGGTGGGGAGTAGGCTAGGATTTGAAGAGAGTAAACTAGATCTAAGGCCTTTGTTACTTTTAGCTATGGGATGCTAAACTTCGCTTTTCTGAATTCCGGGATCCTTCTGTCTGTAGTGGGAATTTTATAATATCTACCTGCCAAGATTTTTTGAAAGGCTTAGATTACAGATCTTGAATGTGAGGGTACCTAGCATTGAGCCTGGCACGTGGCAGCGCTCAGACCATGTCTGTTGATTCATTCCTTCCCAGAACACCCTAATCTTACTAGATCACTAGCACCTGGGACAGAGTATGCCTGAAGACACGCCTAGGTGACAGTAGGCACTCAACTTGTGTTCTCCCCTTCGGGGCCAAGAAGAGGCGAAGTGCTTGTCTTCCTTCGTCTTCGAGCTATTTTAAATTTCTTCTATTAAAGAATTTCAGGCCAGACGCAGTGGCTCGCGCCTGTAATCCCAGCACTTTGGGAGGCCGAGGCAGGTGGATCACCTTAGGTCAGGAGTTCCAGACCAGCCTGGCCAACATGGTGAAAACCCCTCTCTACTAAAAATATAAAAAATTACCTGGGCATAGTGGCACGCGCCTGTAATCTCAGCTACTCGGGAGGCTGAGGGGGGAGAATCGCTTGAACCCAGGAGACGGAGGTTGCAGTGAGCCGAAATCGCACCACTGCACTCCAGGCTTGGCGATACAGCGAGACTCCGTCTCGAAAAAAACAAAACAAAACAAAACATTTCAAACTGAAATGGGCGGTTAAAATGCAACTTAAAATGAGATGGTGAGTTTAACGCATCACTTTTCCACTAGGTGGTGCTGCATGTTAAAACTTTATTAATTTCTACAGCAGGAAAACTGACGGCCCCTTGGAAGAGGAAAGAAAAGCCAATATGTCACCAAAAAAAACAATTTATTAATAACTCCTCCAAAATCTCTGTGGGCTCCCCTTGGAGTGAAGTGCGAACAGGGAGTCGCCATAGGGAGCCGGGCCCGCAGCGCCGTTCGTCCTCAGCACAGCGAGCGGCGGCGGCGGGCACCGAATTGTTCTGCAACTATTTTTCACATCTGCCTTTTGTAGTTGAACAAAATTCGTTCCCATTTGTTTCCGGTTGGCAAGTTCGTAGGCTTCGGCGGAGGTGTAAAGCCAAGGGGCAAGTGGCGGAGGCTGCGG
>NW_012109585.1:3352949-3378160 GCF_000951045.1 Mandrillus leucophaeus
AGTAGCTGGGACTACAGGCACCCGCCACCATGCCCGGCTAATTTCGTTTTTGTATTTTTAGTAGAGACGGGGTCTCACCGTGTTAGCCAGGATGGCCTCCATCTGCTGACTTCGAGATCCGTCCCCCTCGGCCTTCCAAAGTGCTGGGATTACAGGCGTGAGCTATCGCGCTCGGCCTCTTTTTTTTTTTTTTTTAACTTAATAGTTTAAGCAGGCTGGGCATGGTGGCTTGCACCTGTAATCACAGCACTTTGGGAGGACAAGGAAGGAGGATCACTTGAGGCCAGGTGTTCGAGATCTGCCTGGGCAACATGGCAAAACCGCGTCGCTATTAGAAATACAAAAATTAGCCGCGCGTGGTGCCACGCGCCTGTAGTCCCAGCTACCCAGGAGGCTGAGATGGGAGGATGGCTTGAGCCCAGGAGGCTGCAGTGAGCCAAAATCACGCTACTGCATTCCATGGACAGCAAAATACCCTATCCCTCACCCCCCTCAAAAAAAAAATACAAAAAAAAAAAGTTTATGCAAATTAATAAGCAATTTTGCAGAGGATATAGCAAAAAAAAATTTTTTTAAGAACAAGAGTCCATTTAACTTCAACTTAGCAGTTGTTAGCGGTCCATCCATATGGACCTAGAAAAAATAAAGCATTTTGCCTCAAAGTAGCCCAAAATTCCTGGGCTTCTGTTCTTCCCATTTGCCCGCTTGACAAAATGTAACCATTTCGCCGGGCGCTGTGGCTCACGCCTGTAATCCCAGCACTTTGGATGAGGCGGGTGGATCAATTGAGGCCAGGAGTTCAAGACCAGCCTGGCCAAAATGGTGAAACCCCGTCTCTACTAAAAATACAAAAACAGCCGGGCATGGTGGTGCGTGCCTGTAATCCCAGCTACTGAGGAAACTGAGGTAGGAGAATCGCTTGAACCCGGGAGGCGGAGGTTGCAGTGAGCTGAGATTGCAGCACTGCACTCCAGCCTGGCGACAAGCCAGACTCCATCTCAAAAAAAAAAAAAAAATGTAACCATTTCAAATGCAAAACTCGGAATCACACTGGGGGCCCTGATCAAATGTCACTGGTCCTAAATAATTAAAAGTTGTATTTCCAACGTTTACATTGAGTGTTTATGATCATGAAAACTACTACTCAGATTTGTTCATTAAAGAAAGAACTGAAAAATGAACCGGTGGATGTGAGTTAACAAGTGAACCTTCATAATTTTCAGTAAATTTACTTTCATCGTTTTCCTTCCTTAATACCACTGTATGAAACTGTGGCATCTCGGATATAGTCACTGGCCAGGCAGAATGGCTCATGCCTGTAATTCCAACACTTTGAGAGGCTGAGGCGGGCAGATCACTTGAGCCCAGAAGTTTGAGACTAGGCTGGGCAACATGGTGAAACCCCGTCGCTACAAAAAAATATAAAAATTACTCGCGCATGGTGGCACATGCCTGTAGTCCCAGCTACTGAGGAAACTGAGGCAGGAGAATCTCTTGAACCTGGGAGGCAGAGGTTGCAAGATCGGGCCACTGCACTCCAGCCTGGGAGACAAGAGCGAAACTTCATTTCAAAAAAATAAAATAAATTTGATCATTCAGATCTAGTCAAAAAAGCAAACAGCAGATGCTAGGGCCCAGGGAAATGATGATGTCCACTGATAGGGGCTGTGAATTGTCTGCCCACACATGTAGCTCGCCAATTAATAGGATTTAAGTCCCTTAGCAAAGATTTACTGGCCACATCCTCTGTGGTGGACACCATGCTTAGCTTGGGCTGTTTAGCTGGTCTTTGGTTACTTCTTTCCCCCTTTCACTTTCCCTCAACACTACTGGTGTTTTTTGTTTTTTCTGATTTTGGGGGTTTTTTTTGAGAAATTATCTTGCTCTGTCACCCAGGCTGCAGTGCAGTGACACCATCACGGCTCACTGAAGCAGTCCGCCCACCACAGCCTCCCAAAGTGCTAGGATTCCAGGCATGAGCCCCCGCACCTGGCAGCACCAGTGTTTCGAGGCTGATCCTCTCTATACTTGAACCTCCTCTCCAGGGAATGGCTCTGCTCCACATTTCCCTCCAGGGGAACCCCATGTAGCTGGGCCATGGTGCAGAGGCAGGGCAGGGTGCCATCCCACGTAAAGGTTTTGGAGTAAATTTAAAGCCTGGTCCAGCCACTGGAAGCTGCATGAACGAAAGCAAGTTATTGAGAGCCTCAGGTTTTTTCTTTTGCTTTAAGACAGGGTCTCAATCCTGATTGCCTAGGCTGGAGTGCAGTGGCATGATTACAGCTCACTGCAGCCTCAACCTCCTGGGTGATTCTCCCACCTCAGCTCCCCAAGTAGCTGGGACTACAGGGACGCACCACCACGCCCAGCTAATTTTTTGTATTTTTAGTAAAGACGGGGTTTCGCCATGTTAACCAGCCTACTCTTGAACTCCTGAGACTCAAGCAATCCACCTGCCTCAGCTTCCCAAAGTACTGGGATTATAGGCGTGAGCTACTGTGCCAAGCCAGTTTATTCTTTAAAATGAGGATATTAAACAAAATAGCATATGTAAAGCATCTAAAACAGTACTTGGCACTCACACAGTAATAAAGATTATTATAAGAGGTGGACTCATCAAAGTTTTCCTTGCATTTGTATTTATAAGTACACACGTGAAGATTCAAATCCCAGCTTCATCAACTTACAATCTGTGTAACCTGGGCAAGTTATCTAACTCTCTATGCCTCAATTTGCTCATTTGTAAAATAGAAATAATGGGCCATTCTGAGATATGGTCCCCTCCTGCCAGCGACCACCCCAACCACAGCTGTTGGCAACATGACACATAAAAGTTGTAAACTCCCATTCATTATAACACTCTAAGAAGGAGACTCATCTGAGGTTTTATTTCTATAGAATTTAGGGTGCCTCATGAAATAAACGTGCAACTACTCTAAAACCCTGGAAACAATTAGTATAAAAGTAATTTATGATGCGGTAATTAGCTGTCATATCTGAATTTAAGGGATCTTTTAGAAACAGCTTTTCAAAAAGTTTGTTTAGGCCAGGCGCAGTGGCTCACACCTTTAATCCCAACACTTTTGGGAGACTGAGGCAGGTGGATCACCTGAGGTCAGGAGTTTGAGACCAGCCTGGACAACATGGCAAAACCCTGTCTCTTCTAAAAATAGAAAAATTAGCTGGGTGTGATGGCGCATGCTTGGAGTCCCAGCTACTCAGGAGGCTGAGGCTGGAGAATTGCTAGAACCCGGGAGGGAGAGGTTGCAGTGAGCCGAGATTGCACCATTGCACTCCAGCCTGGGTGACAGAGCAAGACGTCATCTTAAAAAATAAAAAAAAAAATTTTTTAAATTAAAAAAAAAAAGTTTGTTTAAATTACATGTTGTCTCTCTACTAAATGTGTCTTGAACTAGACTAGAATCAACTTGTGGGCAAGAAGAGTGTTCTATACTTTAATACTTCTTTTTTTTGATACGGAGTTTCGCTCTTGTTGCACAGGCTGGAGTGCAGTGGCATGATCTCGGCTCACTGCAACCTCTGCCTCCGGGGTTCAAGTGATTCTCCTGCCTCAGCTTCCCAAGTAGCTGGGATTACAGGCACCTGCCACCACACCCAGCTAATATTTTGTATTTTTAGTAGGGACGGGGTTTCACCAAGTTGGCCAGGCTGGTCTCAAAACTCCTGACCTCAAGTGATCCTCCCACCTTAGCCTCCCAAAGTGCTGGGATTACAGGTGTCAGCCACTGCGCCAAGCCTGCTGCGAACATTTTAAGGTTCAATTAATGCATGCTGGTTAGATAACTATGATTAAAATGTATACATTAGCATAGAACTGATAATAATTGAGCTTTAGTTACAGCATTTCCTTTCTCCTAACATCTCCCTTACCCAGAAACAACTTAAAACACTTCAAATTTTTTGAGTGAAAGTAGAGATCACAAACATCAAGGTATTTGATTCTTTTATTTTCCATCACTTGCTACTTGAGGGGGTCACACTAACCAATTCTCGTTACATACTTTCCTGCTATGGACTCTGGAAGAAAAATTGCAAAGAAACAGAAAACTAACCTTCTTAAACATATATAAGAAATCAAGGGTTTCCTAAAACTATTATCTGAGAGTCCTATTTTTGCCTTCTGTATAGTAAGCACGTCATTCTACTCACTGTTCTACCAGAATACATCTTCACATTTCAAACTGGATTACTTTTCAAATACTGGATTAAGTTCATGCAGTAAAAACAAGAATACTCCACTCTATTGAATATTTTTGCATTTGCTTATTGCAATACTAGTTAAAACACCAGTTTATAATTTTTTTATACATTCAGTTGTTCAACAAATGATTCTTTTAATCTGACTGAAGTTTCAAGTCAACACATCACTGGAGAAAATGTATGAAACTGTAGCACTAATTTCTGAAACGAAGGATTGAAGTTCCTCTTTCCAACTTCTTTCAGTCCATCACTACTCCACATGTTCCTGCTCTTGTCCTGGAATTAGCCACCGAATACTCTCAGTTCGAATGGTAGCATACATAATAAAACTAATTAAAAAGAATAAGGAAAATACAAGCAACCAGTCCACACTTTTTATCAAAGTGCTGGGAAGAGGGCCTATTTGGTCAGCTTGAGTAACCACCACATTCTTCTTGGCTTCTATACCTGAAAGAAAAATCACTGGTTTCAAATCAGACAGAGAAAGCACCCACCACAGACTTTTTCTCAAGTATTATGTGTGGTATGCAAAATGACATGCAGTCCTAAAATAAGCACTGCCACTAGTATATATATTAATATCTGCGATGGATTTCACTTGCCTGTCAGTATAATTTGTAAGTTGCCTTTCTCCCCACCGCATCAAAGGATCAGGAATCCATTCAGCTATTCACAACTAAAACACTAGAATTTCTGTGAACTCATCAGCAGTTTATTACTCAATGTGTTTATAAGAGTTGTCTTTTGGTGTCTTTTGAGACCAAAGTTCAGTAAGTAACTAGTAAAACTCCTCTCAGGCGTCTACAGAATGTTTTCACAGGTTAAGTAATGCTAAATACAAAATGTTTTTTGTTTTGTTTTTTTGAGACAGAGTCTTGCTCTGTCACCCTGGCTGGAGTGCAGTGGCACGATCCTTGGCTCACTGCAAGCTCCGCCTCCTGGGTTCAAGCGATTCTCCTGCCTCAGCCTCCCAAGTAGCTAGGATTTGGCTAATTTTTTTGTATTTTTAGTAGAGATGGGGTTTCACCACGTTGGCCAGGTTGGTCTTGAACTTCAGACCTCAGTTGATCCGCCCACCTCAGTCTCCCAAAGTGTTGGGATTACAGGCGTGAGCCACCGCACCCGGCCCCAAAATGCTTTTAATAATTTACTGAAAGAACTGTTATAACAGCAAGCCACCACTGGGAACAGGGATTACCAAAGATGCTCTGACTCCCAGATTTGTGTTCTAGGTTTTCTTAGAGCATTGAACAAAATGGCTTCCTCTCCACACATCAATCGAAATGACAATCAGGGATCCATGACAAGACTTGGACTAGCTAACCACCTTGTAATATCCTACTTTTACTCCTATCAGCCAACTCAGCTCTTTTTTCTTTAGTGTTAGCTAAAATGATTATATGCACCTTAATATATATGCAATGTGTGTTATAGTTTGTATTTATTTCCAGGGAGTACACTTTGGGAAGAGTAGGATGCTCACAAGTGAGACAGTGAGGCTTTAGAGGAATGAACTTTTCCAATGGAGGTAATTTTTTCAATTTACAGTGCTTTACAATGTTTTACAAATAAAAAATAAGGCCATATGTTTTGGCAAATATTAAGGAATTAAGATAGCATCTACAAATGGATTAATAAATGGAACAGTAGCAGCAAAGAAAATGAACAAAACATAACCATACATGATAATGCAGGTGCATCTCACAAGCATACCATTGCATGAAAAAATCAGACACAAAAGAAAAATATCCTGTATGTCTCCATTAATACGAAGTCCAAAACAAGTTAACACTGTCTATGATATTAGGAGTCAAGACTGTGGTTATCTTGGGGAAGGCAGAAGCAGTGGTGCTGAAGGGAGGCTGGTAATGTCCTGTTTCTTTTTTTTTTTTTTGAGACAGAGTCTCACTCTGTCAAGCAGGCTGGAATGCAGTACTGCGATCTCAACTCACTGCAGCCTCTGCCTCCTGGACTCAAGCAATTTTCATGCCTCAAGACTCCCGAGTAGCTGGGACTACAAGCACCCACCACCATGCCCAGCTAGTTTTTGTATTTTTAGAAGAGACACGGTTTCGCCATGTTGGCCAGGCTGATCTCGAACTCCTGGCCTCAAGTGATCCGCCCACACAGGCTTCCCAAAGTCTTGGGTTTACAGGCATAAACCAATGTTCTGTTTCTTGATCAGAGTGGTTACCCAGGGTATTCACTTTGTGAAAATTCATCACCCTGTACACTCATGATTTATGCATACCTTTGTGTAAATATTAAGTGAAAAATGTGCGTTAAAAGTTATAAGTAAAGTGTATGGTATGTGAATTATATTTCAATAAAACTTGTTTTAAAGTGTCTATAATAGGCCAGGCATGGTGGCTCACACCTGTAATCCCAGCATTCTGGGAGGCCGAGGCAGGCAGATCACTTGAGGTTAGGAGTGCAGGCCCGGCCTGGCCAAGGTGGTGAAACCCTGTCTCTACTAAAAATATAAAAATTAGCCAGGTGTGGTGGTGCCCACCTATAATCCCAGCTACTAGGAAGGCTAAGGCAGGAGAATCGTTTTAACCCAGGGGGCAGAGGTTGCAGTGAGCTGAGATTGTGCCACTGCACTCCAGTCTGGGTGACGGAGCGAGATTCCATCTCAATCAATCAATAAAGTATCTATAAGAGACCGGGCACAGTGGCTCACACCTGTAGTCTCAGCACTTTGGGAGGCAGAGGCGGGTGGATCACTTGAGACCAGGAGATTGAGACCAGCCTGGCCAACAAGGCGAAACCCTGTCTTTACTAAAAATACATAAATTAGCTGGGCATGGTGGTACACAACTGTAATCCCAACTACTCAGGAGGCCGAGGCACACAAATCACTTGAACCTAGGAGGGGGAGGCTGCAGTGAGCCGAGATCACACCACTGCACTCCAGCCTGGGCAACAAAGACTCTGCCTCAAAAAAAAAGAAAAAAGGCGGGGCGCGGTGGCTCACGCCTGTAATCCCAGCACCTTGGGAGGCCAAGGCGGGTGGATCACGAGGTCAGGAGATTGAGACCATCCTGGCTAACATGGTGAAACACCATCTCTACTAAAAAGACAAAAAATTATCTGGGCGAGGTGGTGGGCGCCTGTAGTCCCAGCTACTCGGGAGGCTGAGGCAGGAGAATGGCATGAACCCAGGAGGTGGAGCTTGCAGTGAGCTGAGATCGTGCCACTGCACTCCAGCCTGGGCGACAGAGGGAGACTCCGTCTCAAAAAAGAAAAAAAAAGTTGGGGGGGAAGTGTCTATAATAATTAAAATTACCTATTCATGTTAAGCTTCATACTGATTGGGAAGTATTTAACAGGATTATAACAGTTCATTAGAAGAGCGGTTTTACAACTCAAAGTCAGTCTTGAATCCTTCACTTAAGGATTATAGCAGATCAGAACCCACAGAAGGCACAGACCCCCAGCAATAGAATATCTTCTTCCTTAGCACATTACTTCCACATACCTGTCTGATTAAAAATGAAGATTTTCAGTGTTTCCAGTGTTCGATCTGTATGATTAAATCTAGCCATTGGTTTAGCTCCTTGAAATAATAAAATATTAGGAACAGCTACGGTGCCAAACCTGGTAGAAAGGCTACAAGAGAAAGAAGTAAAAAAACCTGAATTTATTATTAATAGAGGGCTTTCTCATACGATTACCATCTCAGAATGGACAAAAATAAATGAGGAAGTTGCATGTGACCTACAGAGATTTCTGACACTTGAAACTTTCGGCTTTTTCATTTGTTTCTGACCTCTTTGCTTATGGGTCATGGCTGGGGGCACTCCTTTTCTGCAATCTGAGTTGCCTTCAATTACAATATGGATCTACCCATGGCACAATTATTCCACTAGTTAAGTTCATGTCTACAGAAACCAGACCAGAAAACTCTAATTCATGGACAAAGCACACTCTGTCAATTTACTTGTCAGAAAAAATTTCCAACTCTTCAGAATGCCCATCCCTGTCCCTCAAAAAAAGATCAACTTACAGTAGGCAATTAGTTTGGTAAGCTGGCACAAAGGAGTACATGACCTAACAAACACACCAGGATGTTCACAATTAGGGCAGGATGACTTCTTTGGAAGTAATATAACTGAGGGGGCTTATTTCACCTTTACATAATATAGACTAGTGGTGATAAGCTCCCAAGTCAAAACACTCGGGGTTGAAGCCTCAGTTCTGCCACTGAACCAGTGTGAACTCTGGCAGATTATTTAACCTCGCTAAGCCTCAGTTTTCCACATTAGTAAAATAGTAATATTGTATAACCAGGATTTTTTTCTTTTGTATACATGCTGTAACTTAAATATTAACATAAGAAGCAAACATGTCCCAGCCCATATAATAAGCGCAAGAGCCTTAGTCTCCATAATTAAGGCGCCACACCAGGTACAACATGGAGCTGAAGGAAAAAAGAAGAAAGCAGGTTGGGGAGGGAGTTGTGGGAGAGGCAGGAGGGACAGTGTGAGACCCAGAACCAAAGAGCACTGAGTATGCCTGGGGGCAGTGGAGGCCCCACCAAAGCTGGACACTGACGTGATCTGTCCTTCCAATCAGTCTGCTCCCTTGGGCCCGGTCACTTAGATATCACCCAGAAGCCTATATGAAAATTACTCATTTGTTGAGCCACTTCTTTCTTCATAAACAGTTTCAGGTAAACATTGGCAATTATATTCCCACAACGAAAATCAGTGGAATACAATTTTTTTTTTTGTTTTTTGAGACAGGGTCTCACTCTGTCGCCCAGGCTGGAGTACAGTCTCACTCTGTCGCCCAGGCTGGAGTACAGTGGCAGGATCATGGCTCACTGTGATCTTGACCTCCCCAGGCTCAGGCAATCCTTCCATCTCAGCCTCCCAAGTAGCTGGGGTACCACAGGTATGTGCCACCATCCTCAGTCAATTTTTTGTATTTTTTTTTTGTAGAGATGGGGTTCTGCCATGTTGTCCAGGCTGGTCTCAAACTCTTGGGCTCAAGTGATCCTTCTACCTCGGCCTCTCAAAGTGATGGGATTACAGGTGTGAGCCACTGCACCTGGCCTCAAGTACAGAGTAACAGAAGTTTACTCAACTTCATTTTACCGCCAATTGACCATTTTTCAGATGTTCTAGATTTATTTACACACAACCTCCTTGTTGAGGCTGACCTGCTAAGAAGCATCTGATCTGGAAGAGAAGAACAGTTTATAACTCATGCACAATCGCAGCACTTAGGAGAAACATACCATCTCAACAAAGTTCTCTGTAACTTACTTTACTAAACATGTAAAAAAGACAGACCTCGGCCAGGCACAGTGGCTCACGCCTATAATCCCAGCACTTTGGGAGGCCGAGGCGGGCGGATCACGAGGTCAGGAGTTTGAGACCAGCCTGGCCAACATGGTGAAACCCTGTCTCTTCTAAAAATACAAAATTAGCCAGGCATTGGGGCAGGTGCCTATAATCCCAGCTACTCAGGAGGCTGAGGCAGGAGAATCACTTGAACCCAGGAGGCGGAGGTTGCAGTGAGCCAAGATCACACCACTACACTCCAGCCTGGGAGACAGAGAAGGATTCCACCTCAAAAAAAAAAAAAAAAAAGACAAGCCTGTCTAGGCTAGTCTAGGCAGCCTAGGACTACTGCATGGCTGTAGTCCTACTACTCAGGAGGTTAAGTCAGGAGGATCCCTTGAGCCCAGGAGTTCAAAGCCAGCCTGGACAAAAACCCAGTGATTGATACACAAGAAATATAAAACAAAGGTAAATGTCATGTTAAAGAGCTAAATTAATTCATTACTTGATCGAGTGCCTACTACAGAACATGACTGCAAGAATAAGTACGGAGGAAAGAAAGAAGGAAAGAGGAAAAGGGAAAAGAAGGAAAGAAAAAGAAAAAGAAAGGAAGAAATCCTGAGTAGACACAAAACAGGGGTGCTGGGAATTAGGCACTTGGGATGGGGATTGAACCTGCGCGTTAAAGTCACAAAGGAATATCCCACTGTGATAGCAATTGTGCTGATTCAGTCTGGCTACAGCCCTCAAGTCTTCTGGCCCCTCCCCTGCCATCAGGTGCTATCACCTGCCACCTTTAAATCCACCACACAGAGAACAGCCCACTTTCTTTAAAGGGCCTCCACAAAGTGACAGCTCCCTCAGGAGTATGTCAATCCTCAATATTCACTCTTGCCTTGCCTTCAATCCCAGGACAAAGCTCATGCCCCCCTCCTCTGCTTCTAACTTAACTAATTAGGACCTCCAATAACTGCAACCATCAGGCAGGAGGATGGATGTAAACCCCACCCACGGAAGATACCTGCTGTGCTGAGATGCATCCAGTGCCAAAAAGTGAAGAGCTGGAAATGCCCGGGGCAGAGAGTTAAAGTGAGGGGCCAAACTGGCAGAAAAGCGGCACCACGGGGTGTAAAACAGGACTAGAGTACAGTCACTACCGTTTGGGTTCAGAAAATCCATAAGGTCCTGTGGTAAAAGAAACAAGCATTAAAGTCAGCAGTAAAAGTACATTTTTCTGAAAGGATACCCAAGAAACAGGACACACTGCTGCTCCAGGGAGAGAAACGGGTGGGTGGGAGCAGCGAGAGGAGGGACCCTCAGGAAACTTTTGGATTTTGAACCATATGAATCCAGGAATCAGCAAAAAAGTACGATCAAAAACTACCACTTTTTTTAAGTCTTGCTGAATTAAGCAGAAAGTTTTAAACTTTCCTCTGCACTTTCCTAATATTACAACAGTTATTTTAATATTTTTCATAATTCATCATTTCAAATACAGGCATACCTCATTTGACTGCATTTCACTCCACTGCACTTTGCAGACATTGTATTTTTTGCAGATTGAAGGTTTGTGGCAACTCTGCATCGAGTAAGTTTTCAAATAGCATGTGCTCAATTTTGTGTCTGTGTCACATTTTGGTAATTCTTGCAATATTTCAAAGTTTTTCATTATTATTATATCTGTTATGGTGATCTATGATCAGTATCTTTGATGTTACTGTTGTCACTGTTTTGGGGTGCCACAAGCTGTACCCATAGAAGATAGTGAACTTTATCAATAAATGTCTAGTTCTGACTGCTCCACCGACCAGCTGTTCCACATCTCTCTCCCTCTCCTCTGGCCTCTCCCTCAGACATAACAATATTGAAATTAGATGAATTAATAACCCTGCAGTGGCCTCTGTTTAAGTGAAAGGAAGAGTTGCACAGCTCTCATTTTAAATCAAAGCCAAAAATGATTGATTAAGCTTAGTGAGGAAGCCATGTCGAATGCCAACACAGGATACAGGCTGAAAGCTAGGCCTCTTACACCAAACAGCCACGTTATAAATGCAAAGGAAAAGTTTTTAAAGGAAGTTAATGTGCTCCTCCATCCAGTGCAGTGACCTCTGATGCTTCAAAATAAAAATAAAAATAAGTGCTACTCAGTGAATACACAAATGA
Source organism: Mandrillus leucophaeus (assembly GCF_000951045.1). Taxonomy (NCBI): domain Eukaryota; kingdom Metazoa; phylum Chordata; class Mammalia; order Primates; family Cercopithecidae; genus Mandrillus; species Mandrillus leucophaeus. Next base: position 3,364,625 of record NW_012109585.1, read on the forward strand.
TAAGAAAGCAAAACAGCGTTATTGCTCATATGGAGAAAATCTTAATGCCATGGATAAAGATCAAACCAGTTACAACATTTAAGCCAAAGCCTAAATCCAGAGCAAGGCCCTCTCTTCAATTCTACAAAGGCTGAGAGAAGTGAGGAAGCTGCAGAGGAAAAGTCTGAAGTTAGCTGGGGTTGGCTCATGAGGTTTGAGAAAGAAGCTGTCTCTAGAACATAAAAGTGCAAGGTGAGGCAGCAAGTGCTGATAGAGAAGCTACAACATAGTAACATCAAAGACCAATGAAAAAAAAAAAGAGAGAGAAGCTGCAACAACTTACCCAGAACATCTAGCTAAGAGAATTGATGAAGGTGGCTATACTCAACAACCAATTTTCATGTAGATAAAACAGCCTTCTATCGGAATAAGATGGCTTCTAAGACTTTCATAGCTAGACAAGAGATGTCAATGCCTGGCTTCAAAGGACAGGCGGACTCTTTTTAGAGGCCAATGCAGCTGGTGTCTTATTTATTTATTTGACAATAAGTCTTATTTATTTATTTATTTGACAAGGTCTTTCTCTGTCACCCAGGCTGGAGTACAGTAGCATAATCATGGCTCACGGCAGCCTCAACCTCCTGGGTTCAAGCAATCCTGCCTCAGTCTCCCAAGTAGCTGGTGCCCACCACCACGCGTGGCAAATTTTTGTACTTTTTGTAGAGACAGGGTTTCACCATGTTCCCCAGGCTGGTCTGGAACTCCTCGGTTTAAGCAATCCACCCACCTTGGCCTCTGAAAGTACTGGGATTACAGGTATGAGCAACCGCAGGGCCAATGCTCACTGCTCATTGCCCATTCTGAAAATTCTAGGGCCTTTAAAAATTATGCTAAATTTACTTTGCCAGTGCTCTAGAAAAGGAACAACAAAGCCTGGATGACAATATATCTGTTTACAGCATGGTTTCCTGAGTATTTTAGGCCCACTGTTGAGACCTACTGCTCAGAAAAAAAGATTCCTTTCAAAATATTATACTCATTGACAATGCATCTGGTCACCCAAGAGTTCTGGTGGAGATGCACAAGGAGATGAATGTTGTTTTCAGGCCTGCTAACACAGTATCCATTCTGCAGCCCACAAATCAAGGGGGTATTTCAACTTTTAACTCTTATTATTTAAGAAATATATTTCATAAGGCTATAGTTGCCATAGATAGCAATTCCTCTGATGGATTTGGGCAAAATAAACTGAAAACCTTTTGGAAATGATTTACCATTCTAGATGACTTTTAAAATATTTGTGATTCATGGGAGGTGGTCAAAATAGCAACATTAACAGGCATTTGGAATAAGCTGACTCCAACCCTCATGGATGACGTTGAGGAGTTCAAGACTTCAATGGAGGGTGGAATTGCAGATGTGATAGAAATAGCAAGAAAACTAGGATTAGAAATCTCATGATAAAACTTGAAGAGATGAGGAGTTGCTTTTTATGGATAAAAAAAGAAAGTAGTTTTTTGAGATGGAATCTACGCCTGGTGAAGATGCTGTGAACACTGTTGAAATGACGACAAAGGATTTACAATATTCCATAAACTTAGCTGATAATGCAGTCGCAGGGTTTGAGAGGATTGACTCCAAATTTGAAAGAAATTCTACTGTGGGTAAAATGCTATCAAACAGCATTGCATGCTACAGAGAATTCTTTTGTGAAAGAAGAATCAATCAGTGTGGCAAACTTCAATGTTGTCTTAAGAAACTGTGGGCCACAGGCCAGGCGTGGTGGCTCCTGCCTATAATCCCAGCACTTTGGAAGGCCAAGGTGGGCAGATCACTTGAGGTCAGGAGTTCGAGACCAGCCTGGCCAACATGGTGAAACCCTGTCTCTACTAAAAATACAAAAATTAGCTGGGTATGTGGTGCACACCTCTAATCCCAGCTACTTGGCGAGAGGTTGCAGTGGGAGAATAGCTCGAACCTGGTAGACGGAGGTTGCAGTGAGCTGAGATCAGGCCACTGCACTCCCGCCTGGGTGACACAGTGAGACTCCATCTCAAAAAAAAAAAAAGAAAAGAAAAAGAAAAAGAAAGAGAGAAACTGTGGACCAGGCATGGTGGTTCACAACTCACAACACTTTGAGAAGCCAAGACAGGAGGATCACTTGAGCCCAGGAGTTTGCGACCAGCCTATGCAACATAGTTTGACCTCATCTCTACAGAAAAAAGAAAAAAATTAGCCAGGTATGGTGGCACATGCCTGTATTCCCAGCTACTCGGGAGGCTGAGCTGGGAGGATCACTTGAGCCTGGGAGGTCAAAGCTGCAGTGAGCCATGGTCTCACCACTGCACTCCAGCCTGGGTGACAGAGCAATACTCTTGTCTCAAAGAAATTGCCAGAGCCACCCCAACCCTCAGTAACTACCATCAGTCAGCAGCCATCAACATCAAGGCAAGACCCTCTACCAGCAAAAAGATTACAACTCACTGAAGGCTCAAGTGATCGTTAGCATTTTTTAGCAGTATTTTTAAATTAAGGTATATACATTTTTTAAACATAATGCTACTGCATACTTAATAAACTACAATATAGTATGACTTCTGTATGCACTGGGAAACCAAAAAACTCATGTGATTTGCTACACTTCGATATTTACTTTATCACAGTGGTCTGGAACCAAACCTGCAGTATCTTTGAGGAATGCCTGCACTAAGTACTCACACGGTCCGGGCAATTGCCCCCATCTTTGAATTGTGCATCTCAAACCATCTAAAATGGAATTATTAGAGGACTATGATCTCAGATTCAAACTATCATCTCAGCAGAGCTAAGTCTGAACTAAGCAGTCATATCGATGTATTTGGCCAAAGGTTAGATCAATTAAAGAGCACACTGTTCTAGCAAGCCGCAGTGTCTCACATCTGTAATCCCAACACTCTGGGAGGCCAAAGTGGGCAAATCAGTTGAAGTCAGGAGTTTGAGACCAGCCTGGCCAACATGGTAAAACCTCATTTCCACTAAAAATACAAAAATTAGCCAGGCGTGGTGGCATGTGCCCATAATCCCAGCTACTCGGGAGGCTGAGGCAGTAGAACCACTTGAACCCAGGAGGCAGAGGTCGTAGTGAACCCAGATCCTCCCATTGCACTCCAGCCTGGGTGACAGAGAGAGACTCTGTCTCAAAAAAAGAAAAAGAGTACACCATCCCTGCCACCACCTGTTTAATCCATAACTCAGATTGTTTAAACTGCTCTCCCCAGTCATGTGAGTGACACCTGTGAGAGTCCCACAGACCGCAGCATCTACAGGCACTCAAGAGTGGATGCAAAGCCAGCGCCAAGCAGTGCCCTTGGAGGAGCTTTGTGCACTAAAGGTGCTGTGCCCTCATTGACAACAAGCAATCACAGCTCTTAGAGTCAGGATTTACCTGTCTTACATAAGCAGTGTGAATGCATCCTACCCTTCTGTTTTCGGAACCACCCCACAGAAACTGTCAGTCATTGATGAAAGAGAAACTTTTCATCAATATAACATATTTTCCAGGGGCATTACTAAATAATGGTAAATTATCATTTTACTAATCCAGATATGTTTAAGTTGCCTGTATAATAAATAAATACTTCATTTAGAAGAAGAAAAATGGCCGGGCCTGGTGGCTCATGCCTGTAGTTCCAGCACTTTGGGAAGCCGAGGTGGGTGGATTACCTGAGGTCAGGAGTTTGAGACCAGCGTGGCCAACATGGTGAAACCCATTTCTACTAAAAATACAAAATTAGCCAGACATGGTGGTGCATGCTTGTAATCCCAGCTATACGGGAGACTGAGGCAGGAAAATCATTTGAACTCAGGAGGCGGAAGTTGCAGTGAGCCAAGATCATGCCATTGCACTCCAGCCTAGGTGACAAGATCAAAACTCTGTCTCAAAAAGAAAAAAAATGCTATGATTTTGGTGCCAAGCAACGATCTGTCCACTGGGATTTTTATCGTGAGGTTTGGTGGTGGGACTAGCCCAAAGATAACTAGGTTTAGGCCACCTGAAAAGCATAATCAACACTAGTTATATCTCCTCGTTTCCCTATAAACATCACAGAGGGCAAAGTCGATTTTCACTAAAGCAGCCATTAAATGCTATCTCGCTTACAATATGATCAAGATCATGACTTTCCATTTCAAAGTTGATAGGGTATTAATCATAAAATAAATGTACTGAAAAGGAGAAAAGCACTAAATAATGTTTCCTTACCTGTGACATATTTAAAATTTTCAGAGTGAAATTTTCTAATCCAGTAACGTTTCTCTCCTCACAGTTCACCTTTGGGGATTTCAGACTTTCAGTGTTATTGGAGTCCTCTGTCGGGGCTGCGTCCGATTCCGCCACTTCTGGCTCTGTGTAATACTCCTCTTCTCTATCCGGGAAGTGTGCTCCAGCACCATCCAAAGAGAAAAGGCTCTCTCGGAGGTTGCACCTTGAGTCCTCCTCTCCTCCAGCGCCACAGGTGCCGCCGCTAGGCTCTGAACTCACTTTGTCCTCAGCTTCCCCAGGAATCACAGACAGCATCACCATGTGATCGCCTTGAGTGTCCAGCCCCAGCACCGCATTGGCCTCTTCTGCCGCCCTGTCCTGGCCCATCGGGTCATGTAGGAGCTCCTCCTCACCCAGGTACACAGCCCCCACCTGAAGAGGGTGAGCAGGCTGCTCCTCTGACCATAAGCGACCACTTTCCTCTGCAACTAAAACATGCCAGCACATTCAGAGTCATACTTGACTTCAAAACAAATGAACCCCAAAGAATTATAGTTCCCCTCCAACATGAAATTTTCCCCTCTGGAGACAAAAAGGTCTCCTTTCGTTAAACTATCAGAGAGCTACCCACCATTTCCCAGGTTAGGAAGAAGGTCATGAGCAGGTACTATTAATAGATTAATGAATGTCAAAGAAGGCCAGGCACGGTGGCTCACGCCTGTAATCCTAGCACTTTGGGAGGTCCCAAGGCAGGCGGATCACTTGAGGTCAGGACTTCAAGACTAGCTTGGCCAACATGGGGAAACCCTGTCTCTATTAAAAATGCAAAAATTAGCTGGGCATGGTGGCAGGCACCTGTAATCCCAGCTACTAGGGAGGCTGAGGTAAGGGGATTGCTTGAACCTAGGAGGCGGAGGTTGCAGTGAGCCAAGACTGTGCCACTGCACTCCAGTCTGGGTGACAGAGAAAGACTCCGTCTCAAAAAACAAACAAACAAAATAATGACTGTCAAATAATAGACACACAGCTCTGCCCTAAACTTGCTGCTTGCCATGTGGATCATAGCCAAAAACATCCCAGTTAGATATCTAATTAGGAAAATAGAATATAAACACTTACATTTTTTGATAAGATTTTCATTTGTTTGATAGTATCCAAGAAAATGATCATAGTTTTATGCAAGATTCTACTAGAGCAAAGCATCTTTGCACACATTATAACCGTTCTGTGAGATGGGCAAGACAAGGGTTATCAAGCTCACTGAACAGGTAACTAGGCAAGGCACAGAGAGGCTCAGCACAGTGTCCGATGGCACACAGATAGTAAGCAGCAAAGCCAAGTCTGGGAGCAAAGTCTTCTGGCTGCTACTCCAGAACGAGCCGTAGGCCCCCTGCCATGATACCTCAGGGATGCTGAGCCACAATGCCTGAAGAACTGCTCAAGCTACACAGCAGCTCCTTCCTGAGGTAGCCTCTGACAACTGGACTCTGCTCTCCTGCCTGCTACCCTTGGGAGTGCTGGGAGATGGGTTTGGCAGCAGCAGGAGGAAGAAGAGAACTTTCTCCCACTTTGGAGCTAGAAGGTGGATCTTGAGCATAATGCTCAGATAAGGGAAGAGTCCCAGGCAGTCTCATACATCCATTTACCCATCTCCACTCAGCTCCGTAGCAATGCCTCCTGCCCTCCAACTCTTACCAACTCAACACCAGCTGCCAGACTTTGTGCCGGGGACCAACCAGCAGAAACCAATGAGGCCAGCAGCCCTCAGGAAACCTCACTATGTGGTTAGGAAACCACCGGCTGGGTGATGGGCTCTGCGTGCCAAAAGCATGTCACTGGAGTGTCAGTGACCAACTGACTTCAAAGTTGGGAAGGTCTGGGGGCTTCCTAAGGTATGACATTTGTATAAGATCTCAAAGAATATCCCTGTAGAGTTTTTTGTTGTTGCTGATGCATAATAGATGTACATAGTTTCAAAGCACATGTGATAATCAATATATTCATGCAATTTGTAAAGATCAGATCCATGCATTGGGGATATCCATCACCTTAAATATTTGTCTTTTCTTCATGCTAGAATCATTCAAATTCTTCTCTTCTAGCTATTCTGAAATATACAATAGGCTACTATGAGCTACAGTTACCCAACGGATCTACCTCGCACTAGGGCATAGAGCTCTGTGGATTCATTCAGAGATTCAAAAACATTATCTGGGAATTCTGCTTCTGGCCAAGATGGAATAACAAGAACCAGATTTACCTTCCCTACTGAAACAACCAAATAAATAGATAATATATATAAAACAACAGTTTCAGGAAATTAGTTATCAGGCAACAGAGGATAGTGACATCCGAGAAACAGGCGACAAATGAAGAGAACCCTACAACTGCTCCAACTTACTGCCTTGACGGCGTTCCCACTGTGGCTCAAGGAGGGGAAATACCGGCAGAGCCCAGCAGACTCTCCCAGTTGAAGCGATGGAGCTAAGAGTCCAAGGAGACCAAGAAGCAATAGTTTGCAAAACAGAATACTGCAGATGAGAGAGCTATATAGAGAGGGGACTCCAGAGATCTGTAGAGGCCCCCTGCTAAGTATACAGCAGGGTACTGGTCAGCACATGCATGTGAGTAAACTACCCAATGCCAGAGAAAGAACTATCAGAAAGGATGAGAAGGAACAGTATCCAACATTCACTCAGAGCAGGGAATGGTATCTCTTCTTACCAGCTAGACTGGAAAACTTCGTAATTCACAGGGCACTGAGTAGAGTATACAAAAGGCCCTGCCTCAGTAGTGGGACACTATTAACCCTAAAGAAAATACAGCTTGCTTGCTTAAAAGCAAAACCTGAAAGAATCAAGCTGTTCTCAAGTAACTTAATTGTACCCCAGAACAAAGCTCGAGAATATATATAGGGGGCCAGGCACGGTGGCTCACGCCTGTAGTCCCAGCAATTTGGGAGGCCAAGATGCGTGGATCACCTGAGGTCAGGAGTTTGAGACCAGCTTGACCAACATGGTGAAACTCCGTCTGACCAACATGGTGAAACCCCGTCTCTACTAAAATATTAAAAATTAGCCATGCGTGGTGGCGGGCACCTGTAATTTCAGCTACTCAGGACGCTAAGGCAGGAGAATCGCTTGAACCCAGGAGGTAGAGGTTGCAGTGAGCAGAAATCGTGCCATTGCACTCCAGCCTGGACAGCAAGAGCAAAACTCTGTCTCAGAGAAAAAAAAAAAGAATATGTATAGGGAATCTAAAATATCCAGCATTCAAGAAAGTAAAATTCATGCCTGGCATCCAATAAAAACTTATCAGACATATAAAGAAGCAGGCAAATAGGACACATAATGAGAAAAATCAATCAAGCAACACTGACCCAGAACTTGCACCCATGTCAGAATTAGCAGACGAGGATATTAAAACAATAATTATAACTGTATTACGTTCAAAAAGTAAAGTAGATATCAAGATATAAGATATTAAAAAATATAAAATCTACCTGGGAGGCAGAGGTTGCAGTGAGCCGAGATCAAGCCATCGCACTCCAGCCTGGGCAAAAGAGTGAGACCCTGTCTCAAAAAAATAACTAAATAAAAATAAAAACCATCAAACTGTACCTTTTTTTTTTTCTTTTTGAGACTGAGTCTCGCTCTGTTGTCCAGGTTGGAGTGCAGTGGCATGATCTCAGCTCACTGCAGCCTCCGCCTCCCAGGTTCAAGCAATTCTCCCACCTCAGCCTCCCAAGTAGCTAGGATTACAGGCGTGAGCCACTGCACCCGGCTAATTATTATGTATTTTTGCTAGAGACGGGATTTTGCCATGTTGGCCAGGCTGGTCTCAAACTCCTGGCCTCAAGTGATCTACCCGCCTCAGCCTCCCAAATTCTGGGATTATAGGCACGATCCACTGCGCCCATCCCAAATCATACTTTTAAAGATGTAAACTACAGTAACTACATTGTCTGAGATGAAAACTGCACTGTATGAGATTAATGGCAAATTAGACAATGCAGAAGAAAATAGTCAACTTGAAGACAGCAACAGAACCTATCCAAAATGAAACACACAGGAAAAAAAAAGAATGGAAAGAAATTAAGAGCATCAGTGGGCTGTAGGACAATTTCAAGCGGCCTAATGTACAGATAACTGGAGTACTGGCAAGAGAATAGAATGGAGGAACAGAAAAATATTTGAAGAAATCATAGCCAAAAACTTTCCAAACTTGGTAAAAACTATAAATCCACAGATCCAAGAAACTCAACAAAACCCAAACTCAATGAACTACAACAAAGCACATCACAATCAAATTGCTCAAAACCAGTTACAAAGAAAAAAATCTTAAAAGCAGCCAGAGGGGGGCAAAAAAAAACATCATGTAGCGAGGAACAAAGGACAACAACAGGTTTCTCACTGAAAACAAAGCAAGCCAGAGCGGCATCTCTGACTACAAAAACTACAATGTCTGAGATGAAAAAAAAACTGCACTGCATGAGATTAATGGCAAATTAGACATCAGAGAAGAAAAAACCTATAAATCTAGAATTCTGTATACGGAAAAAATATCTTTCAAAAACAAAGGTGGCATACGTCAGTAATCCCAGCTACTCAGGAGGCTGAGGCAGGAGAATCACTTAGATCCAGGAGACAGAGGTTGCAGTGAGCCGAGAGATTGTGCCACTGCACTCCAGCCGGGGCAACAGAGTGAGACTCCGTCTCAAAAAAAAAAAAAGAAAAAAAAAATTCTTTTGGCTGGGCACAGTGGCTCACACCTGTAATCCCAGCACTTTGGGAGACCGAGGTGGGTGGATCACTTGAGGTCAGGAGTTCCAGAACAGCCTAGCCAACATGGTGAAACCCCGTATCTACTAACAATACAAAAAAAAATTAGCCAGGCATAGTAGCGGGCGCCTGTAATCCCAACTACTTGGGAGGCTGAGTCAAGAGAATCGCTTCAACCGGTGAGGCAGAGGTTGCAGTGACCTGAGATAGTGCCACTGCACTCCAACCTCGGCTACAAGCGAGACTCCATCTCAAAAAAAAAAAAAAAGGTGAAATAAATACTTCTTCACGTCTTCAGACATACAAAAGCTGAAAGAATTCATTACCAGCAAACCCAAAAATCTTCAAGAATCTTCAATCTTCAATCTTGTCGTTTACCAGCAAACAACAAAAATCTTCAAGGAAGTCCTTCAAGCAGAAGAAAAATGTTAACAGTTGGAAATATGGATCCACATAAAGAAATAGAGAACCCAAAATGGTAACTACATGGATAAATATACACAATTCTTTCCAAAAATCTAGCTACAAAGGAGGGGAGGAAGGTAGGGTAGATTCGCTACAGGCAGGGAAGACTAAGCGAGGTTTCTATTTCGGTATTCGGAACATAGGGGCAATTTGAGGATACACAAAGCGGATGAGAAAGCAGGTAAGAAGGGGCCGGGTGCGGTGACTCACGCCAGTAATCCCAGTACTTTGGGAGGCCAAGGAGGGCGGATCCCTTGAGGTCAGGAGTTCGAGACCAGCTTGGCCAACATGGTGAAACCCCATCTGTACTAAAAATACAAAAATTAGCCAGGCATAGTGGCATGCACCTGTAATCCCAGCTACTTGGGAGGCTGAGGCAGGAGAATCACTTGAACTTGGAAGGCTGAGGCTGCAGTGAGCTGAGAGTCACACCACTGCACTCCACCTGGGCAACAGAGCGAGACTCTGTATCCAAAAAAAAGAAAGCAGGTAAGAAGGGAGAGGTGGTAATGGAGGTTACATAGGACAGAGTTTAGGACTTGGGCAGCAAAGTGAGTCTTTAGCAGAAGGTCAAGCACTTCTGTGACTACAATCCAGAGAAAGGGCTGGGTGCCTGGGAAGGGAGCTTTGCCAATTCGGTGGAGGGGCGGGATCACATTGGCGGTATTTCTATAGCCTTTTATTTCTTTAAGAGCATCAGTGGGCTGTAGGACAATTTCAAGCGGCCTAATGTACAGATAACTGGAGTACTGGCAAGAGAATAGAATGGAGGAACAGAAAAATATTTGAAGAAATCATAGCCAAAAACTTTCCAAACTTGGTAAAAACTATAAATCCACAGATCCAAGAAACTCAACAAAACCCAAACTCAATGAACTACAACAAAGCACATCACAATCAAATTGCTCAAAACCAGTTACAAAGAAAAAAATCTTAAAAGCAGCCAGAGGGGGGCAAAAAAAAACATCATGTAGCGAGGAACAAAGGACAACAACAGGTTTCTCACTGAAAACAAAGCAAGCCAGAGCGGCATCTCTGACTACAAAAACTACAATGTCTGAGATGAAAAAAAAACTGCACTGCATGAGATTAATGGCAAATTAGACATCAGAGAAGAAAAAACCTATAAATCTAGAATTCTGTATACGGAAAAAATATCTTTCAAAAACAAAGGTGGCATACGTCAGTAATCCCAGCTACTCAGGAGGCTGAGGCAGGAGAATCACTTAGATCCAGGAGACAGAGGTTGCAGTGAGCCGAGAGATTGTGCCACTGCACTCCAGCCGGGGCAACAGAGTGAGACTCCGTCTCAAAAAAAAAAAAAGAAAAAAAAAATTCTTTTGGCTGGGCACAGTGGCTCACACCTGTAATCCCAGCACTTTGGGAGACCGAGGTGGGTGGATCACTTGAGGTCAGGAGTTCCAGAACAGCCTAATATGGTGAAACCCCGTATCTACTAACAATACAAAAAAAAATTAGCCAGGCATAGTAGCGGGCACCTGTAATCCCAACTACTTGGGAGGCTGAGTCAAGAGAATCGCTTCAACCGGTGAGGCAGAGGTTGCAGTGACCTGAGATAGTGCCACTGCACTCCAACCTCGGCTACAAGCGAGACTCCATCTCAAAAAAAAAAAAAAAGGTGAAATAAATACTTCTTCACGTCTTCAGACATACAAAAGCTGAAAGAATTCATTACCAGCAAACCCAAAAATCTTCAAGAATCTTCAATCTTCAATCTTGTCGTTTACCAGCAAACAACAAAAATCTTCAAGGAAGTCCTTCAAGCAGAAGAAAAATGTTAACAGTTGGAAATATGGATCCACATAAAGAAATAGAGAACCCAAAATGGTAACTACATGGATAAATATACACAATTCTTTCCAAAAATCTAGCTACAAAGGAGGGGAGGAAGGTAGGGTAGATTCGCTACAGGCAGGGAAGACTAAGCGAGGTTTCTATTACGGTATTCGGAACATAGGGGCAATTTGAGGATACACAAAGCGGATGAGAAAGCAGGTAAGAAGGGGCCGGGTGCGGTGACTCACGCCAGTAATCCCAGTACTTTGGGAGGCCAAGGAGGGCGGATCCCTTGAGGTCAGGAGTTCGAGACCAGCTTGGCCAACATGGTGAAACCCCATCTGTACTAAAAATACAAAAATTAGCCAGGCATAGTGGCATGCACCTGTAATCCCAGCTACTTGGGAGGCTGAGGCAGGAGAATCACTTGAACTTGGAAGGCTGAGGCTGCAGTGAGCTGAGAGTCACACCACTGCACTCCACCTGGGCAACAGAGCGAGACTCTGTATCCAAAAAAAAGAAAGCAGGTAAGAAGGGAGAGGTGGTAATGGAGGTTACATAGGACAGAGTTTAGGACTTGGGCAGCAAAGTGAGTCTTTAGCAGAAGGTCAAGCACTTCTGTGACTACAATCCAGAGAAAGGGCTGGGTGCCTGGGAAGGGAGCTTTGCCAATTCGGTGGAAGGGCGGGATCACATTGGCGGTATTTCTATAGCCTTTTATTTCTGTAGCCTTTGGTTAATGAGTGTGTATTGCCTGTATGATCAGAAGAAAAAACAAACACACATGTTTTCTGTGTCATCCACAAGACAAAGCAGGAAATGAAGCCAGAGAGGCTAAGAGTCTGGAAAAGAAAGGATGCCAGGTTTGGGGTCCAACCCTACTCCCAAACACGGCAGCTCTACAGATTTGCTCTTGCTACCTAGTCAACGTTCTAGGTTCCACAAGTAAATGAAGAATGCCAAAACGAAGAACCTCAAGAGAAAAAAATGAGGGCACAAGTTATAATCTGGTTCTCTCTGATCACCCTCAGATAGCCCCTGCACAAAATCAAAATGGAGTGTAAGTGGTGCATGGAGCTGGTATTTTAAGTTCAAGAGTGTTGTCCCCTCCATCCCCCTGCACCTTGTAAAAATATTTAAGTACACAGTACAGATTAGGAACAAAAAAACTTATGCCTTCAGGTACCAGTGTTTTCATTTAGGAATTAGGAAGCAAAGAAACACTGAATTATTCCACAAGAAGATAAAAATGTCATACTATATGACAGCCATTGAACCCTCCCATGCTAATGTGCCTTTCTTTTTTGTTTTTTCTTTGAGACGGAGTCTTGCTCTGTTGCCCAGGCTGGAGCGCAGTGGCACGATCTCAGCTCACTGCAGCCTCCATCTCCTGGGTTGAAGCGATTCTCCTGCCTCAGCCTCCCAAAGAGCTGGGATTACAGATGCGCACCACCACACCCGGCTACTTTATTTTTAGTAGAGATGGGGTTTCACCATGTTGGCCAGACTGGTCTCACACTTTTGGCCTCAAATAATCCACCCACCTTGGCCTCCCAATGTGCTGGAACTACAGGCGTGAGTCACTGCGCCCAACTGGTAATGTGCCTTTTAAGAGACTGCAGTTTGAGCTATACATAAAGTGATAATTATTGCACCACTGGCAGCAAAGAAGTTGTCTGGACAAGTGTGAGGGCACCATGCCAACTCTGCCAGGGAGCCCTAGCCTAGGTCAGCACCTTCACACCCTTCCAGCTTTTCTCAGAAGGCTCTTTACCAGCTGCAGGTGTTTTCACAATGGCTTCTCGCAGGAAAGCCAAATGAGGAGGGACCAAAAACAGCCAGGGGTTGGAGGGACAGCAATCCATATTTTCCATAGGCAATACTGTGTGCTCATTTAGCAAATGGAGACAATACCACCAAGATGTAGAAAATTCCAAGGCTACTGTGAAGATTAAATGAGAAAAGATGTGTATGGTTCCTGTAGGTTAAGCACTCCATAAATGGCTGTGGTGATGATGATGATGATGACGACGACGACTGGTGCTTACAATTCAAAGAGATGGAAAGGCACAATAACACAATAACTAAGTTCTATTAATTCACCTGCAGGCCAGGCTTGCTGGTTCATACCTGTAATCCTAACACTTTGGGAGGCCAAGGCGGGCAGATCACTTGAGGTCAGGAGTTCGAGACCAGCCTGGCCAACATGGTGAAACCCCATCTCTACTAAAAAATACAAAAATTAGGCCAGGCGCGGTGGCTCACGCCTGTAAT
>NW_012109585.1:3378655-3380074 GCF_000951045.1 Mandrillus leucophaeus
AAAAAAAAAAAAAAAAAATTTACCTGCTAAACATATTCACAATCCATCTACTTTCCCCATCCCAACTAACACTTCTCAGCAAAGGCCACAGCCAGCTCTCGTCTGGGCAACTGCTGTAGCCAGCTAAACTGTTCTCCCTGGTCAGCCTGCTATCCCCACTCCAGACCCTGATCTTCACAGCAATACAAGTGAAACTGAAAGATAAAAGGCATATCTGATCATGTCACTCCCTTGCTAAAACTCTTTCAGCAGCTTCCCCCACCCTGTGAATGCATCTGCATTCTGTAGCAGAGCTACCAGGCCCCAGTGTGGCCTCTATCTGCACTCTCACCTGTGGCCATCAGATCTCTCTAGTCCCTGATCATTTATACTCCCCCTATCCCCACCTGCCTTAGAGCCTTCCTGAGGGTTGTTTCTCTGCTGGGAAGCATCCTCCTGCTTAATCCTTCATCCTCCTCATTCAGATCTCACCCTAAATGTCACCTCTGTAAGGACACATTCCCTGACCCTCAGATCAGGGTGGGAGGTCTCCCATTACAGCTCCCAAAAATGCCCTGGGTCTCTCCTTGATGCATTTCTCAGTCTTGCAATTTTCTTAGTAATTTGTAGTTATTTAGTGGCTACCTTCCCCAAAGGCCTGCTGCTCTGACTCACCACTGGATCCCCAGTGCCCAGCATCTGCTAGCTGACTGCCTAGGTTAGACTGGCATAGGGGTATTGAAGCCAGGAGTGTGCTTCCATTCCTAGACACCTGGATAGCATTGCTACCTCCAGGTTGTTTAGTCTTTCAGGGCCTCAGCATCTGAGGCTAACATAGTCTGCCTGTGGCATCCTCTGCTAAAAAAAAAAAAAAAACAAACAAAAAAAAAAAAAACACACACACACACACACACACCCCCCTTATATTTTCAGCTACTCTGAGAAGAAATCAGCAGGTGAAGTTCCTTCTGTCTTCACCCCATTCATGGCCTGACCATGATGACCAAAGACCCAAGCTGAACCCTGAATCAGCCAGGGTTCTGCCAGGAAGCAGAACATTTAACTTGGGCAAGTTGAGGAGAGTTTAATGAAGGGACCACTAATGTGTAGGCTGGGTGGAGAGAAATGAAAAGCAATGGTAAGGAACTCCAAGGCCAGTAACAGGAGAGGGGGAGCCAGTTACCACTCACAGAGCTTAAGAGTCCAGAGAGAACTTTGGGAGGCCGAGACGGGCGGATCACGAGGCCAAGAGATCGAGACCATCCTGGCTAACACGATGAAACCCCGTCTCTACTAAAAAAATACAAAAAACTAGCCGGGCGAGGTGGCGAGCGCCTGTAGTCCCAGCTACTCGGGAGGTTGAGGCAGGAGAATGGCGTAAACCCGGGAGGCGGAGCTTGCAGTGAGCAGAGATCCAGCCACTGCACTCCAGCCTGGGTG
>NW_012109585.1:3382124-3387719 GCF_000951045.1 Mandrillus leucophaeus
CCAGAGCGTCGCCCCGGTGGACCTCAGCTCGCCGAGTCATCTCATGCACCGACCCCGGCCCACACTCACCCTCCACGCCGCGGACGGGACGCCCCAGCACCCACAGCAGTACTTGCCACCAGCTGAGGAGCCGCATGACGCGGGGCGGTCGTCGACCGGCAGCCAGGACCACTGCCCAGGCCGAAAGGCAACCCGCGCACGGCTACGCGAGTCGTGCTACCAGCCCGAGGGAGGCTGGGGGAGGAGAGTGTGGGAGCGCGGGCGCGGCCCCGCGCCGCCATCTTAACACCTGGCAGCTGTGGCGGGCGCCATCTTGGAGTCGGGCGGATGGCGTCTAGCCGCTGGCCGTCGCCGCTGGACTGGAGACCCCATTAGGAGCTAAGCGCCAGACGTCGCAGGTCGTTTTGAACTCTGCTGACCATAGAGTTCAGAGCAGGGCTCTGGCAGAGGCCCATGGCCTCCTTTCTTCCCTCGGAAGTCAGGGCTTGGCTGCTTGAAGCCCTGCGCCCCCGTAGGGAGGGTTTTCCATGCTTCATTCCCAGAGCCAGAAAGGCCCAGAAGCCTTCCTTTCTAGTGTCCCATCGAGGTGCAGAAACCTTGGAGGCTGCAAATCTTCTAATCTCTTGCCTTACCCGTACTCCCCTACCTAGGGTTGCCACATAGAATACCTGATACCCAGTTATATTTGAATTTCACATAATGAATATTTTTTACTGTAACCCTTATTGAATAAGGGATATACCCTAAAACTGAGCATTCTGTAACTTTGTGACATCTGGCAACCCTAACCCTACCTATCAACTCAGGGCAGGAGAGGTTGATTTTAACTGATTTACCTTACAGGGCAATCTCTATCTTTAAGTATGGCTGGGGCCATGAGCATCATTGGCTCTGGCTCATGGTGGAGGTGGAGCCACCTCGAACATAAAGAACATAGGAAAGGGCTTAGAATGAGGAAAGCGTAGATGGGGAGATGAGGACAGTGCTCTGCCTTCCCAAGCAAACGCACAGAGCGGGAGTCTTAAGAGAAAATTCTCGGAATAGAGAGGATGATACCAGTAATTAGGGTATTTTGGCGGGGACGGCCTGCTAAAATGGAATAAGGCAATTTTTAAGCAGCCACCAGTACTAAATCAGTGCAGAGTGCAGCTTTTCCAACTTACAAGGTTGGAAAAATAGAAACTGATTTAAAATATATCAGTCTATTGGTTAACATAGCAATGGTAAGGGAACCTGGGTTTTTTGGCCGCTTGATGAATCCCAGCTTCAGCACATGTGATAGTACACACTGAGCAGGTTATGTAACTTAAAGTTCAGTTTCTTCATCTGTAAAGTGGAGATGAAGTTGTATAGAGTCTTATAGATGAAATGAGATGTAAAGTGATGAGCACAGTGCCCTGGGGCACAGGAAGCATTTCCAAGTGGTAGCTATTATTAATTGAATAATACAATTATGATGGAGTAGCCATAGTCCCCTTATTTCTATGCCCATCAAAGAGACACTGTTAGGCCAGAAAGATGCATCGTTAATCTGACCCTGTTTATGATTCTTTTATTCTAAATACGTTGGTATGGTTTTGCTGTTGTAGATCCTCAAGTGCCATCTTGTGGGTCCAGAAAAATATGAAACAATGAACATGGATAAAACGGCCCACAGTTTTAGAGCTTATTACTAGTCATCACTTGGCTAAGTATCTCCCTCACCCCTAACGGTGGGATAACAAACCTTTCCTTTTTTAACTGTCTTTCTCACACCCCCATACGTGATTTGAAGGTGCATGAAAAGCCAACAGGAGACAGCACCAGGGGATTTATGATTAATGAAAAGGAGGCTGATTTGGACACTCCAACATGGATGCCCTGTGGTTAATACTCCTTCCTTTTTATTATGCCGTTTCCTTTCCTGTGTGTGTATTTGTTTGATTTTTTGAGACAAGAGTTTTGCTCTCGTTGCCCAGGCTGGAGTGCAGTGGTGCAATCTTGGCTCACCGCAACATCCACCTCCCCAGGTTCAAGCAATTCTCCTACCTCAGCCTCCCAAGTAGCTGGGATTACAAGCATGCGCCACCACGCCCGACTAATTTTATATTTTTAGTAGAGACGGGGTTTCACCATGTCAGTCAGGCTGGTCTCAAACTCCTGACCTCAGGTGATCCACCCACCTTAGCCTCCCAAAGTGCTGGGATTATAGGCGTGAGCCACTGCACCCAGCCCCTTTCTGTGTTTTTAGTTTAGCTCTGTGCTTGGACAGATACGCTTACAGATGTTAGAATTGGATGTTAGAATTGTCTTTCCATTTTTTTTTTAATTTTTTTTTTTTAGGCACAGTCTCACTCTGTCACCCAGGTACAGTTGTTCACTTATGGCTCATTGCAGCCACAACTCCTTGGGCTCAAGCGATCTTTCCACCCCATTTTTTTATTTTTTTCTAGAGATGAGGTATCACTGTTTGACCCAAGTTGGTTTCAAACTCCTGGGCTCAAGCAATCTTCCCACCTCGGCCTCCCGAAGTGCTGGGATTACAGGCTTGAACTCTTTGAATAAATACAGTATATACCCCCTCTAGTGACAACCAGTGCAGTCCACAGGTTAGAATCCTCATTTAACTGTCTCACCACCAACGTGCACTTCTTTTCAGTGAGAAAACTGCCTTCACAATTGTCCTGGTTTCTTTCAAGTTTCTGGGGGTGAGGAGAGAAAAGCTGACATTATTCTCTTCCTTTGGCTGAAATTAAATCCGTCAAATTTGTCTTGCTATCTCAAAAGGCCTTTCTGTGAGTCTAAGACGTCTTATATCAAAATGCAAAACTCAAATATATAAGTAAATAAATAAATAAAAAAAAAGAATACCAGGGTACTAGGGTCATTCAGAATGACTGAAGAACCAAACTGGCTCCTACTTGCCAAAGATGGGATGATTTGAGCATAAAAATGAAAAATTTCAATAGACTGAAATATACTGCATATGTTAACATCTATGAGTTCATACTGATACAAAATTTTTTAAAACTCGTCGACCAGGCGCAGTGGCTCATGCCTGTAATCCCAGCGCTTTGGGAGGCTGAGGCGGACTGATCACCTGAGGTCACGAGTTCGAGATCAGCCTGACCAACATGGAAAAACCCGTCTCTACTTAAAATACAAAATTAGCAGGGCATAGTGGCTGCATGCCTGTAATCCCAGCTACTCAGGAGGCTGGGGCAGGAGAATCGCTTGAAACCGAAAGGCAGAGGTTGCGCTCCAGCCTGGGCAACAGGAGTGAAATTCCATCTCAAAAAAAAGAAAAAAAAGAAGGCAACTGGATTACTTGTAAATCAAAGGATAAATTCTTGAGTGGATGGATACTCCAGTCTCCCTGATGTGCTTATTTCACATTGCATGCCTGTATCCAAACATCTCTGGGCCAGGCGCGGTGGCTCAGGCCTGTAATCCCAGCACTTTAGGAGGCTGAGGTGAGCGCATCACTTGAGGCCAGGAGTTCAAGACCAGCCTGACCAACATGATGAAACGCCACCTCTACTAAAAAATACAATACTTAGCCGGGCGTGGTGGCCCATGCTTGTAATCCCTGCTACCTGGAAGGCTGAGGCAGGAGAATCACTTAAAACCCAGGGGGTGGCCGGGTGTGGTGACTCAGGCCTATAATCCTAGTACTTTGGGATGCTGAAGCTGGCAGATTGTCTGAGCTCCTGAGACCAGCCTGGGCAACACGATGAAACCCCGTCTCTACTAAAATACAAAAGAAATTAGCCAGGCATGGCGGCATGTGCCTGTAGTCCCCGCCAATGGGAGGCTGAAGCAGGAGAATTGCTTGAACCCGGGAGGTGGATGTTACAGTGAGCCAAGATCAGTCCAAGCTGGGCAACAGAATGAGGCTCCAATTCTAAAAACAAAAACAAAAACAAAACTCCGGTGGGGTGGAAGTTGCAGTAAGCTGAGATCCCGCCACTGCACTCCAACCTCGGCAACAGAGCAAGACTCTTGTCTCAAAAAACAAAAAAAGAAACTCATTTACTCCATAAATATGTACACCTACTACGTACCAGCAATTTTTTTCTTTTTTCCCCCTCAAGGAGGAGTTTCGCTCTTGTTGCCCAGGCTGGAGTGCAATGGCGCGATCTCGGCTCACCGCAACCTCTGCCTCCTGGGTTCAAACTATTCTCCTGCCTCAGCCTCCCAAGTAGCTGGGATTACAGGCATGCACCACCATGCCCACCTAATTTTGTATTTTTAGTAGAGACAGGGTTTCTCCATATTGGTCAGGCTGGTTTCTAACTCCCGACCTCCGGTGATCCACCTGCCTTGGCCTCCCAAAGTGCTAGGATTACAGGCGTGAGCCACCGCACCCGGCCTAAAAAATGTTTTAACAGTTTAAAAATTAACAACAACAACAACAACAAATTACCAGAGGTAATAAGTGAGTTTTGGAAGGTTGCCAGATAGAATGTCAATATGCAAAAAATAGACTGTATTTATCTATGCCGTCAAAAATCAAAAAGAAATAATTCCATTCACAGTAGCATCAAAAATAACAAAATACCTAAGACTGAATTCAACAAAAGAAGTGCAAGGTTTGTACACTAAAACATGTAAAACACTCCTGAAAGAATCAAGACAGATGAAAATCAACGGAGAGACATACTATGTTCCAGATTGAAAGACAATATTGTTATGATTGCAATTCTGTCCAAATTGATCTATAGATACAATACAACCCCTAACAAAAAATCCTAGAGATTTGTAGAAATTGACAAACTGATCCTAAAATCTATATGAAACAACCAAAATGATTTTGAAAAAGTAGGAAGACAGCTGGGTGCGGTGACTCACTCCTGTAATCCCAGCACTTTGGGAGGCCGAGGCGGGTGGATCACGAGGTCAGGAGATCGAGACCATCCTGGCTAACAGTGAAACTCCATCTCTACTAAAGAATACAAAAAATTAGCCGGGCGTAGTGGCAAGCACCTATAGTCCCAGCTACTCAGGAGGCTGAGGCAGGAGAATGGTGTGAACCCAGGAGGCGGAGGTTGCAGTGAGCCGAGATTGTGCCACTGCACTCCAGCCTGGGCGACAGAGCAAGACTCCATCTCAGAAAAAAAGTAGGAAGATTTACATTACCTGATTTCAAAACTTTAATTAAACTTTAGTAATCAAGACTATGGTATTGGCATAAGTATCAGCAGACAGATCACCAAATTAGACAAGTTAGCCTAGATGTACACCTACACATCTACAGTCAACTGATCAGTAAACATGACAAAGCAATTCCAGATGGAAAGTATAGCCGGTGCAGTGGCTCACTCCTGTAATCCCAGCACTTTGGGAGGCCGAGGCAGGAAGATCACAAGGTCAGGAGTTCGAGACCAGCATGGCTAACACGGTGAAACCCTGTCTCTACTAAAAATACAAAAATTAGCTAGGTGTGGTGGTGGACGCCTGTAATCCTAGGTATTCGGGAGCCTGAGGCAGGAGAATGCCATGAACCTGGGAGGTGGAGCTTGCAGTGAGCCAAGATCGCGCCACTGCACACCAGCCCAGGTGACAGTGTGAGACCCTGCCTCAAAAAAAAATTAGCTGGGCATGGTGGCAGGTGCC
>NW_012109585.1:3387769-3406747 GCF_000951045.1 Mandrillus leucophaeus
AAAAAAAAAAAAAAAAAGGAAAGGATAGTCTTTTCACCAAATTGTGCTAGATTAATTGGATAGCCACACACACACACACACACACACAATTAACAATAGGTGAAATTTATGATATGTAAATTATACTTCATACTTCAATAAAAAAGAAGTAGCCAGGTACGGTGGCTCACACCTGTAATCCCAGCATTTTGGGAGGCCGAGGTGGGCGGATCATGAGGTCAAGAGTTGGAGACCATTGTGGCCAACATGGTGAAACCCTGCCTCTAGTAAAAATACAAAAAGTAGCTGGGCATGATGGCCCACACCTGTATTCCCAGCTACTCGGGAGGCTGAGGCAGGAGAATCACTTGAACCTGGGAGGCGGAGGTTGCAGTAAGCGGAGATCTGCCACTGCACTCCAGCCTGGGCGACAGAGCAAGACTCCCTCTCAAAAAATAATAAATAAATACAATAAAAAGAAATAACAACTAAAAAACATTTTTTAAATGCTGGAAACAATTGGACAATTTTAACACTAGATGCTTGATATTTACGAACATTGTTGATTTTTTAAAGTATAATAATGGTATTCTGCTTATGCTTTGAAGAAAGTCTTTAGGCCGGGCATGGTGGCTCACGCCTGTAATCCCAACACTTTGGGAGGCCGAGGCGGGCAGATCACGAGGTCAGGAGTTCGAGACCAGCCTGGCCAACATGGTGAAACCCTGTCTCTACTAAAAATACAAAAATTAGCTGGGGTGGTGACGGGCACCTGTGATCCCAGCTACTCGAGAGGCTGAGGCAGAATTGCTTGGACCCAGGAGACAGAGGTTGCAATGAGCTGAGATCATGCCATTGCACTCCAGCCTGGGCAACAGAGCGAGACTCCGACTCAAACAAAACAACAACAAAAAAAGTCTTTATTTTTAGATATATGTACTAAAACATTTTAGGATAAAATATGACTGGGATAATTTGCTTTAAAATAACTGAGAGGGTCAGGGAGTGTAGATAGGTCTTGAATTGTTCTTTAATTTTTTTCCGGTTTTTATTTCAAAAGCAGGTATATTCATGAAAGGTCTTAACTTTTTAATTGCTAAAGCTTGGTGATGGACACATAGAAGGTCATTATACTCTATTTTTACTTTTTGTATATATTTGAAGTTTCCAAAAAAATTTTTTAACACAACTTTTTAAAAAAGCCCTCTTTTTGGCATTTTTCTGACAGCCCTACAGTGAGTTACTCTGAAAACATCATAATCTGCTTCAGTCATCATTCATTCTGCACCTGGCAAAATGAGGATGCAATAGCACTTTGTAGTTATTTGTTTTTATTTTTATTATTTATTTATTTTTTCTTTTTGAGATGGAGTCTTGCTCTTTTGCCCAGGATGGAGTGCAGTGGTGCAATCTCAGCTTACTGCAACCTCTGCCTCCCAGGTTCAAGCAATTCTCCTGCCTCAGCCTCCTGAGTAGCTGGGATTACAGGCGCACACCACAGTGCCAGGCTAATTTTTTTGTATTTTTAGTAGAGACGGGGTTTCACCATGTTGGCCAGGCTGGTGTTGAATTCCTGACCTCAACTGATCCTCCCACCTCGGCCTCCCAAAGTGCTGGGATTACAGGCGTGAGTCACTGCGCCCAACAGTTATTTGTTTTTATTATGTGACAGGAAGCACACCAGCCATTTAAGTAGCTCCCAACATGATTTAAAAGCCACCATCAGCTGGTCAAGGTGGTTCATGCCTGTAATCCCAGCACTTTGGGGGGCCCAGGCAGATCACTTGAGTCCAGGAGTTCGAGACCATCCTGGGCAATGAGGCGAAACACCCATCTCTCCAAAACATACAAAAAATAGCTGGGTGTGGTGGTATGTGCCTGTAGTCCAGCTATTCAGGAGGTTGAGGTGGATAGATTGCTTGAGCCCAGGAGGCAGAGGTTGCAGTGAGCACTCCAGCCTAGGTGACGAAGTGAGACCCAGTCTCAAAAAAAAAAAAAAAAAATCCACCATCATCATGATTTATGAATGATTTTTTAATGTGATACTTCTGAACTTAAAGAGATAAACACAATAACCAGCGTTTTTGGTGAAATCGTCTAAAAATTCACCTAAAGCTTAGGAATAGGCAGATGGACCGTAGTTTCATTTGCTATGCACTAAAATCATTAGCTAATTTATGAGATAAAGCATGTTTAAAATATCAGAGTGAATAAAAATTGACATTATATGGTTTAAGTTTTACACATTTTAAGACGTTTGTTTTCTCTTTTTACTTTTTTTTTTTTTTTTTTTGAGACAGAACCTCGCTCTGTCTCCCAGGCTGGAGTGCAGTGGCGCGATCTCGGCTCGCTGCAAGCTCCGCCTCCTGGGTTCACACCATTCTCCTGCCTCAGCCTCCCGAGTAGCTGGGACTACAGGTGCCCGCCACCACGCCCGGCTAAGTTTTTGTGTTTTTTTAATAGAGACGGTGTTTCACCATGTTAGCCAGGATGGTCTCGATCTCCTGACCTCATGGTCCCCCCACCTCGGCCTCCCAAAATTCTGGAATTACAGGCCTGAGCCACTGCGCCCGGCTGGCATTTGTTTTCTAATACGAGTTCCTTGAGGATACAGACGTCTTGTTTGGTATGGTAGCTGCCACATTGTAGAACAGATGCTCAGACACTATTAAGGTTTGTTTAATTTGTTAAGTCAACTGAAAACATGGAAAATTATTACTACTAATTAGGATGGGCACGGTGGCTTACGCCTGTAATCCCAGCACTTTGGGAGGCCAAGGTGGGCGGATCACGAGGTCAGGAGATCGAGACCTTCCTGGCTAACACAGTGAAACCCCGTCTCTACTAAAACTACAAAAAAATTAGCCGGGTGTGGTGGCACATGCCCGTAGTCCCAGCTACTCGGGAGGCTGAGGCAGGAGAATGGCGTCAACCCGGGAGGCGGAGCTTGCAGTGAGCCGAGATGGCGCCACTGCACTCCAGCCTGGGCAAAAGAGCGAGACTCTATCTCAAAAATAAATAAATAAATAAATAAATAAATAAATATTAATTAAAATGGGTTTCTACTTAAAACATATCAGCATCTCTATGTATAAGAGTAGTTCCTTTTTGCCCCATACCCTCCATCAGCTATAAAAATAATATCCACTTTCATCTATAAAGGGTAGATTTTGGGCTAAACTAGAAAAAAATCATGTCTTTATATAGGCAGGAGTCATCTTAACCTGTCATATTTGGCTTGGATACACTCCTAACCACCTCCCCTCACCTTCTGTGCACATGCATGCAGGCACACACACTGCTCTATAGACTAGTTAATACTACGTTGCTACTCAAGTCAGAAACTGGGCATCATCTTAGACTCCTCTTCTGTTTATTCCTGGCACCAAGTTTTATTACTTCTATATATCTCAGATCACAATTTGTTCACTTCTTTCTTCCTCACTGTCCCAAACCTAATCTGAGTAGCTCATCCAAATGAGACTTTACTACTGTGCCTGACTCTGACCTCTGCTCCTCCAAGCCAACCTAAGCTATAAATAAGAGCAAGTCATGACCTTACTTAAATTCTTCCAATGGCTCGTCATTTGTCCTCAGAAGAAATCAGAAACTCTTTAGACTGATTTTCAGGGCCCTTCTATGATCTAGTCTGTTTCATCTCCCCTTCCCAGCGCTTGTCCATTACCACCACCTACCATACACATTCACTTGCTGAAAGAATGTCGTGCTTTCCAGGCTTTTGCGTGTGTTTCCTTTCTTTAACAGTCTCTTCTCTCCACATACCAATCTCTACTCTTAGCTTAAATGTTATTTCTTTTTAGGTACTGTTGGAACCCCCACTCCCACCCACCCCCATTTACTCCAGAAATAGTAGTAGTCATCATATATATGTTTTTTGAGACAGAATCTTACTCTTGTCCCTCAGGCTGGAGTGCACTGGTGCAATCACAGCTGGGCTCACTGCAGCCTCAACCTCCCAGGGTCAGGGAATCCTCCCGTCTCAGCCTCTGCAGTAGCTGAGACTACAGGCACAAGCCACCACGCCCGGCTGATTTTTGCTGAGATGGGGTTTTGCCATGTCACCCAGGCTGGTCTCGAACTCTTGGGATCAAGCAGTCTACCTGCCTTGGCCTCCCAAAGTGATGGAATTACAGGTGTGAGCCACAAGCACCTGGCCTTTCATATTGTATAAATTCTTCACTTGTCCAAACCTTTCACTAGACTATAAACCAGGAAGTAGTCTAGTGTACTCAGAATAGTGCTTGGCTCAAAGATGATACTCAGATCTTTAGTGAATTAATAATTTTTTTTTTTTTTTTTTTTTGAGACGGAGTCTCGCTCTGTCGCCCAGGCTGGAGTGCAGTGGCGGGATCTCAGCTCACTGCAAGCTCCACCTCCCGGGTTCACGCCATTCTCCTGCCTCAGCCTCCCGAGTAGCTGGGACTACAGGCGCCTGCCACCTCGCTCGGCTAGTTTTTTGTATTTTTAGTAGAGACGGGGTTTCACCGTGTTAGCCAGGATGGTCTCGTTTCACTGTGTTAGCCAGGATGGTCTCGATCTCCTGACCTCGTGATCCGCCCGCCTCGGCCTCCCAAAGTGCTGGGATTACAGGCTTGAGACACCGCGCCCGGCCGTGAATCAACAATTTCTTAAAGGTAACTAGTAACAATTTAAATTAGTTTCAAAAACCTGTTTGGTTTCATGTAACCTGTAGGTATGTGTGCTTCTTCATTCCCCCCCAGTCTCCACCTATAAACCTTTACCTACAGAGATATGGTAGAGATTGCCACTAAAATCCATTCTCTCCCTCCATATTAGTAACTGGACCTGGTTGTTCAAATAGGGACTATGCTTCCCAACACCTCTTGCAGCTATATGTAGCTTCACCTTATTTGCCTAAAAGGGCTTGGACTTCCGTAACTCCTCCCTTCAGACTGGGTAAAATGAAGGCAATTAATCTTGGAAGCCATGTTTTTTGTTTTTGTTTTTTTTTTTTTTTTTGGTTTTTGTTTTTTGAGACAGAGTCTTGCTCTGTTGTCCAGGCTGGAGTGCAGTGGTATGATCCCAGCTCATTGAAGTCTCAAACTCGTGGACTCAAGGAGTCCTCCCACCTCAGCCTCCCAAATAGCTAGGACTACAGGCATGCACCACCACATCCAGCAATTTTGGGGTCTCTTTGTTACAACTATAATTACCATAAGGACTAACTGCTATACAGGATATAAACAGGCAAGTGAAATGGAAGACTTAAGATATTCAGAAAAACTATGTTAATCTAATAAAGATTAAAATTTCCCATAACATGAAAAACAGCATTAGTAGCAACCAAGGGTTACACAAACATCGAAATTAGAAAATTTCAATACTTAAAAATATTTTCCTTGCATTTCCAACTCGGGCCTGGCAGAATGGCTCCTGCAAAGAAGGGTGATGAGAAGGGCTGTTCTGCAATCGAGGTGGTGACTTGAGAATACACCATCAAAGCCGGGTGCGGTGGCTCAAGCAATCCCAGCACTTTGGGAGGCCGAGACGGGCGGATCACGAGGTCAGGAGATCGAGACCATCCTGGCTAACACGGTGAAACCCCGTCTCTACTAAAAAATACAAAAAACTAGCTGGGTGAGGTGGCGGGCGCCTGTAGTCCCAGCTACTCGGGAGGCTGAGGCGGGAGAATGGCCTAAACCCAGGAGGCGGAGCTTGCAGTGAGCTGAGATCCAGCCACTGCACTCCAGCCCCGGCGACAGAGCGAGACTCTGTCTCAAAAAAAAACAAACAAACAAACAAAGAATACACCATCAACATTCACAAGTGCATGCATAGAGTGGGCTTCAAGCAGCATGCCCCTTGGGCACTCAGATCTGCAGGAGATGGGAATTCCAGATGTGTGCATTGATACCAGGCTCAACAAAGCTGTCTAGGCCAAAGGAATAAGGAACGTCCCATACCAATCCGTGTGTGGTTGTCCAGAAAACGTAATGAGGATGAAGATTCACCAAACAAGCTCTATGCTTAGGTTACCTACGTACCTGTTATCATTTTCAAAAATCCAGTCAATGTGGATGAGAACTGCTGATCATCAAATATTATACAGTTGTCCAAAAAAATTTTTCCTTTATGATAACTGAAAGTGATTTGAGGCAAATTAACAAAATTACCAAGAAATAAGCAAGTAAAAACAATACGAAGAGGACAAGGAAAAATAACTTACGTGTCTGTGGGACCTGTAGGTCACATGCAGTGATAAGGCAGCAACTTATAGGGTGACTGTCACTCTACAAGTTAGCCAAAGGAAAGAAACAAATGATAGTAAATCATAAACCAGCTTTTCACAAACCAGCTTTTTTTGTTTTTTTTTTTTTAGACGGACTCTTGCTCTGTTGCCCAGGCTGGAGTGCAGTGGTGTTATCTCCGCTCACTGCAAACTCTGCCTCCCGGGTTCACGCCATTCTCCTGCCTCAGCCTCCTGAGTAGCTGAGACTACCAGCATCCACCACCACACTTGGCTAATTTTTTGTATTTTTATTAGAGACAGGGTTTCACTGTGTTAGCCAGGATGGTCTCGTTTTCCTGACCTCGTGATCCACCCGCCTCAGCCTTCCAAGTGCTGGGATTACAGGCGTGACCCACCGTGCCTGGTCAATGACAAACCAGCACTAGGCAGATTAAAGAAAAATGGGCAGATTCTGTACTTAAAAACATGCCAAGCCCATACAGAAATAAACACCTAACAGAATGGACTAAAAATCTTTAGAGAAAAAAAAAATTTAAGAGTCACAAGAAAGACAAATGACAGATAAAATTTTAAGACTGATTTTTTTTCTGTCACTCTCCCAAGAAGCTATTTTAAAGCCCCTAAGTTCTCACAACAGAATGGCCGCAGAGATAAAATGAAATGTATCAGCTTTCCATGGCCACATTTATCTCAAAACCAGTACAAAAACACTACTCCTAGGCCAGGCATGGTGGCTCATGCTTGTAATCCCAGCACTTTAAGAGGCCAAGGCGCAAAGATAGCTTGAGTCCAGGAGTTCAAGACCCGTCTGGGCAACGTGGCAAAACCTATCTCTCCAAAAAAATATAAAACATAGGTCGGGCGTGGTGGCTCACGCCTGTAATCCCAGTACTTCGAGAAGCTGAAGCAGGTGGATCACGAGGTCAGGAGTTCAAGGTCAGCCTGGCCAACACGGTGAAACCTTGTCTACGTCTCTACTAATAATACAAAAATCAGGAACGGTGACAGGCACCTGTAATCCCAGCTACTTGAACCTAGGAGGCAGAGGTTGCAGAGGGTTGAGATTGCGCCACTGCACTCTAGCCTGGGCGACAGAGCGAGACGCCATCTCAAACACACACACACACAGTGAGACACCATCTCTCTCACACACACACACACACACACACGAAACATTAGCCAGACATAGTGGCGTGCACGTGCAGTCCCAGCTACCCAAATGGATGGGGTGGGAGGATTGCCTGAGCCGAGGGTTGAGGCTGCAGTGAGCTGTGATCACACCACTGTACTCCAGCCAGGGCAACAGAGTGAGACCCTAAAATTAAATTCTAGGTGATAAAGGGAGACTGCCTTCTCTTCAGTTGGTTAGCTTTTTCAAATGATCTGCTTGAGAATATGGGGAAATATAATTACAATGGAAAAATAAATATTACAGAAACTCTATGAAGAACTAGAAAAAATTGGACTAAAATATATTTAATAAATAAGTAATCCTGTGAGCCCAAACTGTCCATAACTATGATGGTGTAGATCTTTTCCCACATTAGGAATAGCCCACCTAATCAATAGCACATGGCCATGTATGAGTGAAAGGACTTTTAACAATCTGAGCAGGGCAGATGTAGTGTCTCATGCCTGTAATCCCAAGCCTTTGGGGGGCCAAGTCAGGAGGATCCCTAGAACGCAGGAGTTCAAGACAGGTGTGGGCAACTTAGTGAGGCCACATCTCTATTTAAATACACACGCACATGATAAAAATATATATATATATACAAACTAGCCAGGCATGGTAGCACATGCCTGTAGTCCTAGCTACTTAGGAGGCTGAGTTGGGAGGATCGTTTGAGCCCAGGATTTGGATGTTGCAGTAACCTAAGGTCGTGCCACTGTACTTCAGCCTGGGTGACAGAGCAAGACCCTGTCTCAAAAAATAAATAACAAAATGAGCTATGTTGCTTCTGTAATCCTAGCACTATGGGGGGCTAAGGCAGGAAGACTATCTGACGCCAAGCATTCAAGTCCAGCCTGGGCAACATAGCAAAACCCTGTCTCTACAAAATAAATAAATAAATAAGCTGGGTGTAGTCCCAGCTACTTTGGAGGCTGAGGTGGGAGGATCACTTGAGCCCAGAAGTTCAAGGCTGCGGTGAGCTATGATTGTGCCACTGTACTTCAGCCTGGGTGTCTGAAAGAGACTGTATCTCTAAATAAATTTTAAAATGAGCCATCTTTAATATCTAATTTTTAAAAAAAACCATAGGAATCAATAATGTTTAAATTTAAGTATTAGTCTTTTAGTAGAACTATTTGTCTGATGCATCTTTTTTTATTTCTAGCTGTATTCTGATTTATCTTTGTTTCTCGCACAGGCTGGAGTGCAGTGGCGCAATCTTGGCTCACTGCAAACTCTGTCTCCTGGGTTCAAGCAATTCTGTGTCTCAGCCTCCCAAGTAGCTGGGATTACAGGCAAGTGCCACCATGCTCAGCTAATTTTTGTATTTTTAGTAGGGATGGGGTTTCACCATCTTAGTCAGGCTGGTCTCGAACTCCTGACCTCGTGATCCACCCGCCTTGGCCTCCCAAAGTGCTGCGATTACAAGGGGAAGCCACTGCGCCTGGCCAGACACCAGGAGTTTGAGACCAGCCTGGGCAACATAGGTGACCCCATCTCTACAAAAATTAAAAAATCAGGCTGGGCATGGTGGCATGTACCTGTAATCCCAACTACTAGGGAAGCTGGGGTGGGAAGGCAGGAGGACTGCTTGGGCCCAGAAGGTTAAGGCTGCTGTGAGCTATGATCACACCACTGAACTCCAGCCTGGGTGACAGAGTGAGACCCTGTCTTTTAAAAAAGAAAAAAAAAAAAAGCAAACTTCTAAGAAAAACACAAAATCTACAGTCATGAAAAAGGTTTACCATTTACCACTTAAGTACTTGAAAAGTACCATACTAAAAAACAAAGTAGTAAACACAGTTGGTTTTAAAGTAATGACTTTATTAATAAATATACATCCATATGATGATGTAGATACAAATCATGAACACTACTCCATTCCCATACACATAATTGCACACGAGTAGCTCAAGTTCATGGACATAAAAACATACACAGTATCTATTCAGACTTTTTACAGCAGAGGACAGCGTGCTTATTATCAGTTAATTGGTAATTATTTTCTCCAAAATTACCTGTGGAAAAAAGAAATTCTGAAAACTTAAAGAATCAAAGTGATCTGATTACTTTAAATCACACACTTGATTTACTATAGCATTAAATTTTCCAAAAATTAAATACATTATATGTGAGAGCACAGATTTATATATTTGGGGCGGGGGGAGGAAAGATTCAGATACATCCTAGAGTTTAACAGCATACAGTTAAGCTATAATAAAAACAAAAATAGAATAGCATCAAAATTTTTTATGTCCAAGGAAAAAAATGTTTTGAAAAACTCTTTGAATTCTTTATATTACTATAAAGGGACCATAAAATTTTACTGCATATAGAGACAATGACTGACAGAGTAGCAGTTATCAATATCCCCTGAATTGTTCTTTTAAAGCTTCTTAGAATATAAAGGAGAAATTTACTGTTTTTCTTTAGCTCACACACTGTGGTTATTTTTACACTGAAAGGGTCAACTTTAACCTCATAAATGGACCCAAATATATATTTTTTTCTCCTTAACTCAAAGAAACTTATTCTTAGTTCATGAAAATAGACATGTAAATTCACACAAACATCAGTTTGGAATCAATATTACTTTGACAGATGTTTCTTTTAAAAAGCAAATAAAAAATATAAAGAATTTTTAGTCTAATTAAAACACTGATTTTTTTAAATGTCCCTAAATATTAAAAATTAAACCAGATACTACTCATTTTCTTCCAGTATATTGTGCCAATATATTTTTTTAATATCCAGTGCAAAACTCTAAAAGATAGTATCAAAATCATCCTAAATATTAGTTATGCAAGGTTACATTTGTCAAAAAAAATGAAAATTTCATCTGTTATTAGCTCCTTATTTGCTAATATAATAAATAAGGCATGTTAAAGTACTTTTTAAAGAAAAAAGTAATGCAAACTTACTTGAATTGCAGATCATTTTCTGACCAACAGTTTAAATATAGAATAATGAAACGTATTTTGTGAAGAACAGAGTCACACAGTATAAAATTAGCAATTTACTGTTCAAGAAACAATCATACAGTGGGGGAGAAAAGGCCAGTTTTCCCCAACTGATTATATTAAAGTATAGGCAACTGTTTAACATGCTATTTCAGTGTTTATCGTAACAAGAGACAGTGTTAGAAAAGATGCACAATGTAGTCTTTAGTTTATATAGCAGTAAAAATATTTTAAATTTTTAAGACTTCATTCATGTTATCACTTAGATGTCTCTCTCTTCAGCACGGCACCAGTAAACTGTTCACAGGGAGAAAGGTAAGTGGAATCAGGAGATGCTCACCAGTGCATAGATATAATACTCCAGGTAACCGCTCAGATGAACAGCAAATTCAGCTTTCTAAATGATGTTATCCATTTACAACTGTAGCCATTTGCCCCTCCCTGTTGTTTTTTTTTTTTCCTGGGACATAGCTCCTGATAATAAACACTGTTATGAACATGCCTCCTTTAGTTGATCTCACCATTTCATAAACATGTATACAAAATTCATTATACAATAATACACCTGTTTTATCTTCTGACACACAGCACAGCACCAGTAAGTAGATGTGCTGAAGGGTAGAGGAAGAGGAATGAATGTAGGAAAGGCAGGGGAGAAAGGGAAGGGCATGTATAACAAAATAAGGAAGGAAAATAAACTGAAAGGGAAATAAATTGTCAAATGGACTTACATAAAACACAACAATCAAATCTCTGACAATGGTGTGCATTATTCTATGGTAGAACATTAAACAACTTTCTTAGAAACTGGCTTGAAAAAGATTCTAAGCAGCCAACTGCTGAACATCATCTTGAGAAACAGCTAAATGACAGACACATGTGGAGAGTAGGTAACGAACATATGAATGAAGAGGCAAGCATTTGTGTGTGTCAGAAGTTATACTGTTCTGAGTAAATTATTAAAAATCTTGTATTTTAAGCTTCTGCAAGAAGAAGCTCTTGTAGCAATTTAGCTGCCAGAATGTTATAACTGATTACGTAGCCATCCAACATCGTTCTCTATGGTTTGTGCAAAGCTAATATTGTTGAGGTCACTGTCTTAGATGCCAGTGCACATAGTCCCCACATACAATGCAACACCTCTTACTGTAAAGAGCAGCATAAAGTCCAGCTCATTGTGTCAGGCATCACTGGAACACCTGAAGGCTTGCTGCTTTTTTCCTGATAAAAAAGGTACGAAACATGACATCCATTTGCAATCAGAGTTTGCATTAACTGAGAGCAAGCCCAAAAAACACAACATGTGCCCTTTTAAAATTTTAATTATTTTAAAAGTTTTTGGGTCCTGCAATTCTACATTTTAATCTCAAAGGCATTTAAAATCCCAAATATGAACATTGTAACTTTAAAGTTCAGTGGAATTTTTTCAAGTCTGAAGTTATAATATTTTATTTAGAACAAACGCAAAATAAATAAAATGTGTAACAAGAAATACTACTATCAGAAAGGAAAAAAGAAAGATTTCCCTCTGTCCCTACTATACATATCTACCTAATGCTTTTTCTTCCTTTCTATCTTGCTTCTAAAGCAAACATCACTGGGGGAAAAAATCTTTTGGATGAAATGGTCTCACTGGAGCCACAATAAGATTTTTAATTAAACTAACCAACATATTTTTTACATGTTTCATGCATAGATGGATTCCTATATGTTTCTTAATATTTGGGTTCTGATGGTCAGGAAACTGCATTCTGTTTATACCAGTTTTACAGTCTACCATTCAATTTATGTCCTTTGGTAGATATAAACCTGAAAACACAGTAAGTGCTAATGCAATGGGATAATTTCTGAGAAAAACTAAAAATGTTCCAAATAAATGAGCAACATTAAAAAATGGTTTTATTTATTTATTTATTGATTGATTGATTGATTTGAGACGGAGTCTCTGTCACCCAGGCTGGAGGGCAGTGGCGCAACCTCGGCTCACTGCAACCTCTGCCTCCTGGGTTTGAGGATTTTCCTGCCTCAGCCTCCCGAGTAGCTTGGATTACAGGCATCCGCCACCACATCTGGCTAATTTTTGCATTTTTAGTAGAGATGCGATTTCACCATGTTGGCCAGGCTGGTCTGGAACTGCTGACCTCAAGTGATCCGCCCACCTCAGCCTCCCAGAGTGCTGGGTGTGAACCACCACGTCCGGCCAATAAATGTTTTTAAACATGACACTTTAAAACTTTCTATATGAAAGGCAAAATATAGTGACTATAGCTACATGCAAACCTAGAGAATGTTTCTTTTTCTATTATATGAAATATGCTATCCTCAGAATGCACTATATTTCACCAAAAATGTAATGTGCAGTTTTTATAAAAGTTTAAATTTTCTCTAAATATGAATTGCTTGTAGTGTTTGGTATATATGCTCTTAGGCAATTAAAAAATACACAACCTATCACTGCTCAAAGGCAAACACTAAAGAATTATTTCAGGAATAATGGTTAAATCAATTAATGCCATGTAGATCAATAAATTACAAGCTGCTTAAACCCAGAACATTAAAAATAAGTTTTTTTAACATTTGAAGTGGATGTAAATGCCAAAGCATACAAATATCTGTGTCCCGTCTTGTGAAAATAAATGTTACAAAAACTCACACAGCCATTACCTCAAGTAATCCTGATTCATTAGTTTGCTTTTTTGCTCCACCAGTTAAAAATACATTAGTATATTTATTATATTGTAGGCTTACTTCACAAACTAATAGGTATAATGGTTTCAGTTGTTTATCACATAAAGCATCTATTTAGAACAGCCCCAAAATAGTAATGAAACATGAGACATGACCATAACGCTAAAGGAAAAGCAAAAATGATTTAGTTAGGTGTTACACTTGAACCTATGTACAAATACAATGCCACTGCTCATGCCCTGAGTGCATCTGTCAGCATATGGCAGTTTTTGAGCAAAAGCAGGAAAAAAACCAAACAGGAAAACAAATTTGGAAAGCCCAGGCCATAAAATTATGTATATCAAAATAAAACCAAGAAGCTTTGGGATTATTCACAATCTTCCTTCTAAACCTGGCCCTCTTTTCCTGCCTCATTCACTCATTGGGTGGTTTGACTTCACTGCTAGTTTCCTCTACCCCGTGAACTGCTCTGCCATGCATCATAGGGTAAGGAAAAGCAGCAGTGCCACAGCCATAACCAAGATCGGCAAGACGGGATAGAGCTTTAATGCTACCTGGAGGTCTCCCTGGGCTGACTTTGTATCCCGCAGCTTTAGTTGTCCCCAAAGGTCTGCCTGGACTTGTCTTAAATCCAGCTGCTTTGGTGGTTCCCAGGGGTCTGCCTGTGCTGGTCCGGTATCCTGCTGATTTGGTGGTTCCCGAAGGCCGGCCACGCTTACCAGATCGGTTGAGATTCTTCTTTTTCTTTAGTTCGTCTTTTATTTCTATGCTTCTGCCACTTGTAGTCTGCAAGTGTGTTTCATTTAATGGGTCTTGCCTCTGACAAACCATTGGTTTGTGGTTGACTGTGTGGCTGTATTTGCTTTGCTGGGAGGAATATATGTCAAACTGATCAGCAGCTCTCATGGCATCTTCATTGAGGCAGGAAGGCTTGCCAGGCCCACAGAAAGCTGGATTACTGCTGGCAACAGGATGCATCATTTTCTACCAAAAATAAAAGACAAATATATATAAATACACATACACAAATACATATCTGTATGCAGCATTCAGTGAGAAAACAGTCTGTCTCCCAACAATTATGCAGGCTACCTAAAATTAGGCTGACAGGCAGGACTCCAGACCACCTATAAACAAACACACATCAGCAGATTCAAGGATACTTGTTCTTCTCAATTTAATCATGGAACAAACATCATACAAGATAACTCTATTATAATACTGATTTCATAGCTATAATGTTCTCCCGTTAGGAACTGGAAAAGTGTGTAAGTCAAAAACAAATGTTCTATTCTGTGGGCTTTTCTCTTCTAGATTACTAAACCTCAAAAGAAAAACAGTAAAGCCAAGAATTCTTATTAACACAATTCTTTATTTCAGTTTGCCTGATGTTCTTGGAATGCCTCCTGTTGGCCTTTTATTGTATTTCTCACATGTATACTACTGGCCTGACAACAGTTTCCACAAGATGGACACTCCATCGTTATTTTAATTTATTATTTATACAGAACCCTGAGTATATGTTACACTTCACAAAAGACAGA
The DNA here is from genome assembly GCF_000951045.1 of Mandrillus leucophaeus. Lineage (NCBI taxonomy): Eukaryota > Metazoa > Chordata > Mammalia > Primates > Cercopithecidae > Mandrillus > Mandrillus leucophaeus. The sequence goes on from NW_012109585.1 coordinate 3,402,344, forward strand.
ATGTGCCAAGCAATGAACACAATCTCTACTGCTTCTTGGCCTTTTGGCTAAGATCAAGTGTAAAGAATACAATCTCTTGGCCCAAGGTACTGACTCTCTTCAAATATCCTCCAGCCCAATAGAAGGCAGTACCAATACAAAAGGTAAAAAAAGATTTCCATTAGCTAAAATGAGTGAACATTAGACAAATCCTTATGACTTATACTACAAAAATACGGATGACAACCATAATACAATACCTCCTTTTTAAAAAAAATTTTTTTTTGAGATGGAGTCTCACTCCATCGCCCAGGCTGGAGTCCAGTGGCACAATCTCAGCTCACTGCAACCTCCGCCTCCTGGGTTCAAGCGATTCTCCTGCCTCGGCCTCCTGAGTAACTGGGACTACAGGCGCCTGCCACCACATTTGGCTAATTTTTGTACTTTTAGTAGAGACGGGGTTTCACCATATTGGTCAGGCTGGTCTCGAACTCCTGACCTCGTGATCTGCCTGCCTCAGCCTTCCACAGTGTTGGGATTACAGGCGTGAGCCACGGCGCCCAGCCAATACCTCCTATTTTTAAGGTATATTTATCAAGACAAAAAGTTCAATGTAAGACGTTGCTTTCTCCCTTGATCATATAGTGTCGATCATCTTCCCTTACACAAGCCCTGTGACTTATTAAAGAACAGTCCAGCCAGGCATGGTGGCATCAACTATTAGGGAGGCTGAGGTGGGAGGATCACTTGAGCCCAGGAGTTTGAATCCAGCCTGGGCAACACAGCAAGATTCCTGCTCTTGAAATAGGAAAAAAAAAAAAAAGGTCCAAAGTCTCTATTTTGTCTGTAAGGATATCCCTGTGATTTTTTTTTTATATATATATAAAGGACTTATTAAAACCACTACCACAACAAACCAGCTCTAAATAGCCATATCATTTAGACAGAGGAAATGGCAGGTTTTTTGTTTTTTTTTTTTAAGATGGAGTTTCGCACTTTGTTGCCCAGGCTGGAGTGCAATGGCATGATCTTGGCTCACCACAACCTCCGCCTCCTGGGTTCAAGCGATTCTCCTGCCTCAGCCTCCCGAGTAGCTGGGATTACAGGTATGCGCCACCACGCCTGGCTAATTTTGTATTTTTATTTTGTATTTTCATTTTATTTTTTATTTATTTTTTCTTTTGAGACAGAGTCTCGCTCTGTCACCTAGGCTGGAGTGCAGTGGCGTGATCTCAGCTCACTGCAAGCTCCACCTCCCGGGTTCACGCCATTCTCCTGCCTCAGTCTCCCAAGTAGCTGGGACTACAGGTGCCCGCCACCATGCCCGTCTAATAGTTTGTATTTTTAGTAGAGATAGGGTTTCACCACGTTAGCCAGGATGGTCTCGATCTCCTGACCTCGTGATCTGCCTGCGTTGGCCTCCCAGAGTGCTGGGATTACAGGCGGGAGCCACTGTGCCCAGCCTGTATATTTAATAGAGACGCGGTTTCTCCATGTTGGTCAGGCTGGTCTTGAACTCCCAATTTCCGGTGATCGGCCTGCCTTGGCCTCCCAAAGTGCTGGGATTACAGGCATGAGCCACCGCGCCTGGCCGGAAATGAGAGTTTTACAGAGACTACAGTATTATGTTGTGATGAGGAAAGAGAGATAAAGATATGGGTTCCAATTTGGATTTAGAAAAAGTCACTAATATCTATTAAGGTCTAGCCCCAAGTTGTTAGGAGATATTTGTGTGCACCCTTCATACATGTGAAAGTGCACCAAAACTTCAGTTATGAAAACAGTTACTCCCAGAGGCTACAAACAGGTAATAAGGTTAGCCAAAACCACTGTAAACTTACTTTAGTTTGTAAAGGCAAAAGGAAATGAGCATGAAGTCACAGAATCAAATTCTGTTAAATTATGAAACATTTGCTGAAAATCAACAGATACAGAGCAATTGGCAAGCTGGCTTAAAGTCTCAATTTGATGGAAAAACATCTACAGTGAGAAGCCACTTGTTTATGGCAAAAGCTTTTTAGACTTGAGAACATAAAACAAGACTGGGCTAAACACAAATATTAAGTGGAATACTTTTTTCACTCACTCCCCACAGACACAAGAACTAGATTATTGGCCGGGCACGGTAGCTCACGCCTGTGATCCCAGCACTTTGGGAGGCTGAGGCAGGTGGATCACAAAGTCAGGAGATCAAGACCATCCTGGCTAACACAGTGAAACACAGTCTCTACTAAAAATACAAAAAATTAGCTGGGCGTGTTAGCACGTGCCTGCAGTCCCAGCTACTCAGGAGGCTGAAGCAGGAGAACTGGTTGAACCCAGAGGCAGAGGCTGCAGTGAGCCGAGATCGTGCCACTGTACTCCAGCCTGGGTGACAGAGCAAGACTCTGTCCCAAAAAACAAAAACAAAAAGAACTAGATTATTAATTATCATTTCTCTAGCTCAAATTCTAATTTCAGATGGGAAAAAAGACTCTCAAGATGAGTTCCAAATATAGTATTGGCTGAAAGTTAACAATTTTTTAGCATTTTGTTATGTGCCAGATAATAAGCTTGGTTCTTTGCACATTATCTGATTTAATCCTCAGTACAAGCCTATAAGGAACATACAATATTAGCTCTATTTTACAGACTTTAAGCATTCTGCCAGGGTCACACATTAGGAAATGGTTAAGCCAAATATGACTTTTGATAATTCAACTTCAGAACCAACAATTTACCGTGTAGCATACCAAGGTTTTTCAATAGCAGCACTGTTATTTGGGTCAGATAATTTTGTGTGGTTTGTCCACTGCATTGTACAATGCTTAGCAGCATTCCTGGCCTCTACCCACTAGATGTCAGTAGCAACACCTCTCTCCCTTCCCCTAAATATGTGACAACCAAAAATTTCTCCAGACATTGCCAAACGTTCCCTGGGTGGGAGGGTTGGGGGGGGTGGGGAATCCACCCTTCACCATGAAATCGCTCGATTATACTAAAATGAAAACACAGACTCAACTTAAAATATTCTCACTTAAGTTTTTATTCACCTTTTTAGCATCTTCCTCACCAAATATCCACAAATTCTTTCTGACTGCAAAGTCAAAGATATTTGGTTTCCAAATGGAAGAAAAGCAAATGCCAGAGTTAGTAAAGACAACCAGGACAGCCACGATGGCTCACGCCTACAATCCCAGGACTGTGAGAGGCCGAGGCAGGCAGATCACCTAAGGTCAGGAGTTCGAGACCAGCCTGGCCAAAACGGTAAAACCCTGTCTCTACTAAAAATACAAAAATTTACAAAAATTTTTGGGAAAATTTTTTGGGGGAAAAAAAAAAGTTATGTGACTTACCAGGAGGGTAACAAATACATATAGATAGATAGATAGATATTTATGTATGTACAAAATATGTATATATATGAATATTCATAATCTATCAGCACTCAGGATATACAGTCTCAGCTTACATTATGTTAGGCTTTAGAGGCAAAATGCCACTATCCTTGACTCAGATATCAATCCACACCGGAAAAAACACACCATTAAAAAATTAGACGTGTGGCTGGGCATGGAGGCTCATGCCTCTAATCCCAGAACTTTGGGAGGCTGAGGCAGGCAGATCACCTGAGGTCAGGAGTTCGAGACTAGCTTGGCCAAAATGGTAAAACCCTGTCTCTACTAAAAATACAAAAAAAATTTGCCTGGCGTAGTGGTGCACACCTGTAATCCCAGCTACTCAGGAGGCTGAGGCAGGAGAATCGCTCAAACCCAGGAGGTGGAGGTTGCAATGAGCCAAGACTGCACCATTGCACTTCAGCCTGGGAGACAAGAGCGAAACTCCAACCCCCAAAAAAAAAAGAAAGACATGCAATTTTTAAAAACCAAGTATCTTGGCCAGGTGTAGTGTTTCATGCCTGTAATCCCAGAACTTTCGGAGGCCGAGGCGAGTGAATCAACTGAGGTTGGGAGTTCGAGACCAGCCTGACCAACATGGAGAAACCCCGTCTCTACTAAAAATAAAAAAAATGTAGCCTGGCATGGTGGTACATGCCTGTAATCCCAGCTACTCAGGACACCGAGGCAGGAGAATCGCTTGAACCTGGGAGGCAGAGGTTGCAGTGAGCTGAGATCATGACATTGCACTCCAGCCTGGGCAACAAGAGCAAACTCCATCTCAAAGAAAACAAAAAAACAAAAAACACGCATCTCCATTTCTCCATTCCTTTAATATTCTCCAGCATTTATGCCTTTACTTTGTATTATGTAAATTTAGTTCTGACATAACTCATGTTTATTGAGGGCCAACTCCATGCAAAACACTATTCTAAGCACAAATCGATAAGAGTAAAGCTATTTATTCCAATGGAAAGATAATGAGACACTAACTTGGCCAGGTGTGGTAGCTCACACCTGTACTCCCAGCACTTTGGGAGGCTGAGGC
>NW_012109585.1:3407971-3408963 GCF_000951045.1 Mandrillus leucophaeus
CCTCTCAAAGTGTTGGGATTACAGGCATGAGGCACCCCCCCCGGGGGTTTTTTTTTTTTTTTTAAGAATAAACAAGGTTTCACAATGTTGGCCAGGCTGGTCTCGAACTCCTGAGCTCAGGTGATTCACCTGCCTTGGCCTCCCAAAGTGCTGGGATTACAGGCGTGAGCCACCGTGTCAGGCCAAAAGACTCTGATTGAACATATGCAAGCGACATTTTTTTGAGACGGAGTCTTGCTCTGTCGCCCAGGCTGGAGAGCAGTGGCATGATCTTGGCTCATTGCAAGGTATGCCTCCCGGGTTCTCGCCATTCTCCTCCCTCAGCCTCCTGAGTAGCTGGGACTACAGGCACCAGCCACCACGCCCGGCTAATTTTTTGTATTTTAGTAGAGATGGGGTTTCACCATGTTAGCCAGATGGTCTCGATCTCCTGACCTCGTGATCCACCTGCCTCAGCCTCCCAAAGTGCTGGGATTATAGGCGAGAGCCACCGCGCCCGGTCCCAAGCCACATTTCTTAAGAGTCAGAATGGTCCAGCGCGGTGGCTCAGGCCTGTAATCCCAGAACTTTTGGAAGCCAAGGTGGGCAGCTCAGTTGAGGTCGGAAGTTCCAGACTAGCCTGGCCTGCATAACACAGCGAAACCCTATCTCTACTAAAAATCCAAAAAATTAGTCAGGCACGGTGGCTCCAGCTACTCAGGAGGCTGAGGCAGGAGAATCGCTTGAACCCAAAGGCGGAGGTTGCAGTGAGCTGACTTTGTGCTACTGCACTCCAGCCTAGGAAACAGATTCCATCTCAGAAAAAAAAAAAAAAAGAATGAATACTATATTTCTAGACGGTGTGGACTGAATAGAAGCCAAGAGTTATAGAACAGGCTGTGTGGACTATCAAAGATTAAAGATCGGCCGGGCGCGGTGGCTCAAGCCTGTAATCCCAGCACTTTGGGAGGCCGAGACGGGCGGATCACGAGGTCAGGAGATCGAGACCATCC
>NW_012109585.1:3409013-3410700 GCF_000951045.1 Mandrillus leucophaeus
AACCCTGTCTCTACTAAAAATACAAAAAAAATTTGCCTGGCGTAGTGGTGCACACCTGTAATCCCAGCTACTCAGGAGGCTGAGGCAGGAGAATCGCTCAAACCCAGGAGGTGGAGGTTGCAATGAGCCAAGACTGCACCATTGCACTTCAGCCTGGGAGACAAGAGCGAAACTCCAACCCCAAAAAAAAAAAGAAAGACATGCAATTTTTAAAAACCAAGTATCTTGGCCAGGTGTAGTGTTTCATGCCTGTAATCCCAGAACTTTCGGAGGCCGAGGCGAGTGAATCAACTGAGGTTGGGAGTTCGAGACCAGCCTGACCAACATGGAGAAACCCCGTCTCTACTAAAAATAAAAAAAATGTAGCCTGGCATGGTGGTACATGCCTGTAATCCCAGCTACTCAGGACACCGAGGCAGGAGAATCGCTTGAACCTGGGAGGCAGAGGTTGCAGTGAGCTGAGATCATGACATTGCACTCCAGCCTGGGCAACAAGAGCAAACTCCATCTCAAAGAAAACAAAAAAACAAAAAACACGCATCTCCATTTCTCCATTCCTTTAATATTCTCCAGCATTTATGCCTTTACTTTGTATTATGTAAATTTAGTTCTGACATAACTCATGTTTATTGAGGGCCAACTCCATGCAAAACACTATTCTAAGCACAAATCGATAAGAGTAAAGCTATTTATTCCAATGGAAAGATAATGAGACACTAACTTGGCCAGGTGTGGTAGCTCACACCTGTACTCCCAGCACTTTGGGAGGCTGAGGCAGGTGGATCACTTGAGGTCAGGAGTTTGAGACCAGCGTGACCAACAGGGAGAAACCCCGTCACTACCAAAAATGCAAAACTTAGCTGGGCATGGAGGCATGCACTTGTAATCCCAGCTACTCGGGAGGCTGAAGCAGCAGAATTGCTTGAACCCGGGAGGCAGAGGTTGCAGTGAGCCGAGATCACACCACTGCATTCCAGGCTGGGTGACAGAGTGAGACTGCCTTTAAAAAAAAAAAAAGACCCTGACCTAACATTTCTGAAGTGTAGGGCTTCTGTATGTTCTATATATTCCTTCCCTGCTACTGCCAAGAAATCAGAACAGTATTCTACTTAATAATTCATAAACAAGCCAGACAAGGAATTTAATATGAGAATTACTCATGTAAATAATTAACTTTAAAAACAGAAACAGAACTAAAACCAATCCTTTCCTATTTTCAGACTTCAACTTTATTAAGTTGGGAATCAGCACTATTAAATGCTTGTGTGCATAACCATCACTATATGTTTACATGCAGGATACTTGTGTTTATATAAAAAGTATTTGCATAATGTGAGCTTAACCCTGAACTCCATAATGCCTTCCTCCTCCCACTTCAGGGCTATTGTTAAAACACTCTTTTTTTTCTTTTTTTTTTCCTGAGACGGAGTTTCCCTCTTGTTGCCCAGGCTGGAGTGCAATGGTGCACTAGGCTCACCGCAACCTCTGTCTCCCAGGTTCAGCTGATTCTCCTGCCTCAGCTTCCTGAGTAGCTGGAATTACAGCCACATGCCACCACGCCCAGCTAATTTTTTTATTTTTAGTAGAGACAGGGGTTTCACCATGTTGGCCAGGCTGCTCTCGAACTCCTGACCTCAGGTGATCTGCCTGCCTCCGCCTCTCAAAGTGTTGGGATTACAGGCATGAG
>NW_012109585.1:3412571-3419710 GCF_000951045.1 Mandrillus leucophaeus
GGAGCTTGCAGTGAGCTGAGATCCGGCCACTGCACCCCCACCTGGGCGACAGAGCGAGACTCTGTCTCAAAAAAAGAAAGAAAAGAAAAGAAAAAAAAAAAAAAAAAAAAAAAAAAAGTTCACTGAATGTACAAGAGTCAACTAAGAGCTTCTATATATCTGGACTGTGACTAAATTCGAATACTCAAAGCATAAGCTAAAACTTGCCATTGTTGAAGTTGTTTTATTGTGTTTAACTCCTAAAGTTTAAGCCCTAAAATGAGCCCTTCTTTATAGAACAATTCCTTTCTCTTCTCTTGAATGTGGCAGTCACTACTGCCAACATAAAGAACTGTAACTATTTTTAGTAACTTCACAAAGCATCCCTGAAGCTTTCTAAACATGGAGAAAGCGTCAAGAAACCCAAGTTCTGTTCTCCAAAGATCACAGATCACGTAACTCTCAGAGATTTATTTCAGGTCCGTACAATTATATACGTTTCATAATTCTAAATGAAGATTTGCAACTCAACTCAATTACTCACAAAGTCCATTCAGCAGAGGCCAATAGCCACGCACCCTGCCCCACCACGGGAAGTTTTGATAATAGGACTGCACATAAATAACGGCCTCCTTTGTCTTCTTCCTATCCTTAACTGGGCCCCACAGTGCACAAATAAGGACTCCCCTTATTTTGACACGAGGCGTTTAGAATGTATTACCTGTTGTGTGCTGAAAGCGACTATTAACGTACTGGCAATAACAAGTTTGCAGAAGATGCACGCCACCCTAGAGAAAGGGTTGCGTACCCTCTAAAAAGCAAAATTCATAAGCCGCTGTCCGTCCACTCGGGAGTTCCGCAAGCGTAGAAGTCCACGGGCACTCCATCGCGACGCCGATCTGGAGCCGGCAGACTTTCATTTAAAGGCGGAGAGCGGACTGCGGATTCCGACCTCTCAAAGAAAAGAAAGGGGAACCCCTCCCCCCGCCGCAGGAGGAATGTCCCCCAGTAATGGCTCCACACCGGGGAAGAGCAGGCTACGTCCGGGACCCCTCCTCTCACTCCTGGCTACGCTAGGGCCCCTTGGCAGGAGGCCTCTTCTCCCCGGCCAGCTAGGCGCCAGTTCTCGCCGCCGCCCGACTCCACTCTCGGCCGGCTGACCAGCCCGCGCGCGCCCACCTACCTCAGCCGCTCGTAGACCGGCCCCTCCGCGCGTCTAGGGGCTTCCCAGCGGCTGGGAACCTCGCGCTGGCGCCGCTCCCTCCCCAGCCCGCCGCCTCTGCACGGTGCGGAGAACGGGCCAAGGCGGAGGGGCAGGCAGCGAGGGCGGCGGCGAGGCAGACGCTGGCTCCCAGCACCCGCCGCGGCCGCCGCGCACAGTCCTGCCCCGGACGCAGTACGAAGAAGCCGCTACCACCCTGTAGTGTTAGAGGCGGTGTGCGCGACCTCGCGAGGACCGCGCACGCACACGCACACTCTCATCGCGAGACCCGATCTCCCGCCGCCGACCTGCACGCAAGCTTTGGGAGGGAGCCAGGCTGGCAGGCTGCGCTTGCGCGTCGTGGCCTTAGGCCTGGGCTGTTGGTGGTCCGGCGTCGACCGTCCCCAGTGGCTGAGGTTGAGAGACCTACCAAATGGGGAATTAGTAACTTCCTTACTTGTATTGGTTTTCACCACAATTCTGAGATGCTGGAACTCCTGCTGACCCCATTTCTTAGATACAGGACCTAATAAATGAAAATCAGGGGAGTTGGGACTCTTCATGCCCAGGATCATGTGATAATGAAAAGCCTTATTTTATGGGCCATCCTGATGATCCACGCGGATTACAGGCGTGAGCCACTACGCCCCACGGAATTGTCATATTCATTATTCCATAACCACAGGAAAGGATGAAACAACAAACTACCGCTATTATGTTTTTCTTGTGAGATATCTGACATATCAGTCACCTCACACAAACCCACTTCGAAGGGATTCATTTTCTTCCTCCTTCCTCCTGTGAATTTCCAGATGTCAGAATTGAGAGGATCCAGAATTAGGGCAGCTACTGAAAGGGAGACACTTTATTAAGCAATGGGAAGAGGCTAGAGGAGGATGCTTGCTCTTTTCCCCCATGTAATGAAGGCTATTTGAAGATGGACAATTCATAGTACTGAGTTCTACCGTAAGCACAGCCCTGGGCCAGGTACTGCCTTGCCAGTAGGAAAGAAAGGAGGAGCAACAACTTTTCTGGACAAACACAAGCCAGGACACAACACACGATACAAGCAAGCCCATTCATTCAACCTAGTAAGGGACTGGAGACAGATAAGCCATGTGAACAATTGATTAAACCTACACCAATAAAAACTCTGGACTGCCTGGGTGCGGAGGCTCACGCCTGTAATCCCAGCACTTTGGAAGGCCGAGGCGGCCAGATCACGAGGTCAGGAGTTCAAAACCAGCCTGGCCAACATGGCGAAACCCCATCTCAACTAAAAATATGAAAATTAGTCGGGCATGGTGGCGCGCACCTGTAGTCCCAGCTACTCGGAAGGCTGAGGCAGGAGGATCACTTGAACCCGGGAGGTGGAGGTTGCTGTGAGCCGAGATCATGCCACTGCACTCCAGCCTGGGACAGAACGAGACTCCATCTCAAAAAAACAAACAAACAATAACAACAACAACAACAACAAAAAACTCTGGACACAAAGCTCAGGTGGAATTCCCTGGTTGGGAAGGTAGGATTTTTTTGGCAGACAGGGATTCATAACATGATTCTAAACATCATTCCAACTAGGTGGAGTGACTCACACCTGTAATCCCAGGACTTTGGGAGGCCGAAGCGGGAGGCCAGGAGTTTGAGACCAGCCTGGACAATATAGATTCTGTCTCTACAAAAAATTAAACAATTAGCTGGGTGTGGTGATGAGTACTTGTAGGGCCAGCTGCTAGGGAGGCTGAGATAGGAGAAAGGACTGAGATAGGAGGAAGAAGACTGAGGCTTCCTTAAGCTGTGATTGTGACACTGCACTCCAGCTTGGGCAACAGAGTGAGACCCTGTCTCAAAAAAATGAAATACTAAAAAACAGGATTAATCATGCCAGTGTTATTTATATGTAAAAGGAAAATACCAATATAAAAAAGTTAAAATATGTACACAGATTTTAAGGCATATTAAGTAGCCTATCTAAAAACAAGTTTTTTTTCCAAGCAAGGTTTTTTTTGCTCTTGAGGTAGAATTTGAGAATGTGTAACAGCACTCCCATACCATAGAATCACTATTGCAAATCTGTAACTCTAAACTCTTGTCTGAAATGGCATTTGTACATAAAAACACTTAAGAAAAAGAAACTTTCATTCTAACAAGGTCAAATAATTTGCAGGCCCAGTAGAGGGGTAGCCAGAATAACAAAGGAAGTCAGACAGCCCTGAGTTTGAATGCCTTTCTGCCACTTGCCTCCCATGGCATTTTGGGCAAGTCACTGCTCCTTCAAAAGTTTCCACATGGATGAAATTAAGACACTGTCTTCCTTGTAGAGCTGTGAAATTAAATAAACTAATAGGGCTATTTAAATACTCATGAGTGGCCAGGCACAGCCACTCATGCCTATAATCCCAGCACTTTGGGAAGCCAAGGCAGGTGGATCACCTGAAGTCAGGAGTTTAGGACCAGCCTGGCCAACATGGTGAAACCCCGTCTCTACTAAAAATACAAAACATTAGCCAGGCGTGGTGGTGCATGTCTGTAATCCCACCTACTTAGGAGGCTGAGACAGGAGAATCACTTGAACCTGGGAGGTGGAGGTTGCAGTCAGTTGAGATCGCACCACTGCACTCCAGTCTGGGTGACAGAATGAGACTCTGTCTCAAAAATAACTCACCTCAGCTACTTGGTAGACTGAGGCGGGAGGATCGCTTGAGCCTGGAAGGCAGGGATTACAGTGAACGAAGATCACGCCACTGCACTCTAGCCTGGATGACCAAGCGAAACCCTGTCTCAAAAGATAAAAAGAAAAAAGAAAATATTCACCCCTATTTAGATGTTCATTATACTATTCTATTTTCAAATATTTATCATTTTCCATAAAATATTTTAAGCTCATACAAGTTATATTGTTCTTGAAAATAACCAAATATAAACATTCCAATAAAATCTCGAATAAGAATTCATGGGAATAGGGTCAGGCACGGTGGGTCATGCCTTCTAACCCAGGACTTTGGGAGGCTGAGGTAGGCAGATTACTTGAGGCCAGAAGTTCCAGACTAGCCTGGCCAACATGGCGAAACCTCGTATCTACTAAAATAGAAAAATCAGCTGGGTGTGATGGTGCACACCTGTAATCCCAGCTACTCAGGAGGCTGAGGCACCAGAATCACTTGCACCCCAGAGGTGGAGGTTGCGGTGAGCCAAGATTGGCCACTGCACTCCAGTCTGGGCAACAGTGAGACTCTGTCTCAAATTAAAAAAAAAAAAATTATGGGGACAAATATTAATCATTGGAACTGAAGGGAATAACTGAAGAAGACTTGCAAAGGATTTGAGTTTCAGGTTTGGATTTGAAAGTGCCAGACATGAATTGGTGGAGTAGAAGCTGTGGTGGCTACAAGGAAGACAACAGCAAGCACATTTATAATGGTGGAACCACCTTTACCCACTGAATAATCCAGGAAGCGTTGGAAGTGGGCTTTAAATGCCATGTTAGTCTGGAGATATTTCACAGAAGCACCATGAGCCAGGAAATATCAGCAAGAAATCTTCCAGCCAGCTCTCTTTAGAGGGAGATCTAGCCACCAAGATGAAACTGCACACTTATATCAGCTGATGACCTTAGTAAAATAGCACCAGCCATTTGGTGAACCACTAGCTAGTGGGTATTTGATCAAGGAAGAGGAGACATTCCAGGTTTACTCACCCTCTGACACATCTACTCATTTATGCTATATGTTGACTTTAGCTTTTTTTTTTTTTTCCTTCAGACGGAGTCTCGCTCTGTTACCCAGGCTGGGTCACTGCATTGTGGCCAAATCTCGGCTCACTGCAACCTCCGCCTCCTGGGTTCAAGCAATTCTCCTGCCTCAGCCTCCCGAGTAGCTGGGACTACAGGCATGCGCTACCATGCCCGGCTAATTTTTCTATTTTTAGTAGGGACAGGGTTTCACCATGTTGGCCAGGCTGGTCTTGAACTCCTGACCTAAGGTGATCCTCCCACCTCAACCTCCCAAAGTGCTGGAATTACAGGCATGAGCCACTGTGCGCAGCCAACTTATTTTAGATTCAATGGAGCAGACAAATGTTATAACCATGCAAAATAGTGCTTCACGAAAATCTGAACTACTTTCACAATAGTCACTATGAGAGAAATAGTGACCAACTCATTTTTTATATAGGAATTTGCTACCACTCTAGGCAGCTCCGTATAAAATTCTAAAATTCTTTAAACTTCTAAAATTTTACCTCATATTAAAGCAGTCAGCCTCCTACTAATGTCTATCCACTGCCCTAGTTTTTTAGACTCATGTTGCACAAAGTTAGTCATATGATCCCACTTGCCTCTATAAGGAGCTCATTTAGTTCAGGCCTCTGGAAGCTCTTTTTTGGATATATTATAAATATTATAACGAATCTCCACTATGTGGCTCCTCTGTACTTCTCCAGCCATCCCCTCCCCCAAAGTCAGGCACGGCCATGTGACTTGCACTAGTCAATGAAAGTGACAAATGTGAGATTATCTAAGATTCTTCTCTGCCATTAGGACTGTGATGTTAGAGTTGCCATCAGTCTGGATCCTGGATCCTGGGGTTAGAGAGATGTGAAGTAAAGCTTCCCCTCTTACAACACATGAGGATAGTTTAGTATAGATGAGAAATAAACTTTTTTTTTTTTTTTTTTTTTTGAGACAGAGTCTCATTCTGTCACCCAGGCTGGAGTGCAGTGGTGAGATGTTGGCTCACTGCAACCTCCAACTCCTGGGTTCAAATGATTCTCGTATCTCAGCCTCCCAAGTAGCTGAGACTACAGGCATGAGCCAACACGCTTGGCTTTTTGTATTTTTAGTAGAGAGGGGGTTTCACCATGTTGACTAGCCTGATCTCGAACTCCTGACCTCAGGTGATCTGCCTGCTTCAGCCTCCCAAAGTGCTGGGATGACAGGCGTGAGCCACTACTCCTAGCCCAGAGAAATAAAACATCACTGAGATTTTTGTTACTGCACCATGATCTAGCTGTAGTAACTGGAAGCTACAAAGGTTACTTTTACCTCTGACGAAAAGCTAAGAGAGAACTGAAGAAATAGCATAATCCAAAAAAATCGAGGAAATGGGCCCTTCTACCATGTAGAGGGGCAGGTGTAAAGGATTTAACCTTGCCAAAGAACAGTGTGGCCTTTACTGCTGGCTTCTTGGAAGTAACCTCTAAACCCTTGGGATGTCATGTTTCATAGTGTTTTTGTTTGCCTGGGGCCCTGGGTCATGCAAGATAGTCTAACAATGTGATTTAGTGTGAAAAAGCTGGGTCACATGGTATCAGCTCCACCTCCTGAGGGACTGGAAACTGAAATCAGCCATATGGCTAATTAATCATATCTACATGATGAACTCCAATAAAAACTCTGGATACCAAGGCTCAGATGAGCTTCCCAGACGGGTGCAATTGCTTATGCCTATAATCCCAGCACTTTGGGAGGCCAAAACAGGAGGACTGCTTGAGCCCAGGAGTTGGAGGTCACCCTAGGCAACAACATAGGGAGACCCTGCCAATACAAAATAAATAAATAAATAAATAAATAAAAGCCAGGCATGGTGGCACATGCCTGTGGTCCCAACTACTTAGGATGCTGAGGTGGGAAGATTGTTTGAGCCCATGAGGTTGAGGCTGCAGTGAGCCGTAATCACATCACTATACTCCACACTGAATGATAGAGCAAGACACTGATTCCAAAATATAATAAACCAGGCACGGTAGTTCATGTGTGAAATCCCAGCATTTTGGGAAGCTAAGGTGGGAGGACGACTTGAGCCCAGGAGTTTGGGGCTACAGTGAGCCATGATCATGACACTGTACTCAAGCCTGAACAAGAGAGCAAGACCTGGACTCAAAAAATATACGAATGAATGAATAAATAAATAGGATGCTGCTAAGGCCTAACACTTACCTGTTCATTTTTTTTTTTTTTTTT
>NW_012109585.1:3420810-3424354 GCF_000951045.1 Mandrillus leucophaeus
CTCCTGACCTCGTGATCCACCCGCCTCGGCCTCCCAAAGTGCTGGGATTACTCAACAAGTATTTATTAAATGCAAAACTGAGGATACAAAATATAAGACATGGACTCTGATCTCAGAGAGCTCATATTCCATTGAAATCAATGAAATGGACAATCAAATAGATCATTGGAATTTGGTGTTAAGTGCAACAAAAATGGTGGACCTGATGTTTTTAGGAAATTAACTCAGCTTGGCTTTTTTTTTTTTTTTTTTTGAGACAGGGTCTTGCTCTGTTGCCAGGCTGGAATTCTGTGGTGTCATCATGGCTCACTGCAGCCTCAACTTCCCCAGGCTCAGGGGATCTGCTAACCTCAACCTCCCAAGTATCTGGGACTATGGATGTGCGCCAGGCCAATTTTTGTATGTTTTGTAGACAGGGTTTCCTCATGTTGCCCAAGCTGGTCTTGAAGTCCTGGGCTCAGGCATTCCTCCTGCCTTAGCCTCCCAAAGTGCTAGGATTGCAGGCGTGAACCACTGTACCTGGCCAGATTGGTCTTAATGAGGTGCTATAGTACACACAATACATACACGATATTCTGTCAAATGCAGAGGCTTTTTCAAGGGCATAGGTATTTATCAGTACTTCATTTGCAACAAGATCATACTTAAACAATTTTTTTTTTTTTGTAGAGATGAGGTCTTGCCATGTTGCCAAGGCTAGTCTAAAACTCCTGGCCTCAAGTGATCCCCCAACCTGAGCCTCTCAAAGTGCTGAAATTACAGGCATGAGCTGCTGTGCCTGGAGTACACTTTTATTTATTTGTTTGTTTGAGATAGTCTTGCTCTTTCACTTAGGCTGGAATGCGGTGGCGTGATCTCGGCTCACTGATTCTCCTCTCAGCCTCCGAGTAGCTGGGGTTAAAGGTGCCTGCTGCCACGCCTGGCTAATTTTTGTATTTTTTAATAGAGACAGCATTTCATCACATTGGCCAGGCTGGTCTCAAACTGACCTCAGGTGATCCGCCCACTTTGGCCTCCCAAAGTGCTGGGATTACAGGCGTGAGCCACCGCATCCGGCCTGGAGTGCACTTTTAAACATCACACTACTCCACTTATCTCCCAACATTTTTTCTTCAAAAGTATACATCCTTGAAATACAATTTGAATTCAATATAACATTTTTCATTGTTTCTCCAAAAGCATCAGCCTGGCCCAAGGTAGGCCATATCACATAGGCAAATCACCAGTGAATTAGGCTTTTGAGTGATAAATAGTGATTATATAAACATGAATAAAAGGAATATTTGTCTCTATCTGGAATTTGGCTGCCTCTAAAGACCTTTCAATTGAGGGTACAAGTGTTTTTGTTTTTGTTTTGTTTTTAAACAGAGATGGGGTCTCCCTGTATTGATCAGACTGGTCTTGAACTCCTGGGCTCAAGCAATCCTCACACCACTGCCTTGTAAAGTGCTAGGATTACAGGTGTGAGCAACCACACCCAACCCAAGTGTTCTTAAATACTTTCATATACATAGGAAAAAAATGAATCTTGCTTTCTAGATTTTAACTTACCAGTAACAGCTGACTGTCCCTGCTAAATATATAGCTTTATATCAATACTAAAAAGAAAGATAGGGTCTTAGTCTGTTTTAGCTGCTATAACAAAATAATGGACTGGATGGCTTACAAAAGACAAAATTTTATTTCTCTGGAAGCTGGAAAGTCCAACGTCAAAGTACTGGCCGATTTAGTGTCTGGTAGAGAGCCAGCTTTCTGGTTCACAGAGAGCTTTTTTTTTTTTTTTTTCCTGTGTTCTCACATGGCAGAAGGGGCAAGGGAGTTCACTGGGGTCTCTTTTATAAGGGCACTGATCCCACCAGCCCTGATGACATAATCACCTCCCAAAGGCCTCCAAATACTATCAAATTGGGGATTAGATTTCAACATCATGAATTTGGGGGGTGGGGAAAGGATACAAACATTCAGTGTATAGCAGACAGCATAAGAAAATCTACCCCTATTCACCCATTATAATAATAGTGCCAGCCAACATTCATTGTAGGCTTACCATATGTCAGGCACTATTTTTACATGCTTTAAGCATATTTATGCTTTAAATGTATAATTTCACCTCATCCTCATAACAATCCTAAAATGTATGTATTATATCTGAATTTTATATATGAAAAAACAGATAAAGTGGCCAGGCATGGTGGATCGCACCTGTAATCCCAGCACTTTGGGAGGCCGAGGCGGGTGGATCACCTGAGGTCGGGAGTTCTAGACCACCCTGACCAACATGGAGAGACCCCGTCTCTACTAAAAATACAAAATTAGCTGGGCATGGTGGCATATGCCTGTAGTCCCAGCTACTTGGGAGGCTGAGGCAGGAAAATCACTTGAACTCGGGAGGCGGAGGCTGCAGTGAGCTGAGATTGGGCCATTGCACTTCAGCCTGGGCGACAGAGCGAGACTCCGTCTCAAAAAAAAAAAAATTAGCCAGGGGTGGTGGCACGTGCCTGTAATCCCAGCTACTCTGGAGGCTGAGGCAAGAGGATCACTTGAACTGAGAGGCAGAGGTTGCAGTGAGCCCAGATTGCGCCACTGCACTCCAGCCTGCGTGACAGAGTGAGACTCCATCTCAAAAAACAACAACAAAAAACAAAAACCTTACACAAAATAAAATGTTAAAGAAAGGATGAGATGTAGAAAGAAAAAAGAAAAATAAGGCCAGGCGGGTCCAGTAGCTCACGCCTGTAATCCCAGCACTTTGGGAGGGCAAAGTAGGTGGATCATCTGAGGTCACGATTTCGAGACCAGCCATGGTAAAACCCTGTCTCTCCTAAAAGTACAAAAATTAGCCAGGTGTGGTGGCAGGCACTTGTAATCCCAGCTACTTGGGAGGCTGAGGCAGGAGAATCGCTTGAACCCAGGAGGCGGAGCTTGCAGTGAGCAGAGATCAAGGCCACTGCACATCAGCCTGGGCAATAAGAGCAAAACTCCATCTTAAAAAAAAAAAAAAAGCTTCTCAATGACCAGCCAGACATCAGATGTAGAAAATAAATAAATGAGTATAGTCTTCTCACTAAGTTATTTTTATTTAGAAAAATATCTCTTTCATTTTAAAATATTTACTTAACACATATGGGTTGTTAGTTTTGTATAAATATTCTACAACTTAAAAAAATAAAAGGAAAAATAGATCCAGGTGTGGTGGCTCATGCCTGTAATCCCAGTAGAGGAAGGATTGCCTGAGGCCAGGAGTCTGAGATTAGCCAGGGCAACATAGCAAGACCCCACTGCTACAAAAAATAAAAAATTAGCCAGGCATGGTAGCACACACCTGTATAGTCCTACTTACCTATTCAGGAGGCTGAAGTGGGAGGATCACTTGAGCACAGGAGTTTGAGACTACTGTGAGCTATGATCATGCCACTGCACTCCAGCCTGGGCAACAGAAAGAGACCCTGTCTCTAAAAGTAAAATAAAGAAAAAAAAAACAGAAGCTTCAAAATTTTCTTCCTGCTTTTTTCTTTTTTTTTTTTTTTTTTTGAGACGGAATCTC
>NW_012109585.1:3425035-3425524 GCF_000951045.1 Mandrillus leucophaeus
AACTTAGCATGATCTATAAAGCAGCAAAATGGCACATTTTACTAAATAAAGTGTAGCTATTTATCCTAGACTTCATTTAGACAACAATTTCCCCACAACCTCCTATTTTAAACAATATGCTAGTCAAATCAAAGGATTTTGGCTGATGGCTTTATAAATCAAAGCATGGCACCAAGAGTAAAAAGAGGTCAGAAACAGCTGAGTTACAACTTTGGCGGTTTTCCTAGTTTGTGCTTCCCAAGATTCTGCTGTGTTACTCAGAAGCTGACTCCACAGCTAGCTGAATAAGATTTATAAATCCTAAGTATTCAATAGCTGGTTCTCCTTCAATTCTATACATAGGAACTGCCTGACTCAAAAGAAAGATTAGGCCGGGTGTGGTGGCTCATGCCCGTAATCCCAGCACTTTGGGAGGCCGAGGCGGGCAGATCACGAGGTCAGGAGATCGAGACCATCCTGGCTAACATGGTGAAACCCCGTCTCTACTCA
>NW_012109585.1:3431044-3433238 GCF_000951045.1 Mandrillus leucophaeus
ATGGTCTCGATCTCCTGACCTCGTGATCCGCCCGTCTCGGCCTCCCAAAGTGCTGGGATTACAGGCTTGAGCCACCGCGCCCGGCCCACTTTTTTTTTTTTAAGACAGTCTTGCTCTTTTGTCCAGGTCGGAGTGCACTGGCATGATCTTGGCTCACTGCAACCTCTGCCTCCTGGGTTCAAGCAATTCTCATGCCTCAGCCTCCTGAGTAGCTGGAATTACAGGTGCACACCACCACGCGGCATTTTTTTTTTTTTTTAAACAGAGTTTAGCTCTGTCACCCAGGCCGGAGTGCAGTGGCGTGATCTTGGCTCACTGCAACCTCTGCCTCCCATGTTCAAGCGATTCTCCTGCCTCAGCCTCCCAAGCAGCTGGGACTACAGGCACACACCACCACACCAGCTAATTTTTTTATTTTTAGTAGAGACAGGTTTCACCATATTGGCCAGGCTGGTCTCAAACTCCTGACCTTGTGATCTGCCTGCCTCAGCCTCCCAAAGTGCTGGGATTACAGGAGTGAGCTACCGTGCCTGGCCTTGTAGTTTTGATACAGACAGAATTTCATCACATTGGCCAGGCTGGTCTCAAACTTCTGACCTCAGGTGATCCACCCTCCTCAGCCTCCCAAAGTGCTGGGATTACATGCGTGAGCCACCGTGCCTGACCTCAGATACATTTTTAGGAGCAAAACTAGACCAATAAAAAGTTACAGAGGAATTTATGCTCTCTTTGAAGCTCACAAGCATCCAGCCCCACCAAGGTTTCCAAATCCTGTGCCACATACACAGGCTGAAGGCTGGTTTGGGGATGGGGAGGACTCTTTTCCAAAGTCAACAGTATGCTTTTGGGAGTATCAGCTCCCAGAAGACTGCCTTAGGCAAAGGCACAGAGAAAAGATGCTGCCTTCAAGATTTCTGGGACTGGCTGGAAGGCACTTGACAGCCTCCTAGGATTTCAGGCCAAAGACACTTTAACATCCAAAGCTGCTACAGAAGTGCCTGAAGTTGCCAGGCTCCTAAAAATCCAGTCACTACCAAGTTCAAATGAAAAGCTTTTTCTGTACAAAGAACATGTTTTTCACACTGAATCCTCTCACATATCCCTTATTCCACAGTATGCAAAGTTGTGAAGAGAGACTAATATTCAAAACATGGGCAACTAGGTATTCCTATGTATTAAAAATGATTAGTTTTTTAAATTCTGAAATTCTATCTTTTAAAGTAATCCTAACATGTGAGAGCAACGTTGAGTTCCAATTCCCCCAAAAGGTTAAACTTCCCTTTTTACTTCATACTTTTTTTCTTCCCAAAAGAACATGGTTAATGCGAAGTTAGAATTTCTTCCTTAAGGCTTGAGTTTGAAAAAAATCATGAACTCCTGTAAGTTGTTGCCATATTTGGAAGAGAACAAGTTCAAGAAAAATAATCAAAAGTAAATTCCTCACCAGTCATGTAACTTGACAGTATGCACTCACACACACATAGCAGCTAAACCATAAGGCACTTTTAAAAGGGAAAGTCAATATTGTGGGGACTTTCTGAAGAATACCTTTACACTTTCTCTTTGCATTCCTACTTGGATCCCTGCCTGAGAAAAATTATAAATTTATATATATTTTTAGAAGGCCTTCAAATATCCGTAACAGTCAACATATCAGGGAATTTTTACCTGGTAAGGGAAACGTAGCTGTCTTTAGCTCCAGAGAGCTGACCTAAGAGTGGAGCAGATGTTTCATTAACCAGTATGTAAGATGTCGCTATACTCCAAGTTAACCATCTCACTCCAGTAAGTTTGTTTTCTGATGGTTACACCCAAACTAAATAGTTAAGACTCTCCCTCACCCCTCTACATACATTTACTCTCTCACTCCTGGTACTTAACACACATAAATAAACACACATGCACCTTTTTAAAAGATAAGCTTTAGTACGCCAGAAGCAGCAGGCATGAGAAAATGTCAGTAGATTCCCATTCGTATGTAAAACTATGTACCAAAATGTGAAGAACTGACAGCTCTAGACTCAAATCTAAGTGGAAGAGTATTTGAATGGCCCACATTGGGCTAGCCACTCAGAACTCTTGCCTGCTTTAAGAACTCAGCATGGGCCGGGCGCGGTGGCTCAAGCCTGTAATCCCAGCACTTTGGGAGGCTGAGACGGGCGGATCACGAGGTCAGGAGATCGAGACCATCCTG
>NW_012109585.1:3434858-3454214 GCF_000951045.1 Mandrillus leucophaeus
ACAGGGTCTCTCCATGTTGGTCAGGCTGGTCTTGAACTCCTGACCCCAGGTGATCCGCCTGCCTCAGCCTCCCAAAGTGCTGGGATTACAGGCATGAGTCACAGAACCCAGCCTACATATCCATTTTGTAAGAGTGTCACTGTGGCAAAACCCCAACTGGCAAATGAACCTATTATTTCACCTATATTTCTCTTACACTAAATACAATGAACATAAAAGACTTAAGAGGTGTCTTCAGGAAGACATTTTTGGAACAGAATTATAAATACTTTGGGTAATAAGTTGCTAGAATTTTTAAAATAAAAATACAGAGAGTATAATATTTCTCTCACCAATATAAACAAAATTAGAGAAACAGAAGAAAAAGCATTTGAGGAAAGATAATTTTAAGAAAGTACAGATTGAATTCGAATTAATTTTATTTTATAAGGAATTTAGAAAACATGAGCAAATATTCATATTGCATTAAAAAAACAAAGTCTGTATATCATTCAAATTTTAAGTCAGTGTGACACTAAAAAATGTACTAACAAATATGTTTCATTTTAGAACAAAATTGTATCAGTGGCTTATCACAACTGATATACAAACACAAAGAAAATGCTAAAATGATGTAAAACTGAATCTCAAAGTGATCCAGTCGGATGAAGGGAGCACCAATTATCATTGATGTGGGACTGCCATATATTCTACCAAAGAAAACAAACTACCACTAGGTGATAACGATGAGCAAATAAATAAACTAGAGGGAGGGAATGAGCCCACAATTCCTGGAATTTTACAGTAAGTGGTTTATTTGTTTTTGTTGTTACATGTCTTTTGTCTGTTTCTTCCTTCAAGAATTTAAGTGGATGTGTGAAGGATCCAAGAATACTTCCCAGGCATATCTTACTTTTTCAGGAAGAATAACTTTATACTGAAGAAATAATGATTAATACTCCCTATCACTTCAGCTACTGAATATACTATTAAAATTATTTGTTTTAACAACTATGCTTTTTTTTTTCTTTTTAAAAAACTCTAAGTCAAGAATATTTAAAGAATGAAAGTCTCTTCATTTAAGAAACACACAGTCGTCCTTTGGTATCCGAGGGGGACCGATTGCAGGACACCCCTTAAACCCCTCCTCTGTACCAAAATCCATGGATGTTCAAGCCTCTTATATGAAATGGCTTGCTATTTGCATACAACCTATGCACATCCTCCTGTATACTTTAACTCACTTTTACTTAAAATATCTAACACAATGTAAATGTTATAGTAAAACTGTTTTACAGCTGCTAAACCGTATTTTAAATTTTTTACATTAGTTTTTCTTCCTTTTTTTTTCTATTTTTGATCAGTGGTTGGTTTAATCTGTGGGTGTGAAACCCTTGGATATAAAAGGCTGACTTTATCTATCTAACTCCTGAAAAAAGTTCTTTTTTGAAAAGTGACAATAACATGAAGTTAATACATCAGGAGTCTTGAAAAGAATATTAGGTAATCCAATTATAACAATTTAAATTAGAATATTCAGGAACTGTATCTTGAAGGCTCAAAAATAGAATTTATTTATTTATTTATTTATTTATTTTGAGATAGTCTTACTCTGTCGCCCAGGCTGGAGTGCAATGGTGTGATCCTGGCTCAGATTCTCCTGCCTCAGCCTCCTGAGTAGCTGGGATTACAGGCGCCTACCACCATGCCGACTGATTTTTGCATTTTTAGTAGAGACAGTGTTTTACCATGTTGTCCAGGCTGGTCTTGAACTCCTGATCTCAAGTGATCTGCCCACCTCGGCCTCCCAAATTGCTGGGATTACATGTGTGAGCCACTACGCCCAGCCTCAAAAATACAATTTATGATTCCTTGTGAATTACATTTCACTAAGATGAAGCACATCTAAGTTTAAAACTTGGGTACCATTATGTTTCACAATTTTTGAGAAAGAAAATTCACAACCTACTCAATAATCCTGAAGAAAAATCAGATTAAAAGTAGTAGGATATTTGTAAATACAACATGTATAGATGTATAACGAAACACTTTCTAGAAGGAAAAGTTATCATATTTAATATTTATAGGCTACACTCTTTCTTTTAAGGGAGATTATAAAAGAGGAGCTAGGTATGGAGCCAGAAGTTGTGAGGGGAACCTCAAAGTAGTAAATACTAAAACTCTTTGTACAGTTTTACACTCAGTGTAAAGAAATGCAAAAAATCCTTATACTATTAAATCTTTACTTGTATAAAAACCGAAATTAGTCCAACTACTTTTTGCCCATTTATGATGATAAAAATTGAAACAAAAACTCTCAACCTATTTTGTAAGACTTCTATTATAACATTCTTAAATCCAGTTCATATTGTTCCAGAGTCATGTAACATTTAAGCTCAAGGTGGGGACACAAAATAAGATAGTGAATTTTACCTTTTCTTAGGAAATGATCACAATTTCATTGAAAGTACAGGATAAAGTGAATAGCCCCTTAACGACTTGTGTACTTTATTGTCTTCAATAGAAAGTTCAAATATTTCCATTTTTTAAACCTCTAGAATATTATCCAGACATTTAAAATATTGATATTTAAGTTTACATTAAAGGACATCACACTCTGAAAACAGGCCGGCTTTAAATATAGTTTGATTGATTGTGGGGGTACTTACGGACAGATTTCTTTACCAAATACTAGTTTCTTGTATTTAAAAAAAATCAGCAAGACAGAATTTTTAAAAATCTTAATTTACAATACATTGTAAACTGCAGACTGCAACTGCCACATCTATCATAGACCAGCACAGGTAAAAATCTTTTTTCCGGATGTCTATAAGACTTTGTATCTTCCTTTATTTGTTGGTTGGTATGAATTTTGCTGTAATAGGAAATAAAAGATATGTCATCAGAGAAAGCAAAACAAACAACAACAACAACAACAACAAAAAACCAACCAACCAACCAAACAAACCCAAAAGGGAAATATTTAAGATCATTTCTTTTGCTAACTTGTAAAACTATTGGTTATTTAAAATTTTAAATGTTAATATTACTGCACTGAGAAAGGAAAAACTATTCAATAACTAATGATTTCTCTGTTCACTTAACTATTCCTTAACAACTATGTTTTGAAATCAACTTAATGGTGGTAGCATCTATGGGCACAAGATTCTTTTCTATCACTCCTTGTTGAAATAGTCTTAAGCACGTGATTGAACAGCTGTTTTACTTTTTCCCTCTTGTTTTCTGAACCCTCTTTTCATTAAACTTCTAACCCACCTGCCAAAAAAAGGAATGCTCTCTGAGGGGAGTTTTAGAAAAGCTCTCAGAAGTACACTTAGAGAAAAGACAACGTTTCCTTTCAAAGGAAATGTACACACTGTAGGGAGTGTTCATAAGCTGCAATCGGCACTAAAGACACAAGGACATATCTACCTCCACTGGAAAGGCAGTCTGTAAAGGGCTTTTTCCAAAATCAAATTAAGTCATTGTTTAAGTTTAAAGACACTGACAACACCATGTGTTGGCAAAGATGTAGAACAACTGTAATTTTCATACACTGCTTAATTAAGTGTGAATTGATGTAACCTCTTTGGAAAACTATCTGGCAATACCTAGCCTATAATTAACAATTCTACTCCAAGGTATATACCCAAGAAAAAATCATGCTAATATATTCCAAATGCACATGGAATAATGTTCACAGAAGTGTTATTCATAAAAACAAAAAAGGAATAGCCCTCAAATCCAATATATAAATATAAATCAACTGTTATACATTCATATAAATATTATATGGCCATGAAAGTGAGTGAATTAGGCCGGGCGCGGTGGCTCAAGCCTGTAATCCCAGCACTTTGGGAGGCCGAGACAGGTGGATCACGAGGTCAGGAGATCGAGACCATCCTGGCTAACACGGTGAAACCCCGTCTCTACTTTAAAAATACAAAAAAACTAGCTGGGCGAGGTGGCGGGCGCCTGTAGTCCCAGCTACTCGGGAGGCTGAGGCAGGAGAATGAACCCGGGAGGCGGAGCTTGCAGTGAGCTGAGATCCGGCCACTGCACTCCAGCCTGGGCGACAGAGCAAGACTCCGTCTCAAAAAAAAAAAGAAAGTGAGTGAATTATTGCTACATGCAATAACACGGACCGATTTCCTCAAAATGTTGATTGAAGGAAACTAGATGCAAAAGGTGCAAACACGTGATTCCACTTATGTGGAGTTCAAAAATAAGGAAAACTAATCTATGGTTTTAAAATTCACAATATGGGGCTGGGCACGGTGGCTCACGCCTGTAATCCCAGCACTCTGGGAGGCCGAGGCAGGTGAATCATGAGGTCAGGAGTTCGAGACCAGCCTTGCCAACATAGTGAAACCCCGTCTCTACTAAAAATACAAAATATTAGCCAGGTGTGGTGGCAGGCACCTGTAATCCCAGCTACTTAGGAGGGTGAGGCGGAAGTTGCAGTGAGCCGAGATCGCGCCATTGCACTTGAGCTCAGATGACAGGGCAAGACTCCGTCTCCAAAAAAAAAAAAAAAAAAAAAAATTCAACGTATGGGTTTTGTTGCGGGGAGATGAATAGTGATAAGAATGGACACAGAGAAGACTTCTGGGATATTAGTAATGTTTTTTATTTCTTGATCTGGGTAGTGGTTACACTGGTATGCTTATTACTTTGTGAAAATTCATCAAACTATATGTTTATGATTTGCGTACTTGTCTGTATTTATATTTCAATAAAACACTTATTAAAACAAAACAAATGAAACTTTAAGGTTTTCACTCACCAGCCGGATCAGCTCTTCTTTTATGAGCCTGGTGATTTCTGCCTTTGCTTTCTGCACAGCCAGTTCATTGGCACCTGGTGATTGAGTGGAAAGCATATTATTCACATTACTAAAATTACACTGTGTTTACCCATATCACGGAGGTCCAGGAAGAAACACTGTAGGTGACTTTTAGAAACATTGTACTGCCTGCCAAGATGGCCATTTAATGCCTGGTGGAACATTACCCACATTATATAATGGCTGCTTATTATTTTGATTACTTTCAGAGTTTCAAATGTAACCACTGAGGTCATATAATGTGTTAAGAGTTCCTAGTATGGTAACTAAAAAGAGTGGAATAAAAAGACTATTAGCGATTTGTCCAGAAGATAGTAAGAGAAGGCTACAGGGAAATATAACTTCCTTGGTTTATTCATTTAGCAAGTATTTATTAGACATTTATTATTTACACTGAAGTCTGCAAATGTTTCAGAAGGGTGACGTACGAACAAAATCTTTAAAATGAAAGGAGGACTAGCCATTTGGAGGGAGGAAAGATACCAGGAAGAGTATTTTGCAAGGAGAATTACATATGTAGTGGTACAGAGTTAAGACAAGCATGCTTAATTACTGAAGAGTAAGAGAAGTGTAGCCTGGTTGGAAAATGTGTGAAAGAACACGGCAAGATAGCTGACTAGATGAGGCAGGCTGCAGACATTCATTCACAGTTATTAATTTCACAAAAATTAAGCACTTGCCTCTCACATACTGTGAGAGATTTAATATATAAAGAACAAATTCATGCTCTTTAAAAGCTTACAAATTAGCAAAACAAACTTGTAAAGACATTACAACAGGATGAATAGGAAGTAGTTTACTAAATTCACTTTTAAATACCATTTTTAGGAAGCTTTTCCTGACTCTTCGAGGCAGTTAAGTGTTTTCTTCTTTAGTGTTCTCACAATATTGTATTTACACCATCACAAGAGCACATTTTTGAGGTAGAATGGACAAGATATTTTTTCTGATGGGATGTGAACAGTGGAAAAGAGAAACAAGATATTAAGAGCTGGCTGACAAGTGAAAAAAGGTAGAAGTAATAAAAGAATATATTGATTCCAGGAGGAAAAACAGGTGTTTTTTGGATAGTGATACTGGGTGAAATTTAATTCTAAAATTGCTGTAGTTGAGGTGCTCATTGGACATCCAGTTGAAAATATAAATGAGGTCAATGGAAATATGGACTAGAAGTTTAGAAGTGGCAGAGATCAGAGAGCCATCAAGGGTAGGCTGGGTAGAATCTGGAGCCAATAGACAATGCCAGTGAGTAGGAAAGTACAGATAGGTACCACATTGCGCGCTGAGAAGAGAAAAAGAGCTTAATCAAAGAAAACTAAAGACTGAAATGTCTAAGAACAAAAGGAGCACTGGGTCTGCAATGTAGAGAGCTATATTTTTATCATTTTGTATATTAAAAAAAAAACACAAATGAGGGAAAGATTTATAATAAATTAGAAAATTTCCCCCCGTATTAGAAATAAGTAACTTTTCTGTCCCGAGAGAGAGACAGAGACAGAGACAGAAAGAGAGGCAGAAACAGTTTCACGACAGGAAGGAAAGAATCAAGGCTATGGCTATGAAGTCATAGCAACATACTTAATTTAAATCCTCTACCTCCACTAGCCATGAACCACAACATTATAAAACTATGTGGGGAAGGTGAGTGCCAGAAGGGAAAAGAAATGGAAGAATCAAGACCCAAGTCAGACTGAAAATTACAACCAAAAATGAAATTTAGGAAGAAAACATTGCTTGGTACGAGTTGGTGTGAAGTTTGTTGATACTTTTGTGCAACTTTAAAAAGAAGGAAAATGACACTCTCACCTAGATTTAACTGGTAAACTAATTTTCCTACTTTTGTCAGAGTCCGACAATTTCGACCACTTTAAATTCTGACTTATGTAACTTCTTGTAATAGGTTACATATGTTTATAAGCAGCCATGAAAAAAAGGGCATTTCCTTTCATTGGTCCTAAAACAACTCTGGCTGCTTTTAAGGGATTCTCCACTAGTAAAAAGAGAGAGTCATGGAATAGGCTATATAAATTATACAGGCTGACTAGGCATGTAAGTCCTTCCTGTTCTCCTTCCCTTTGCCTGGTGGGATGCCTGGAGCTGCTGACCCAAACAGAGCCTCCAAGGAGCCAGCCAGGCAGTGGGGTCCCTCCAATTACAGAACTAGAAACAGATGACACTAGGCTCCTTCCACAGTAGCAACACCTGTTTTCATCCTGTTAAATGTTTAGTTGAGTTTGGAGTTTCAAAAGGTAAATGATCCTTTAAAAAATCTAATTACCTCTGAAAATTCTAAAAGCTTTAGATCATTTAAATTGCCAAACCCTAGCTCTTATTCAGTATCATTATATTTCTTTTTTTTTTTTTTGGAGATGCAGTTTCGCTGTTTTTGCCCAGGCTGAAGTGCAGTGGCGCCATCTCAGCTCACTTGCAACCTCTGCCTTCTGGTTTCAAGCAATTCTCTTGCCTCAGCCTCACGAGTAGCTGGGATACAGGCTCCCGCCACCATGCCTGGCTGATTTTTGTATTTAGTAGAGACAGGGTTTCACTATGTTGGCCAGGCTGGTCTCAAACTCTTGACTTTGTGATCCACCCACTTCGGCCTCCCAAACTGCTGAGATTATAGGCGTGAGCCACCGTGCCCAGCCATTATCATTATATTTCTAGATTATTCTTAAGATTAGCTTTCAACAAAGTTGCCTTTTTACTGGGGAGACCTGCTTAGATTATTATAAAAATTAGATGTTATTTCCTGAGTGTAAATTGACGGTGGAGACAAATGACCAGAACCATTCTGGATGAAAGGAAAACTACATCAGAGCTGTAGAATCAGTGAATATCTCACTTCACATCACTTGGTAGTAAAGATGTGTTCTGATAAAGTTACACATAAGCTGAAGTTTGATATATCAACTATACCATACCAAGCAAACATTGCATTTAAATTAATAAATGAATTACGAAAAGAATCCTTTTTCAAAGCAAATAATCGTGTCTCTCATTTGCCTCTTTATAAGACAAGCAGTTAAAATATTGGCCGGGCACAGTGGCTCACGCCTGTAATCCCAGCGCTTTGGGAGGCCAAGACAGGTGGATCACGAGGTGAGGAGATCGAGACCATCCTGGCTAACATGGTGAAACCCCGTCTCTACTAAAAAATACAAAAAATCAGCCAGGCGTGGTGGCGGGCGCCTGTAGTCCCAGCTACTCAGGAGGCTGAGGCAGGAGAATGGCGTGAACCCAGGAAGCGGAGCTTGCAATGATCCAAGACTGTGCCACTGTACTCCAGCCTGGGCGACAGAGTGAGACTCCGTCTCAAAAAAAAAAAAAAAAAAAACAAACCCAGAAACAAGAGTAAATCAAAATGGCACACAAGAAAATATTGCTCTGACACGGTGGGGCGCAGTGGCTCACACCTGTAATCCCGCCACTTTGGGAGGCCAAGGCAGGTGGATCACCTGAGGTCAGGAGTTTGAGATCAGCCTGACCAACAGGGTGAAACCTCATCTCTACTAAAAAAAAACCAAAAACTAGCTGGGCATGGTGGGGGGGTGCCTGTAATCCTAGCTACTCAGGAGGCTGAGGTATGAGAATTACTTGAACCCGGGAGGTGGGAGTTGCAGTGAGTCTAGATTGTGCCACTGTACTCCAGTCTACACGACAGAGTGAGATTTTGTCTCGGAAAGGAAAGGAAAGGAAAGGAGAAAGGAAAGGAAAGGAGAGGAAAGGAGAGGAGAGGAGAAAAGAGAGGAGAAAGGAGAGGAGAGGAGAAAAGAGAGGAGAAAGGAAAGGAGAGGAGAGGAAAGGAGAGGGGAAAGGAAAGAAGAAAGGAAAGGAAAAGATTAACACAGAAAAGGCAGTAACTGAGATCTTTTATAATGCAGGCATTTACAGCTAAAAATTTCTCTCTAAGCACTGCTTTCACTGAATCCTGTAAGTTTCACTGAAGACTGAACTGTATAATGGTTAAAATGGACAAACTTTTGCTATATGAATTTTACCTTAATGTAAGTCCTAAATAGCAAAACACTGCTACAGATTTTAAAAATAATTCCAAACGGAGACAGTACAATCAAAAAGTAAGAGGTCCAGCCTGGCCAACATGGTGAAACCCCATCTCTACCCAAAAATACAAAAATTAGCCAGGTGTGGTAGAACCTGTGGTTCCAGCTACCCGGGAGGCTGAGGCATGAGAATCGCGTGAGCCCTGGAGGCGGAGGTTGTAATAAGCCAAGATCGTGCCACTGCACTCCAGCCTGGGCAATAGAGCGCTGAACCCTGTACTGACAACAATGCTATGGTGTCAAGGAAATGAAGCCAGAACAGATGGTTCTATTATCTAACAGTTTAGTTCTGTCTTGCTTCCATTACATATGATGCCAGAAAACAAAAAGAAAAACCACTTAAAATGTCAATAACAAAGATGTTCAGATTAAACATAAATAAAGTAGGCAGGGCACGGTGGCTCATGCCTGTAATCCCAGCACTTTGGGAGACCAAGGCGGGTGGACCATGAGGTCAGGAGTTCGAGACCAGCCAGGCCAGCATGGTGAAACCCCGTCTCTACTAAAAATACAAAAATGAGCCTGGCGTGGTGGCGCATGCCTATAATCCCAGCTACTCGGGAGGCTGAGGCAGAAGAACTGCTTAAACCCAGGAGGCGGAGGTTGCAGTGAACCAAGATCATGCCACTGCACTCCAGCTCTGGGCAACAGAGCAAGACTCCGTCTTGGCGGAAAAAACAAAACAAAACAAAAATCAAAAATATACAGTGACAGGGTGTCCTATGCAGCGGAGTAACACATCAGAAAAAATAAAATAGGCTGGGCACAATGGCTCATGACTGTAATCCTA
Organism: Mandrillus leucophaeus; assembly: GCF_000951045.1. NCBI lineage: Eukaryota > Metazoa > Chordata > Mammalia > Primates > Cercopithecidae > Mandrillus > Mandrillus leucophaeus. The sequence goes on from NW_012109585.1 coordinate 3,444,535, forward strand.
GCATTTTGGGAGGCTGAGCGGGGGCGGGTCCCTTGAGCTCAGGAGTTCGAGACAAACCTGGGCAACATAACACAACCTCTTCTCTACAAAAAAGACAAAAAAATAAGCCAGGTGTGGTGACACGTTACTGTAGTCCCAGCTACTTAGGGGTGTTGAGGTGGGAGGATCACTTGAGCCCAGAAGGTTGAGGCTACAGTGGGCTGAGACTGTGCCACTGTGCTCCAGCCTGGGTGACAAAATAAGACCGTCTCAAAATAAATAAAGATGGAAATTGCCTCTGGAATGAATTCATTCATGAATGTATGAAATAAAGTTAAAAACCAAACCTGGTTGCTGTTAGATAATGTATTTGTCTACTTGTTATTTTGTTAAAGGTATAAACTTTCATGGGCATAACTTCACAGGCAATATTTGCCTAGATAAACATTCATTAAGTGGACTAATATATTTGATTTACTTCCCAACCTAAACTTAGGCCAGAATATTCCACTTACCAGAAGCATAAACAGGTCAGTCCTTAAAATATAAGTTTTGTTTTATTTTTCAAATTTGACTAAATTGCCAAAACTGAGTCTCACAAACAGATCATTGACCTCTGCATGTGTACTGAAATTCTTCTAAATAAAGACCTCAAATGTCATGAGATTTTTTTTTTCAGAGGTGTTCCTTACTTCCAGTTCTCTCTAGAATTTACCTCGCATGCTCTTTGTGTTTATTACATCTACATTAACCTCGGTCTAAATTCAAGATTGAAACAACCAACAATACATACTTTCAATAGCCAAGTAAATCTTCCGCTCGCCTTCCTTGGGTTCTTTACCAGGAGGGAAGTATGTTCCTCTGATTGTAATTGCGGCTTCAGAGTATTCACTGATCCTCTGCAGAGCTTCCTTAGAGGTAACTTTCCACCTAGCAGTCTAAAAGAAAAGGTAAGGAAAAGAAAAACCACTTCACAACAGGACAAAAAAATCCAGGAGTGCTGACAATGACTAGGCTGGCTGGTATCATATTATGGTCAGTATTTTTTTTTGAGACAGAGTTTCGGTCTTGTTGCCTGGGCTGGAGTGCAATGGCGCAATCTCAGCTCACTGCAACCTCTGCCTCCCAGGTTCAAGCGATTTTCCGCCTCAGCCTCCCGAGTAGCTGGGATTACATGCATGCACCACCACGTCAGGTTAATTTTTGTATTTCTAGTAGAGATGGCATTTCTCCATGTTGGTCAGGCTGGTCTCGAACTCCCGACCTCAGGTGATCCGCCCGCCTTAGCCTCCCAAAGCGCTGAGATTCCTAGGTGAGAGCCACCATGCCCGGCCCTATGGTCAATACTGAGATCACTATTGGCCGGGCGTGGTGGCTCACGCCTGTAATTCCAGCACTTTGGGAGGTTAAGATGGCGGATCACCTGAGGTCAGGAGTTCGAGACCAGGCTGACCAACATGGAGAAACTCCATCTCTACTAAAAATACAAAAATTACTCAGGCGTGGTGGTGCATGCCTATAATCCCGGCACTTTGGGAGGCCGAGGTGGGCGGATGACCTAAGGTCAGGAGTTTGAGACCAGCCTGATCAACAGGGTGAAACCCCGTCTCTATTAAAAATACAAAAATTAGCTGGGCATGGTGGCGCATGCCTGTAATCCCAGCTACTCGGGAGGCTGAGGGAGGAGAATCGCTTGAACCCGGAGGCAGAGGTTGTGGTGAGTCAAGATCGCACCATTGTACTCCAGCCTAGGTAGTAAGAGCAAAACTCCGTCTCAAAAAAAAAAAAACAAAGATCATTATTAATACATACCTGCATCATAGCCTAATTTAGCTACCCGGGTTGGAGCAGGAACACTTGATGTTCCAGGAGCAGCCATATCCTTTACTCTCTTCTTTGAATTAAACATTAGAGCCTAATGTACCTTGAACATATTCATAAAAATCAAATTTCTATTGTTATATCCTTCGTTTAGGTAAAAAGTGAAAGAGCTACTAAAATGTTCATGGGTTTTAAAGATGAGATTTTTCCTCCTAAAGAAGAGTTTCGCCAGGCGCGGTGGCTCAAGCCCGTAATCTCAGCACTTTGGGAGGCCGAGACGGGGGGATCACGAGGTCAGGAGATCGAGACCATCCTGGCTAACCCGGTGAAACCCCGTCTCTACTAAAAAATACAAAAAACTAGCTGGGCGAGGTGGCAGGCGCCTGTAGTCCCAGCTACTCGGGAGGCTGAGGCAGGAGAATGGTGCGAACCCGGGAGGCGGAGCTTGCAGTGAGCTGAGATCCGGCAATCCCACTCCAGCCTGGGTGAAAGAGCGAGACTCCGTCTCAAAAAAAAAAAAAGAGTTTCTACTTCAAAATAAAAAAAGGTTTAAACCTGTTACTTGCCTGTGGGAAGTCATTGATCTCTAATTCTTCTTCATATCTCTTAAAAGATTCATTCTGTCCACCATCCTGTCTCTCTTCTTCTTGTTTCTCTAAAGGCACATAATTGAGCTTGGCATTGATCTTTTCGGCAAGTTGTTCTGCAATGGTTTTTGCAGAAACAGTGGGAGCCAGAATGGTGCCACCTCTAAGAATTGCATTGGTGGCCTGTTGCATCACATCCTATAGTTAAAGAAGACTTAGTTAAATCTCAAATGAGGGCAGAGACAAAAGTAGGGACCCCACCACAAATTATTCTCTGAAAAGCTACTAACTTTGTATGCAAGTTTAATAAATAAACACCTTTCTAAGGCATAGTGTCATTGATACGTGTGATTTAGCAATATATATTTATAATATAGTTTAAAGTATCTCCCTGTGGATAAGAAAACTGGAGAACATTCAACTCTCTATTAAATATTCTACTAGATTATAGACATGTAGTTGATAATTAGCTAACTCGATGTCAGACACAGTAAATATTTCCAAAATCATCTGCATACTCTAACTCCTAGGAGTTCCCTTCGAATTTGAATGTTTGTACTACTACCATCACTGAGCTCCTTCATCTCTATGACCCAACCCAACATTACAAACATTATAGCTAATGACAGTCTCAAAAGCTTCAAAATAACAAATAAGCTTCCAAGAAAAAGATAACATGTGAAATATTTAAAAATCACGTTTCTCCATTGTTTAAGCCCATATTAATTTGTCATGTAACTGGGTGTTTGTATATCCAGGGAATTGTGTGCCCAATAACCTACCCAACAAAAGCAGATAAAGAAAGAAAAAGAGAATTATTAATACGTCTTTAAGATTTTGTTAAGACCCATCAGAATACTACTCTATAAAACTACCTATGGCTAACAGAAATTCTAGAATTGGCATAAAGTCCTCAGTTAATAGCACTAGAGAAATCATCCAAATGCAATTATCAAAAAGATCTGTATTGAGAATGTTAAATTCTCACAAACTCAATGTCTAGGACAATTTGTTTACTTGTGCTCAACATAATTCCTGAAAAGTAAAATCAAAGAACTTCTTAAAAGTATTGACTGAGACTTGGAACAAATTACTTAATACCTGAGACTCGATGCCCAAATTCTTCTGGGCATTGATTCTGAGAGCCAATCTCTTAGCAATTTCTAATTTCTCAGCATTTCCTGCAGTTGGAGCAGGAACACTTGATGTTCCAGGAGCAGCCATATCCTTTACTCTCTTCTTTGAATTAAACATGCTTTCAATTTGCTCATCAATCTAGATCAAAAGGAAAAAAAGGACTAGTAAAAAACTGAACTAGAAATACCAAATTAAGTTATTCTACAGAAATAAATAAGGAATGTTTCCACCAAAAGGCTGGAATCAGATAGTTGTATTTACACAAATCGTACCACACAGATCAGTGGGATAATATACCACCTATTTGTTAAAAGTCACGTTTCATTTTCGTCTATGGTGGGGAGAAAAATAGAAAACAGAGAAACAACACTGCATGAACCACGTCATCAGACTCCTAAGAGGATCAGAAACTTCATCCTTGTTCAATAGATGAGGAAACATGTGCTGTCAAGACAGAACAGCCAATACGATGCAGCTGACTTGCCCCAGGGCTCAGGCCTTGAGACCAAATTATACTGCAATGAAAGAGGCTGGAAAAAGGGCTATAACTCAAGGTCAGCGGCCAACTAAAAATATAGTCAATAATTCTCAGGGGGAGTGGTATAACATGTTCCTAAGGCAAAGCTCTCAAAACTCTTCCCAACCCATAAAATCCAATTGGATTTGCCTTAAAAACTGGCTAACTGAACCAGAAAAGGCTTATTCCCTTATCCCTTTGAATCAAGAAAGCAAAGAAATGCAGGTTGTTTCCCCATCAAGGCAAGTGCCATGATGAAAGCTTTGCTTTAACAGGAATCACGTGAGCCCTACTGCTATGTGCATTTCTTTTTTTTTTTTTTTGAGACGGAGTCTCACTCTGTCACCCAGGCTGGAGTGTAGTGGTGCAATCTCGGCTCACTGCAAGCTCCCCCTCCCGGGTTCATGCCATTCTCTCGCCTCAGCCTCCAGAGTAGCCGGGACTACAGGTGCCCGCCACCACGCCCAGCGAATTTTTTGAATTTTTAGTAGAGACGGAAACCATGTTGGCCAGGATGGTCTCGATCTCCTGACCTCGTGATCTGCCCGCCTCAGCCTCTCAAAGTGCTGGGATTACAGGCGTGAGCCACCGCTCCTGGCCTGCTATGTGCATTTCTTTTTAAAAATGTCTTTTGCCCAACAATGACTACTGACATCACTGACTACAGAAATACAAGCCCCTTCAACAATTTACATTAGATTAATAAAGCTGTATCTTCTAGATCTCAAATGCACAGAAAAGCTTATTTAGGGCTTAAAAATCAACTGGCTAATTTACAACGCTCTTTTACTGAAATAAAAACAGTGCATTTAGCTTTTGTATTTTTTTGAGACAGGGTTGCCTCTAACTCCCAGGCTCAAAGGCTCCTCACACCTCGGCCTCCCAAGTAGCTAGGACCACAGCGTGCACTATCATGTCCAGCTAATTTTTAAACAACTTTTTATAGAGACAGGGTCTCACTATGTTGTCTAGGAGGGTCTTGAACTCCTGGACTCAAGCTATCCTCCCATCTTGGCCTTCCAAAGTGTTGGGATTACAGCCAGGAGCCACCACACCCAGCCTTAGATTCTTCTTAAAACATTTATTACCTATTAAAGGGTTTTAGTTATGGCCAGGCATAATGGCTCATATCTATAATCCCAGCATTTTGGGAGTCCAAGGCAGGAGGATTACTTGAGCCCAGGAGTTCAAGACCAGCCTGGGCAACATGGCGAAACCTTGTCTCTACAAAAAATATAAAAGTTAACCAGGCATGGTGGCACATGCCTGTAGTCCTAGATATTCAGAAGGCTAAGGTGGAGAATCACCTGAGCCCAGGAGGTCGAGGCTACAGTGAGCCAAGATCACACCACTGTACTCCAGCCTGGTTGACAGAGTGAGATCCTGTCTCATAAAAACAAAACAAAACAAAACCCCCAAAAAACACCAGCAGGGGGTTAGTTATCAACTAGTTTTAAAACTCAACATTTACCTGAGTAAAACTGTTTTAAATTAAATAGCATTCATGGTATTACAATCTGAACAAATTCATAAAATCAGGAATGGAGGAAGTATACAATGCTAGCTGGTAACGCTAACCTTACTGTTGATTTTATTCATGTTAAGTACTGTTTACATTTTTCATAAAATTATATGTTATTTTAACACCCAAAGAAACAATCACCATATGTTATCATGAGATTTTAAAAAACAGTTAAAAATACTGCAGTTTTCCCTTATACACATGGGATACATTCCAAGAACCTCAGTAGATGCCTAAAAACACAGATAGTACCGCACTGACATACATAGTTTTTTTCCTATACATACATACCTATGATAAAGTTTAATTTATAAATTAGGTACAGTAAGAGATTAACAACAATAGGACAATTATAACAATATACTGTAATAAAAGTTACATGAATGTGGTCTCAAAACACTGTAATAGTTTCAGACTGTGGTTAACCTACAGCAACTAAAACCACAGATAAAACTACCATAATGTCAAAAAGTGACAGGTGTTTTTAAAACATGGCTACAAATCATTTAATAGTCTTTTTTCCTGAGTGTGGGCTGGACTTAATGACTTCCTTCTAATACAATAAAGTAGGCTGGGCATGGTGGCTCATGTTTGTAATACCACCACTTTGGGAGGCTGAGGAAGGAGGATCACTTGAGCCCAGGAATTTGAGACCAGCCTAGGCAATATAATGAGACCTCAACTCTAAAATACATTTTAAAATATATATTAACAGGACATGGTGGTGCACCTATAGTACCAGCTACTCAGGAGGTTGAGGTGGGAAGATTGCTAGAGCCCGGGAGTCAGAGGCCGCAGTGAGCTGAGTTTGCACCACTTACACTCCAGCCTGGGCAACAGAGTCAGACTCTGTCTCCAAAACAAAACAAACAAGAGAAAAACAAACTCCACAAAGAATAGAGTGGAAGTGACTGTGTAATTTCAGAGACTAGTCATAAAAAGCACTAAAAAGCTTTCTCTTTGCTCTCTCTCTCGGATCACTCACTCTGGGGAAAGCCATCTGCCACGTGCGTAAGGACAGGCAAAGTGGTGAAAAACTGTGAGGCATACTATCAACATCAAAGTGAATGAGCCATCTTGGAAACAGATCATCCAGCAACAGTCAAGCCTGCAGATGACTGCAATCCCATGAGCGCCTAAGCCAGAACTACCTGACTAAACTGCTCCTGATTTCCTGACCCGCAGGAACTATGTGGTAATAAATGTTTATTGCTTTAACCTGTTAAGTTTTGATTTGTTACATGGTCACAGATAAATTAAAAAAATGAAATTTGGCCAGGTGAATCCCAAGACTTTGGAAGGCCAAGGTGGGCGGATCACGAAGTCAAAAGATCAAGATTATCCTGGCCAACATCATGACACCCCATCTTTAGTAAAAATACAAAAAAAAATAAGCCAGGCATGGGGCGCATGCCTGTCATCCCAGTTACTCGGGAGTCTGAGGCAGGAAAATTGCTTGAACCCGGGAGGTGGAGGTTGCAGTGAGCCGAGATTGAGCCACTGCACTCCAGCCTGGTGACAGAGTAAGACTCTGTCTTTAAAAAAAAAAAAAAAAAAGACTTTATTGGCCAGGCACAGTGGCTCACACCTATAATCCCAGCACTATGGGAGGCCAAGGTGGGTGGACCACCTGAGGTCAGGGGTTTGAGACCAGCCTGGCCAACATAGTGAAACCCCATCTCCACTAGAAATACAAAAATCAGCCCAGTGTGGTGGCGGGGGCCTGTAATCCCAGCTACCCAGGAGACTCAAACAGGAGAATCACTTGAACCCAGGAGGCAGAAGTTGCAGTGAACTGAGACTGTGCCACTGCAGTCCAGCCTGGGTGACAGAGCAAGACACGCTGGGCTAATTTTTTGAACTAGTATGGTATCCTAGAAAGAAATGGCTTAAGGTTAATAGGACACCTGGGTTCTGGTCCTGACTGTAACTCCCACTGTGGTCCTGGACCTAACATCTTGTCTTGGAGTCAATTTCCTAATGACAAGATCAGATTGAATTCCTGATTTCCAACATTGTTTTCTGAACTTAAATTTATTTAACATGATATGTCCAAAAGTGTTCTGTGATCAGATATGTTGGGGAACTTCTGGGTTTAACAAAGTTAAACAAGATTCCTTAAAGACTTTTCACATCCATGGCTGGGTGAGGTGGCACACACCTGTAATCCCAGCACTTTGGGAGGCCGAGGAGGGCGGACCGCTTGAGGTCAGGAGTCTGAGACCACCCTGGCCAAGAAGGTGAAACCCTGTCTCTACTAAAACTACAAAAATTAGCCGGGCGTGATGGTGGACGCCTGTAATCCCAGCTACTCAGGAGGCTGAAGGAGGAGAACTGCTTGAACCCGGGAGGCGGAGGTTACAGTGAGTGGAGATCACACCACTGTACTCCAGCCTGGGCAACAGAGCGAAACTCCATTTCAAAAAAAAAAAAAAAAAAGACTTTCACATCCTTTGAAGTGCTAATGAGTGGTCTATATATTGAGAGGAGGGGTATTGGTATGCACTAGGCAGATTTTTCCAAAACTATTCTGGAACCATTCTCTTGTAAAGAAGATTTCCAATGATTGTCTATCTTGATAAGCATATGGCAAGACCTCCAGTACAAAAGAAATAACTGCTTCAGTTAAGAATGAGAGAACAACAGTACTTACGTCAACTGCAGCATCCTCATCATCTGAATCTTGCAGACCAAGAGCTGCTTTTTGTAACTTCTTCCTCTCATTAGCCAAAGCTTGTTCTGTTTCATCAAACTTGAATCCCTTACCAGAGAACCCACTACTCTTTTTAATTATTTTCCCCTCCTTTCAAAGAAGGAAAACAAAGTTAATCTCATAGTAATAACTTTAATGTTCAGGAATTCATACTAATTAAATATTTTTCAAGGTGGTATATGTCAATGTAATAAAAACAGTTCATCCAGCATGTAAGATAAACTAAGAGCTCTACATAGACACCACAAAATACTAAGTTCAAGAAAAAGATAGGATTTTAGCTTTCATTTTTCCCTCACTGAAGAGAAATAAAAATAGTACTATCAAAATTTCCAAGTATTAAGTAAGAAAGATTTCCAAGAATTAAATAATCAAGGTTTAGTCACATTAATGATTTCTGAAAGAGTGACATAGGTTAAAAAACTCACAGCTTTCTGTTGATCTTTGAAATCACTCCACAGTTTCTCTAAATCAGGAGGTACTGCGGTCCCTGACAATTCAAGAGCTTTAATTATGTCACCAGCATAGCGAGCTTGATCTTCTGTGATAAAAGTATAAGCATAACCCTAATGAATGATGAAAAAGTGCAATTATTAGACACTAACAAGATGTATCCTACTTACATCACAAGATAAAATCTGATCCACTTAATAAATCCTCGAGATTGACAACATTACTGAAGAATTTTAAAAGTCACAAAAGAGTCTTACCAAATTACTCAATGGTTCAAAGTGAAATATCCAAGTTTAATTTTTATTTATTTATTTTTTATTTTTTGAGATGGAGTCTTGCTCTGTTGCCCAGGCTGGAGTTCAGTGGCGCAGTTTCAGCTCACTGCAACCTCTGCCTCCCGGGTTCAAGCTATTCTCCTGCCTCAGCCTTCCGAGTAGCTGGGATTATAGGCGCCCGCCACTATGCCCAGATAATTTTTTGTACTTTTATTAGAGACGGGGTATCACCATGTCGGCCAGGCTGGTCTCAGGTGATCCACCCGCCTCGGCCTCCCAAAGTGCTGGGATTACAGGCACAAGCCATCATGCCCAGCCCAAGTTTAATATTTTAAAATAACACAAGCAAACTAGAAAATTTCTAATTTCTTTATACAGAGGTAGAAATATATGCAATTGGCTGGACACAGTGGCTCACGCCTGTAATCCCAGCACTTTGGGAGGCCAAAGGGGGTGGATCATTTGAGGTCAGAAGTTCAAGACCAGCCTGACCAACATGGTGAAACCCCGTCTCTACTAAAAACAAAAAAAAATTGCCGGCGTGGTGGCTCAAGTCTGCAATCCCAGCACTTTGGGAGGCCAAGACGGGCGGATCACGAGGTCAGGAGATCAAGACCATCCTGGCTAACACGGTGAAACCCTGTCTCTACTAAAAATACAAAAAACTAGCCGGCAA